>NC_087458.1:19747407-20053824 GCF_036321535.1 Camelus dromedarius
CTTTCTAATTCTTCTCTGAATTTTGTAGAATTTTCCGACAGTGGAGGTAAAATCATTTTATAATTTAAAAGACCAGCTGCTATTCAAGGGGCATGAATTCTCTGTGGTAGGGGTCCTGGATACATCAGTAAGGGACATTGTACACAAATGTCTGAAGCTGACAGGGCCTGATTATAGAGCCCTGGGAAATAGAAGGAGTCATAAGGAGCAGCAAAATGAGCCTTCCTGTCCTTCCTGGCTACTTCTGCTCAATTCACTTCCTGTTTCAGCATTTACACAAGTTACCTGTATGCCCTCAGCTTGGAGGTCACACCTGCGTACCCTCTGTAAGTACTCCAAAGAAATGAAAGTTAAAATAGGCAGCTGGCTGTTTTCTGGAGAAGCTGGGGTCTTAGGATGTAAGGGAACTAGCTGAGGATTTTAAGATGGGGGATTTAAACCAGGGGGCCTGACATTCAGAAGATTTTCTTGAGGGTCAGGGACAGGAGGATGGGGATATACGAGAATTGAGGAGGGAGGAAAGGGGGAATTTATGTCATATTTGGCTTTTAATTTTTGTTCCAAGTCTGACTTTTGTTTTTTTCATTTTATTAAGGAATTCCCTGAGTCTGGCAATTATACTTATTTGGGTTTTCTTTTCAATTTGATCTTTCCATAAATACTAAAAAGGCAGCTGTGTGGAATGAGAGCTCTCTAAAAAATTTTTCAAATACAGAAGTTTCTCAAGTTCAAAAGAACCACTGTCTGGCCATTGATAGGGGGGATTTTCATTAGTGTACATATCCCAGTAGTGACTCAATCCAATAATCCTACTTATGGAAAGACCTAGAACTACCCTCCAGGCTTAGACTAAATCTTCACCATGGACACAAGAGGTATCCCTGGTGGGAGCACAGATGATGTAGCTCCCATGATTCAAAGGTTCACTCCCAAAGCTCCCACGATCCAAAGGTTCACTCCCAAAAAGTCTAAAAAAAGTAAAGACCTTCATTCCACAGGCGGTAAATATGGTATAAAAATGGTGTCTCTGGCCTCTCACAGAAATATGGGGTACTTCCAGTCACAAACCCAATAATTTATGGCACCAGGAAGCCCATTTCTACTGGAATGGGCTTTTCCAGCACTATTAAGCAACAGAGGTTAAGATGACAAAGGCCCCTTATGGACTAGGACCCCTTACGACAAGCTCCCCTGAGAGCTGATGTACAGCTGGACAAAGAGAGTGCTGCTTGCAATTTCATGTCTCAGAACCCCAGTCTATTCAACTAGGCCACCAGATGCACTCCAGTAAACACATCTTGCAGATGGCAGAGACCAGAGAGAGTTTTCTCATTGGTCAACAAGGCTAGCTCTTCACGACACATAACAAGACAGAAGGAAAAAAACTCATGTTTGTTTTTTTCCTTATATGCACATTATCAGCTTTAGCTAAGTCTTGGGTTTCCTGGAGTCACATTAATGCCTAAGAGGGATGAGCCATAGGGTTGGGGAGTGTGTGATGTTTTACAGAGTACCTCACTGCATGGAAATTTTGAGCTTGGCCGGTGACCTAGTGTCCACCCAACCCATTCCTTGACCAACTTACCCTTTCACGGGTGCCTTCTTGAGGTGGCGAGCACCAGCCGTCAAATGCTCAATCTCTGCCCATCAGTGGTGTGGCTGGGGCTTCTAAGACATCCCTTAGCAACAGCTTTTACCTCATATGCATATTAACCCACAGCAAAATTTGTCTAAATGGACGCCAGCCTGGTGAGATCCACAAACTCACCAGATTCCAGGGCCAGACCAGACAACAGGCTTGCAGGGCCTGAGCCTGCATCCTACCATGTGGCATGTCCTTCTTATGACAAATAGCATAATAGACAGAGACAAAGAAAGACATGACCATCTCTGAGAGGAAAAGACTCAACAAACCAGAAGTGCTCTATCACATTTCCAAAGAGTTATTAAGCCCAAGGAACTAGTTCCATAAATATTTTCACTTGCTAATCTAAACTAAGAGAGAGGGAAAAAAAAGATTCTCACCATTTTCACTCCATCAGACCCTCAGACTGAGATTCTGGGAGACTGACATGGTAAGAAATTTTACCTCCTGCCAGCCTTTGTCAGGCGGGATCTCGTCATCTGTAGCAGTCTTCAGGAGGAAGCAGTTTCTCAGCCAGATTCTGCCAGCCAGTAAAGTATCCTGCTGACACTGTCAATTGTGGGGAGGGCAATTTCCCCCTTTCCCCTCTTAGTTCTTTTGGCTGGCAATTAAAATGGCAAGGCATATTAAAAGGAGAAAATTAAATTCATTACATATACACAGGGAATCCAAATTACCATGAAGAAGTCCAAAGACAGCAAGGGACACAGAGAGCACTCTGATCAAACAGGCCTTGCTAGGTTCCTCCCTGTCTACCACATCTAGTTCATACTTTAGTTATCTACAGTGATAGCTCCTTCCTGACATAGGTCTTCTATCTTAATTTCTTTTAGGCAGTAAGGGGGAAGAAGTTCAACTGTTCTTCACATACATACCACTTCAGCTGTGTATACCCCACTTTGGGGCTTGGTAGATCAGAGTCATGGTGGGAAGCTCAGGTTGCGTAGTAACTTGACGGCCCACAGTTAAATGTTCAGTCTCTTCTAAGGCCTAGCGGCAGGCCAAGGCTATTTCTCAAAAGGAAGTAGTTATCCATAGAGGATGGCACAGCTTTGCTCCAAAATCCCAAGGAACTAGCTGTGGTTTACCTACAGAAGCCTGCAAAAAGCCTGCAAAAAAATCCCTCCCTGCCACTGACACTTCAAGAACCACTGGATCTGCTGGATCATACAGCCCAACTGGTAAAGCAGCTTGCACAGCAGCTTGGACCTATTACAGAGCCTCCTCGTGTTCTGGGCTCCTCTAAAACCTAAAAAACTTTTGAGTCAGTAAATGAGTCAGAGGAGCACACCCAAATAAGAAATATATTGTCTCCAAAATCCAAAGAGACTCACTAAGCATTGCACCTCTTTTTTGGTTTTAGGATGGACCAGATGCAACAACTTACGTGTCACCTTAGAAGGGATATCTTGACATGCCCCACACCACTGGGCTCCTAGTATTTTCACTCAGGTCAACAGTCCATAAACTTTTATAGGATTTATTTCCCATGGTCTCACACGCAAATGACTTATCAATAAGTCTAAAGTAGTTGCTATTTCTTGCTCACTTGGTCCAATTCGCATAATGTCATCAATGTAATGGATCAGTGTGAAAGCTTGCCAAAGGGAAAAGCAATCTAGACCCTGTGAACTAAATGATGGCACAGGGCTGAAGACTTAAGACACGCTTGACACCAGCTGCAGCACTGTCTTCCTAGCACATCATGTATCATGATGCACTGAGTCCTGACAACCAGGGAAGCTAAGCTGAGCTTCAGTGTCTAGAGTTTTTAATTTGAATTTCATTACATAGGCATGGGTGATTAAATCATTTTCTATTTAGGTGAATTCAATCTCCAGACCTAACATCCCCTCCCTGGGTATCTGGCTGTATCACTGTGGTTCAAAGCCCCAGCCCTCTAATCACCTGGTTGGTCTTTCTGACATGGCCAGCTTCTCCCAGCTTCTGAGAATAAACTATCAGGGCCCGCCACGAGTAACAAAGATACTCCTATTACTTGAGAAATTCCAAGGAGTTAAAGTCAACTTCTAGGAACTCGGAATAAAAGCCAGCCAAATTTTTATTCCCAGGATTTAAAGGCTACCTCCCAGGAATTAGGGGGAAAGACCAGCTAAATTATTTATTACATCTGCATATTCCTGTGAGAGAAATTTATCCAAAACATGAGATTACACACTTTTTTTCCATTCAGGAAAATTCCATGGCAGATCAAACCAGAATCGAGACTGATACTCTGATCTGGCTCCTTGATATTAAGTATTCTTTGATATATGATTTTTTTAAGCATGTCCATACTATTCCAACATCCAGACATACCATAATACATTTAACCATTCCCCTACTAATGGCTATTTAAATTGTTCTCAGCTTTCTTCTACTTTGAATAACATTTTGATGCTTAAGGATGCATATTATTGAGCTGCTCTGTATCAGACAACATAGAAGGCTCTGGAGATACAATGATAAGCAAGGAGTTCCTGCCTTCAAATGTTATAGACCATTACAAAAAACAAATTAATACTGAATTACAATAAAATGAAATCAAGAGAATTACAAGTTTCCTATGGAAGCATAAGGCAAGAGCATCTCGTCTAGGGCAATGATCAATTTTTCTTTGTTTACATGCCCCCTAAAAGAAGTTTTAAAAATTATGTTCTTTCCTCATACATATTTAAGTTGATATCTAAATTTTTCTAATGCTTAAGTTTTCTAATGTTTAAATAGTTAAAAATTATATAATCCCTACTATATTGTAAATATTCATATTTTAAGGTAACACTGAAGTTCTTCCATGTTTGCCCAAAGGGGAGAGTAGAAACTTGATACCCGCAATTACCAATTGTTTAAAATACAAGAAAAGGACTTCTTCAGTGGTCAGAAATTTTGTATCATTTTTTCCTCCTCAAAACCATATTTCTATTCCATTTTCCCTGAATAATTTTATCCAATTTTTTTATATTTAAAGTATTTTTTATTATTATCCTATTATATTTTCCCTCAACAAAATACATACATTGGTTGAAATTCTTTTTTATTTCTTGTAACTGTAAGACTCTAATTACTAAAAAATTTCTGCTGGATTAAATCAAAATGAAAATTCTTAGCAGTATACAAGTGATCAAGTAATATATAGAAACAAAATTTTATGGAAGTGTATTTCTTAGTGAAGTGAATAGAGCTTCAAAAAATAGATAGTTCATTTATCTTCAGATGAATAATACTTTATGCTAAATGAGACAAGATCCTGTATCATATTTATTTTAGGTTTTACAAATGAAACTGAGAAACCTTGTTCATACAAATATTTGGGAATCGGAGGAGATTTACTGTAGTAATTTACTCAATTCTTTGGACTTTTTCCATGTTACATTAGAAATCAGAAAACAAGCTATCCTCAGAAATTATATTTAATTTGCATCATCTGAGAACCCAATTTGATCCTTTTGTTTAGAGTAAAATCCAGAAACCACCTAACTCGCTAAAGAATTTGTTACCCAGCAGTTACAGTTATTTACTTTCTCAACTTTTGGGAAGTAAACCAGAAAACGGCTTCTACCAATGATTAACAAATGATTATTAGTTTGTGGATCCTAAACAAATAAACTGCCAGATACGTCTCTAGCAAATACGGGTTATTTGGGACCAGCAGAGAACTGCAATTCAGGACGTACAACCATGTGGGTCATGTGCAAGCTCCCGCACTGCAAAGAAGGAAGGAAGATTTTATAGAGGGAAAAAGGAAGTCGGGAGGGCTGTAGTAAATAAAGAGTCCTCCATAACTTCTGCTAGCTGAATCCTTGCTAGGAAAGAAGAGGAGTCTTTCTTTTTCCTGATGGGCTCTACTAGTGCTGTAGGGCATGAGAGCTCCCCATTCTGATCTTCCAACTCTATTTAACTGAGGTTCCAGCTTATTAGTTTTTTAAAAGTTGCAGTTGTACTCTTTCATGAAGAAGCACTTTCTTTAGTTTGAGACCTAAAGTAGGAATGGCCCTTCAGAAATGTTCCAAATGGAGGCAAGTGGTGGGGCCTTTATATGCCTGCATCAAACTAGTCACTGCATGTAGGCTGGCCCCAGAGAGGGCTGTAGTACTGGGAAGGGTAGCTCCCTTTAGCAAAGGACAATTCCCAGAGGACTTGCAAGTAGCCTCTGAATGCTGGGAACAGGGCTGTCGGAAGTAACCATTTTAAGCAGTGAGGGAAATCAGTACCTTGGTCCTGAAGGGAGGATCTGGGAAGCGCACCACAGCAACAACTTTGGGATGGTTAATTTTATGTGTGAACTTGACCTGCCACGGGGTGCCCAGATTAAACATTTCTGATTATGTCTATGAGGATGATTCTGAATGAGTTTAGCATTTGAATCCATGGACTCAATAAAATAAACCTCCCCTCAAAAAAGTGGATGGGCATCATCCAATCCATTTAGAGCCTATGTAGAATAAAAGGTAGAGGAAGGAGGAACTCATCCCTTTTATTCCTGCCTCACTGTTTGAATTAGGATACTTCATCTCACCTTCTCTTGCCCTTGGACTGGGATTTACACCATCAGCTCCCTGGTTCTTGGGCCTTCAGACTAGACTGAATAACACCACTGGCTTTCCTGGGTCTCTAGTTTGCAGACCACAGATCATGAGACTTCACAGCCTCCATCATCTCCTAAGCCAATTCCTTATAATCAATCAATCAATCAATCCCATTGGCCCTGTTTCTCTGTAAAACCTCAATTAATACACAACACACACAATACACAATTTTTCATGTAATTATATTTAACTATAAACATTTACTTTTATGTAAATATTCAACTTAACTCTATATTTAAATATAGTTTCTATCAAATCCTGAAGCTGCAGATTTAGCAGAGGGTATTTATGCAAAATGTCTACCGTCTAAACTAATGAACAAAGCAGGACTTCACTGCCAAACCAGTCAAATCAGACATATGTTCTGACTTTTTTTTCAATTAAAATAAAGAATATTAATACTCATCTCTGTAACAACCAGCTCCCTTATGAATTATAATTCTGAGAAAGAGAAAGAGAGAGGAGGGACTGAAACTTATCCCAGGTTTGTTAATAAATGCAGTAAGGTTAACCTTCCTCCCTGGTTCTTTTGAAAATTCTGCTGTCCGCTCATGACACTCCCTTAGGGTATCTCAGGGTTACTGCATTCACTGACACTGCGGGAAGGAAGAAGGGCAAATTGCTGAGTGAAAATTGTCATAATTTCACTGCCCTACTCTACAGCAAATCTGAATTCAGAACATCACAACACAAGGCAAATTATCTTATTTCTATGGCATGCTTTCCCTTTCATGGAAATATATGTAAAGCAAAGGAAGTAAAACAAAAAACAAATTAAAAAAACTTTATGGTACCTTGACCAAAAGAGACTTCTCCAATACTAATATTTCAAATGGTCCCCAGTTCTTACCCCCAGGAAAATGTAGCACAGTAAAATTCAGGATGAGTGAGAGTAGAACTTTTCTAAGAGAGGGAGAGTCCAATTGCGAAAAGGAGCTGAGAAAGGAGTCCAGGATATTCCTTTACCCAGGTAATGCGATGTCACAAGGTTAACTTAAAAGGAAGAATATATTTGGAAGTCGAGGGTCTATAAATGTGTTTCATTTAAACTGCTGGTGACCATATACCCCCAAGTAAGTCTTTACTTATCTTCTAGGGTACACATACCCATTTTATATACTGCTGGTCCAGTAAGAAGGAATGTTAGCTGAGAGCTACAGAATAAATAGGAATTAGCCAGATTTAGAGACATAGGGAAAGTCCTGACAGGCTACATTTTTTAGGACCAGAAACAGTAGATGGGGAGCCTGTGAGAACCATGCTGTATCAATGACTGTATATGTGGGCAGAAACTTTTGGATAGACGTTACTCTTTTATTCCCATCAGCCATCATTCCCATGCACAGGTATGTGCTCATATTTTCTCCTTCCTACCTCCATTCTGTCTATTCATATCCTTTTCACTCCCCAAAGGACAGCTCATATTCTACCACATGACTTCTTTCTTCATCTCTGAAGGTTCTGGAACCAATTTCAATGTGTGGGGGTGAGGGGTTTTCCCTCACTCCACCAAGTAATTCTCAAATACCAGCTGTTTCTCAACTACAATTCAACTCAATTCTGGCACTACCTCAAGATAGTATCAGATCTCACAGGTTAAGGGCTCAATCCTACAATTGCAAGTCAAGTTTGTCATCTGTGCTTCTGACCAACTGGTTATAGATTGGAGGTTCCAATGACTCCTTCCTTGAGTTTGATTAATCTGCTACAGCGGCTCATGCAGCTCAGAGAAACATTCTACTTCCTGGATTATCAGTTTGTTATAAAAGGCTGTAACTCAGGAACAGCCAAACTAAAGATATATATATGGCAAGGTATGGGGAAAGGGTGAGGAGCTTCCAGACCCTCTCCAACCAAGCATCAACTCTCCCTGAATCTCCATATGTTCACTAGCACAGAGGTTCTCTGAACCCTGCCCTGTTGAGTTTTTATAGTGGCTTCATTACATAGCATAATTGATCAAATCACTGAACACCGGCAATTGACTTAACTTCTAGCCCCTTCCCCTCCTGGAAGTCGGGGGGGGGGGGGGGGGCGGTGTGTGTGACTAAAAGTCCCGACCTTCCAATCACATAGTTGGTTCTCCTGGCCCTCATCCCCATCCTTAGGTATGGTCCAAAAGTCACCTCATTAACATAATAAAAGACTCCTCTGTCACTCTCTTTATAATTCCAAGAGTTTAAGGATCTCTGTGCCAGAAACAGGGACAAATACCAAATACATATTTATTTTTTATTCACAATATCACAATCTCTATCTTCTCAAAACACCCCAGCTACCATTCATGTCCCAGAACTTAGTACTTGTTGCTTGGGGCCACAGTATTTCCTTCTTGGTTTTGTACATTCCTGGTTTCCGTAAGAAGAGTAAGAACAACCTGAGAGAAAGCACCAATTCTTATAATTCTTCTGAATGGTACTATTTGACTATTCATTTGTCTACCTCACTCCCAGGCCTTGTGATCTCCTAAAAGGGAAAGATTTTGGCTCTAGAGTTTGTCATCCTCAACACAAGGGCTGGGTGCTCAGGTCATATTTGTTGAACACTGATGCATGAATGAGACTAAGATGAATGTCAAGCAGACTTTGGATGACTAATGGCTGCTTTTTAAATAAATACTATGTTTTAACACACCACAAGAGAAACTTGAGATATGTTATCTTTCATCTTTATCACAGACATTCAGGGCAGAGAATATTCTCTCTACTTCACAGATGTGAAAATTCAGAATGATATATTTATCCAGAGTCACACAGGAAGTGGTAAAGCCAGAATCTGATTTCAAAGCCATGCTCCTTTTGTTACACCACACTTCCTTTAATGCTCTTTAAAATTGTTTTTCATATTTAGTTGGATTGTCCCTAATTGTTGTGACTATCAGAGAATATGCAGTGAGTTTTAAAGTCTCACTCTACCATTAATATTTCATTAAAGGAGGGTGAACATGACTGTAAATGATTCATGAGATGACACATAAAACCAATGCCACCTTTACTGAATACTAGGTTCTTAATGGGTTTGAATTTGTTTCTAAATTTTCTATTTATTTTAATTATGTATGTCTATTTGCTTCTGGAAAAATGCCTTCTGCTTCCTAATATTGCAAAAATCTCTCAAAACATTAAAAACTTTAGAATTTAATTCTTCTACAGTTGAGAAAGTTTTCAATGCTTGGCTCAAGTTTCAGATGGACTCTTCTTCCCATACTCCTATACCAGTAGCCACCTTGCTATTTTTTTTTTTTTTAGTTTACTACACTTTTTTTAAACACTATTTTTATTGAGTTATAGTCATTTTACAATGTTGTGTCAAATTCCAGTGTAGAGCACAATTTTTCAATTATACATGAACATACAAACATTCATTGTCACATTCTCTTTCACTGTGAGCCACCAACACCTTGCTATTTTTCTGAGAAGGGAAAGGAAGAGTTAGATTTTATCCCAAAGTAATAAATGAAAAAGCACTCTAAACCACAGTCAGAATATTATCCTTTATGAATTCTGCATTTAGTATTATGCTTAGAAAAGTTTTTCACCATTCCAAGATTAAGTAAATATTTAGCATTATTTTCTTCTAGTAATTACATGATTTCATTTTTTGCATTTATCTTTAATTATTCTGGAGTATTTTATGAATGGAGTGAGGTGGGGATTAAAATCTACTTTCCCTTCAATGGCTAACTAGTTGTCTCAACAATTCCCATTGACCGGAACTGCCACCTTGAGGGCACACTATGTTCTTATGTATGTTTGGGTCTCTTGCTAAGTTTTCTACTTAGTTCTGTATGCCAGGACCTGTATTTGTTGTCACTGCCATTTTTAATCTCTAGTAGTTCAAGTCTATGTTCCTTAATTTTATTATTCCTTATTTGCAAACTTTTCTTGATTATTCTTGACTATTTATTCCTCCAAGTGTAGATCCACATTGTCCAGTTCAAAAATTCTTTTGTGATTTTTAATGTGCTATCATCAACATTCTAAAGTAATTTACAGAGAATCTGACAACTTAACTATTGAATCACCTAATCAGAAATATGGTATGTTTATCATGTAGTCATGTCTTCCTTAATGTTGTCTTCTTTGGATGGTTTTCCAGGTATTTGATATCTTTCATTTCAGTTAGACATGAGATCCTTTTCCACTAAATTTTCAAGCTTTGTTTTTTTTTAATTCTCATTCATTATTTTAATTTGCTTTCGTGGTAATAGCCTCCTAACTGGCCTTTATGGCTCTAATACCTCCTTTTCTACTCTATCTTCTCTACTGAAAAAGTCATCTTTCTAGATGGCAAAATTAATCACAAAATTCCCTTCCTATACACCTTAACCCTTCAATACCTCTGGAATAATATAAGCTGTTTAACCTGGTATGCAAGCCCTCCCTGGAAAATCCCTGTATTTTCATCTCTCATGGGTGTTTCTCTTCTTTCACATTCCCCAATGATATACCAAAACAGCACTGCTTCCTCAAACACCCAAATAGCTATTCATGCCTTTGGACATAATGTTTGTTTCAACTGAATCTGCTTTTTCCCTCCAGTAAACATTTAATCATCCTTTAGGAGATAATTCAAGTGTTACCTCATATTTAAAGCCTTTTATGAGCCCTACAGTATTGATTAGGTTTTTCCTGTGCTACTATAAAACTTGGTCATAATTCTTGTATCTCTTAGTAGAATAAACTGTATATTTGTTTCTCCTGGTAAACTGGACTTTTTTTTTTTATGAAAGTTCATTTACAATGTTGTGTTAATTTCTGGTGTACAGCATAGCAATTCATTTATATGTGTGTGTGTGTATATACACATATATACACACACACATATATATACATATTTCTTTTCATATTCTTTTTCATTATAGGCCATTACAAGGTATTGAATATAGTTCCCTGTGCTATACAATAGGACTTTGTTGTTTATCTGTTTTATATATAGTAGTTTGTATCTGCTAATCCCCAACTCCCAATTCATCCTTCCCACCCGATGTATCCCCAAGTAACCACAAGTTTTTTTTCCTGTGTCTGTGAGTCTGTCTTTGTTTTGTAAATAAGTTCCTTTGTGTCCTTTTTTTTAAAGATCCACATATAAGTGATATCATATGGTATTTTTCTTTCTCTTTCTGGCTTACTTCACTTCGTATGATGATCTCCAGGTCCATCCATGTTGCTGCAAATGGCATTATTTTATTCTTCTTTTTTTATAGTTGAGTAGTATTCCATTGTATGTATGTATATGTGTATATACACCCCACAGCTTCTTTATCCAGTCATCTGTTGATGGACATTCAGGTTGCTTCCATGTCTTGGCCACTGTAAACAGTGCTGCTTTGAACACTGGGGTACATGTATCTTTTCCAATTAGAGTTTCCTCCAGATATACACCCAGGAGTGGGATTGTTAGATCATAGGGTAAGTCTATTTTCAGTTTTTTTTTTTAACAAATCTCCATACTATTTTCCACAATGGCTGCACCAAACTACATTCTTACCAACAGTGTAGGAGGGTTCCCTTTTCTCCACACCCTCTCCAGCATTTATCATTTGTGGACTTTTTAATGATGGCCATTCTGAGTGGTGTGAGCATTTGTTCATGTGCCTGTTGGCCATTTATATGTCTTCATTGGAGAATTGTTTGTTTAGGTCTTCTGCCCATTTTTAGATTGGGTTGTTTTTTTGTTAAGTTGTACGAGCTGTTTGTATATTCTGGAAACTAACCCCTTGACAGTCACATTGTTTTCAAAATTTTCTCCTATTCCATAGGTTGTCTTTTCATTTTATTTATGGTTTTCTTTGGTTGCAAAAGCTTATGAGTTTAATTAGGTCCCATTTGTTTATTTTTACTTTTCTTTTTATTGCCTCCACAGACTGCCGTAGGAGAACACTGCTACAATTTATATCAGAGAATGTTTTGCCTATGTTCTCTTCTAGGAGGTTTGTGGCGTCTTGTCTTATATTTAAGTCTTTAAGCCATTTTGAATTTCTTTTTGTGTATGGTGTGAGGGAGTGTTCTAATTTCACTGATTTATATGTGGCTGTCCAGCTTTCCCAATACTGCTTGTCAAAGAGACTGTCTTTTCTCCATTGTAGATTCTTGCCTCCTTTGTGGAAGATTAATTAACCGTAGGTGTGTGGGCTTATTTCTGGGCTCTCTATTCTATTCCTTTGATCCATATGTCTGTTTTTGTGCCATAAACTGTAGACTTATGATGGCAGGGCAGAGACCTTACTTTGTCATTTTTTTTTATTCTTAATGGCCAGTAGTGCCTGGCATATAGTAGGTCTTAATGATTGCTTATTGGATTCATAACATAGAATAATAATAAAGCCATCCTAATAGGACACAAACTCTTCCAAAAGTTCAAACTATACTGGATTACACCCCTCAAAAAAATCATTAATGGATATAAAGAGTAGGCAGGAGTAGGAAAAGCATGGAAGAATAATACCCAATACAACCAGGATAAAGGGAAATTCTTCTAAGAGGAAGTAACACAGGATGAATATTTGAAAGAATGGGTGTGAATTAGTTTAATGGATGATGTAGTGAAGGGTACTGAAGACAGCAGAAACAGCTTTGCAAAAATAGTTTGAGAAAACAAGGCAAGTTACTGTAACGAGGGTATATATATTTCACCAGGAAAATACAACTCAACTTTGTACAGAAATGGGATGACCTCCCACCAGGTGAGCATCTTGATTGGTCACCTCAAAATAGGATGGGCACCTACCTGTCTAGCTTCTGTAGCAGAAGGAGTACATGAGTCAAACCTCAACCAATAACAGCCTCTACTACACTCTTTTAAGATTCTGCTTAAACATCCTTCCTATAGGAAAGCTTTCTCAGGCCCCATCGAAATTGAACTAGGTGTCCTTCTTTGTCTTCCCTGTGAATTCTCCCAGCACACTAAGGCCTTGGCATTCATATGATTAATTTACGTGCTTTACTCTCTTTTCTAGGCTTGAGTCTCTGTGACAGTCACATTTATTTTTACTTTTATATTCTTAGTGTCCATCCAGTGCAAAGCATTTGGGGAGCTCTCAAAAAATGATATAACTGCCATTTATTGTCTACCATGTGTCCAGTGAGTGTTTCTCAAATTTTGAGGATCCAGGAACTACTTAATGGGAGGTCAAACCATAAGTAATCAGAGAAATGCTTATTACTGTCATTCTTAATATCACAGTGATATAAAGAAATGCTTTAAACTTAGCTGCTATTTTAAAAACTCAACTGAGTACCTTTATTCTTGATATCCAGAGTTCCCAGAGTAGCAAAGGACAGTTTTATATTCACATATTATCCATTTATTTACACAGCAATAAAAAGATACAGTGACTGTTATCTATTGTACACACTATTTCACTATTTCCTTTAACATAAATTAAGATCAAGAGGCATATTCAGTAATATTCTCTGACTATTCTCTGCAAAAAAAATAATAATAAGGTATGGAACAGAATTTAGACAATCTCTTTTATTAGCAGGGCAATACCCATTCTTGCTGCAAACATAGTGGGTATCTTGGAATTCTGTATCCTGATGCACCTTTACCAGGCTACATTATAATTTCTGAAATCATCAGTAGTTAACAAAAACAAATCTTCTCTATAACATGCGATTTCAGTGATGAATAAAAGAAAAGGTCACTGTGCACTTTTCCCCTAAATATGTACAGCAAATTCTGATTCCTATTCTGCATACCAGTAGATTCATCACATTATGAAAACAAAGTATCTGCCAGATTGTATATGTAATAGTAATTGCTCATGCACACTGTGGGACATTAATTAGTGGGATTTTGTTATCAGTCATCTATTGCTGCATAACAAATTACAAAAAAACTTAGTGATTTAAAAAAGCAAGCATTTATTCAGTTTCTGTGGGTCAGGAATTACCCAAATGTTTCTGCCTGACAGTCTCTCATAAGGTTGTATTAAGCTGCCAGTCAAGACTACAGTCATCTGAAGGCTTAACAAGACTTCATGCATGCTAAGCACGCACTGAACCACTAATAAGCTATTACCCTCCACCTAACACTGTCATTATTAACAGCTAACATGTTTCTAAGAACTTTACATACATTCATTAATCCATTCAAATCTTGGAACAACAGTGTGGTTGATAATAATATCATATTAAATAAGAAAAACAATAAAGCCATCTTAATTGGTAACTTTAAAAAACAATTTGATAAAATCAAACTCTATTTCTTGATTTAAAAGAACTCTTTAAAAATTTATAACAGATGTTTCCTTAACATTATAAAGAATTATCGCTTTCAAATCAACAATCAACTTCATACCTAAAAATGAAAAACTAATATAACTGTATTAAACCTATGCCAGAGAGATAAACAACAGAATAGGCCAGTGACAACTGTTTTATGGAAAAAAATTTCAATAAATGTTTACAGAAATATTAATCCAAATCTATGCTGTCTCTATAACTCTGTTGTCCAGTGAGTGAAACTTTTCCCTAAGAAGACAACCACTAAGCTACAAGCTTCAGACTTTCTCCCTACTGTCCTATTCCTCCTCATCTCCTCACCTCTACTGCTAACATCCTCAGAGGGTACACAGTTGTTTCCAACTTCCCATAATTGGAAAAGACTCTCAAACACCATGACAGCAGGCCAACCCCTTGTAATCTTGCCCAAGGGGAAAATTACATTAAGCCGGAAGAAAATGAAGCAGCAGAGAGTATGAGTAGAGAGAGGAGTCCCTGAGTTAGAGCCTTCAGACCACAGGAAAGGAGCTGTCTTACCCAGATGCATTCCTGGTTAGCTCCTATGACCATCATTAATTTATTAAACTCAATTTGGCAGAGATCTCCTATTTCACATTTCAAATTTGAAAAAAAAAAAAGACTAAACATTTTGACAAAATTGGTATTTACCTACAATTTAGAAAGGGAGATTAAAACAGGCCATTAGGTGAAGCAAAAGCAGAATCATGGGGAGAACTTGCTCATCTCTGGTCCCTTCAACCAAAAAACTGGCTCCTGAGTCCCTCAGCCTGTGCTGGGCACTCAGCACTGTGACTAGATTTTCTCTAGCTGGATGTTAAGTATGATATTTAACTGTAATGCTATGATAGAACATTGATTTCTGAAGGCAACATTTTTCTCCCTTTTCATTCAAGGACACACAATTACAGTCCCCAAAATAAGAAATGCTCTAGTTCTTCAGAAAAAATCAGCAATAATAATAATGCTTCAAATGTTCCAGGTCTAAGTACCATCAGTTAAAACGAAACCTTCTCTTTGAACCTGTTCAACCAGAGTGAAACTGTGCCTGTGGTAAAAAGGAAAGCAACACATGGTTTCATGATATTGAACCTACCACCTTCGACAGTGATGAGACAGAAACTTGTCTGGGATGAATAACATAGGGGAATTTGTAGCAGTTATTATCTGTCATAGATGTTACTGATCCAGATCTTTTCTGTTCAACCAGCTTCTAATGTCTCAACCATGAGAATTATCAGAAAGATGTCTAAATACAGAGCTGAGGGAAAGTGAGTCTTAAACCCAAGAGCCAGAGATTGGCATCCTACCATGACCTAGGTAGCCCTTCTGGCCTACTGACTCCAATTTCTAGGAGATGTTCTATTTGCAGGCTTCCTGGGAATTTCAACAGTAAGAAGAAAAAATGAGGGGTGAAAGGTGATAAAGAGGAAGAGATACTGTCAACTCATGTGTAAGCTACTTATCATAAAACTGAGACATAGTAAGTACTCAATAAATGAATCCAGGACAATTCCAATGATGATAGATACTAACCATAAATCAGACACTATGCTAAAAGCTTTGTGTATTCATTCATGTAGTGTTCACAACAGTCCTGTGAAGTACTGTTATTGCCTCATTTAACAGACAAGAAACTGAAACTCATGGACAGTAAGTGCTCTGCCTAATGATATGCAGCTCATCAATGACAAAACTGGTAACTATAGTCCCAGTCAGTCTGATTTTAAAACTCATGTTATTAACCATTTCGTTATATGACCAAGCTCTAAGAAAAAGCTCTTGGCAGAAATAACATGATGAGGGTAAGAGGGACCATTACACTAGGGGAGAATGATACCACTAAGAATCCCAGCAAGCAAACAGAAGTTAGTGTAGGTCTGAACCTTTCTCGTATCAGGCCTAAATGTGTACTCACTGAGATCTGCCTATCTAAGAAAGATGCCACCTAAATCCTCTCAGACAATTTAAGTGGGACACCCCAAGTCTCATTTTTGTTTTCCCTAGCCTTCCCAGACAACCTGAAACTAAGAAACCTGAAAACATGTTCCTATGTTCTCCCATTACATGTGTCCAGGGATTTTTGTTAACTACTGTATCACCAACATCTTGCACAATGCTTGGTATTGAATAGATGTTCAATTAGCTATTTAAGCTAATGACTGAATAAATGATTACATCTATATATCTCCTATATTCTACTTCCTCATCCTTCAACCAGGTGCATTTCTGGTTATCTCTAGCCTCCCAAAGATTGGCAAGAAATATTTTTTATTCTTCTCTTATGCTCATTTATTTCAGGTTTCAGCTGGGATGGAAAACTTTAATAACACTTGTGTTTGTCTCTATTAAGTAACTCTACCACCATCATTTATGTCATTCCGTCAATATAAAGGCATGAAAAGCCTTTATATCTAAGAGGCAGAACTCAATGAAATTTTCATTGAAAAATAAAGTTATCAAAAAAATTGCACTTAATATTTTAACAAATCAAGTATGATCCCAGAGCACAGCTAATATATAAGTGATTGTATAAATACGGAGAAACCATCTTTCCACACAAGTATGTTTCGATTCTAACTGGGGGAATGGGAGGCCGAGGAGATTCCAATGGCCCAGCTAGCAGAAGCATTCTTGAAATAAATTGAGATGATGATATAATTTGGCCAATTTGTCAAGAAGGAAGATAAGGCCAGAATTCCCACTAAAGCACTAGAAACCCTATAAGAATGTAAGCTCAGACACAGTGGCTGCATACAAAATAGGTTAGGCTGCCTAATGTCAACAAAAAACATCTTAAGGAAGGTCATATTTGTAATCCATACATGTAAAATTAAGACTGTATTTCAAGGGAAAATCTTCCTAGCACACAAACTTAGCAGCTGCCTTACTTGTCAAATGAACATAAATTATTGCCAGAAATCCTCTTTTCTCCTGTCCACTGACTCAGTTATCACTTGATGACTCTCAAGAATTATTCAGCTAGTTTCCTATAGCAAATTGGAGGTCAAAAGTCACAATTTCTAGTTTTTATAAACAGAACTTACTGGTGATTAAGGGAACACCACATTTCAAAATCAAATGTATATCTAGGTTTTTCACTTTTCTTTTAATCTCTCATTCTTTTAAAGGATGTCAATCTGTCAATGACATTCAATGCTGTTGGTCATTCCTCCTTTATAAAACTCCCTTTTCATAGATTGAGGCTATACTTTTTCCTGGTTTTTCCTTTAGTTCCTTAGGCACTCTGCTTCTTGTTTTCAGTATGGAAGGATCAAGATATAGAGGAATATATTATACTATAAATGGAAAAAAACCTCATACTTAACATCTTGGATGTGCTGGTATAGAATCCTGGGTTTTTTCCTCGAAGTTTTCCATGCTCCTAAGCCTGAACATCCTCATCCTCAAAATGAGAGCAAGAACATGGGAATTTAGCAGAGTGGAATGTACACACCATATTTTGTTTATATGTCATCATCAGAAATTAAATAAGCACTAATGCATGGCTGCACTTCTCAGACAGTTACTGGATACCCCTTTAAACTGCAACTTTTCATTACTATCACTGTTGTTTAAATTCACTTACGTGACAAAGCTAAGATGGCTCTTTAAGACTATTTTCAGTTAGATATTTTCTGGTGGCTCAAAGTGATCAATACATATACATCAATGGTTTTCTTCTGTGTTCGTTTCAGACTGCAAGCAGAGGGATGGGGTGATCATAATATCTATGGCTGACATGTACTGAACTCATTTTGCATGAGATATTTGCTAAATGATTTACATACCTTATCTCATTTAATACTCACAACAATCCTATGATGGAGTTACTAAAATTACTCCTATTTCAGAGAAAAGTAAACTAAGGCACAGAAAGAATGAAAATCTTCCCAGGCACATATCACTATGTGGCAAAGCCAGGTGTGTCTGACTCCAAGTCTTCTCATACTTATTCACCATCCCAATCTTATCAAAAATCTACTTTTCCTTTGTGTTTCTAGCGTCAATTTTAGGATCTTAAGCTAGACATTTAAACACCCTGGTTATGAATAATATGTATATGAATATACATAACAAAATTATTAAACCCCATAAAGTTTTGATTCCTTTTAGCTTGAACATGTGATGATTCTTTGATTTTATGCATATAATAAATTCTTACTGAGGTATTAAAAGTGACTGGCAAAAATTTTGATACATCACCTGCAGTGATCAACTGAACAGGCACTTATCATTGTTAATAACTATTTTCATTTAAAAGAAAGGAAGCTCATTTTGAAAGAGAATTGCAGACATCAACTGCAAGCAAATACAGAAACATTTTTCAGCTGCAAATCTGTCCCTGATCTATCAAGACATAATACGCCAATGAAACCTAGAAAGAGGCAAAAATGGTCCCATTTTGGTAGTGCCTCTTGATTGTTAGTAGAAACAACTGTAAAGCTTCTCTAGATAAAAGCACTCCCCCAATGTATGGTCTCAGGATCCTCACAGGTTAATTTCAACCAGCTAGGAACTCTATAGGAAATAATTAATTTCCCAGTCACCAAAAAGCACCATGACTTGGAGGGGGTGCAAATTTCGAGGAGAAATTACTTAAAATTCTGTTATTAGCTGATACATACATAATATAGAATAACTATGGATGAAATGCTTCTAGAAATGGAGTCACAAAAATGAGCAATAATCAAAAGACTCTCAAAATGGGAAGAGAGACATGAAAAACAAAACTTTTAGAAACAGAAAGTATAATTGTTGAACAAGAATTTTTAAATTCTTAGGGAGAATATGCAGTTCACTAACAAAGAAATGAAAATTAGATTAAACTAACAGCTGACTTTTCAACTATAACAAAGGAAGCCATACTAATGTCTTCCAGGTGTTAATAGGAAACTACTGTCAACCAAGAATTGTATACTATCAGAACTACCTTTCAAAAATGAAGGTAAAATAAATATATCATTTCCACATAAATAAAAACTAGCAGTCATCAACAAAAGACCTTCATCAAAAAGACTTCTAAGAACATATTTCAGGCAGTAAGAAAAATGTTCCCTAGAGTAAGCTTAAGATGCTGGAAAAAATTACAAGCAAGGAAAACGGTAAAACATATAGGTAAACCTAAACAAACATTCTATTTACAGGAAAATCATAACAAAGGCTAATAGAAAGGCCTAGTGAAAAATAAGGACCTAAGTAAATGCAGGACAGTAACACTATGTAAGTTCACAGGAAAGTAAATGGAATCAAAATATTCTAGATATTTTTACTGCTCAGAAAATGCAGACTCTGGTAAATGCAGTAAAATTTTAGGAGTATTTATACAAGTAATAAAAAGGGGACACTTAAAGAAAATGAACAAAAATTAATTTAATAAAAAGACAACAAAAAAGCATTAAAAAGTAGAAAAATACAAAGAAAAAGTAACATGGTAGAGAAAAAGTCTATATGAGAAAAATAATGTTTAAATATAATGAACTAACATCAACAAATGATAAAACAATTTTAAATATAATGAACTAAAGTCAACAATTAAAATACACAGATTGTTCACTTAGATTTTTAAAAATTCAGCTATATCCTATTTACAAGAGAACCAGTTATAAGCTACTTATAAGAAAACTATATAAGACTGTCAGCAAACTACAGTTCACAGGCCAAATTATGCTGTCTGTTTTTATAAATTAAGTTTTATTGGATTACATACATACTCATTTGTTTACATGTCTCTGTCTGCTTTCACCCTTCAACAAAGTTAATTGCAATGAGACTTAATGGCCTACATACCTGAAAACCTGGCACTTTACAGAAAAAAAGTTTGCTGACATCTGATCTAAAATAAAAAGACATGGAAAGGTTGAAAGATTCAGTTAATTTAGAAGATATTTTTAAAAATTGACTGTATGAAACAACAAAGTAGCCTCAGAAAATAACAAAACACTGCCAAGAAAAATTAAAGATGTAACTAAATAGAAAAATATACTATACTCATGGATTATAAAATTCAAAATTGTTAAGATGTCATTTCACCCCAAATTGTTCTATAAATTCAGTTCAATCTCAATCTAAACTCCCAGCAGAGGTTTTATTTTGTTTGGAATTTGACAAGCTAATTCTAAAGTTTATATGGAAACATAAAGGGTCTAGAATAGCCAAGGCAATTTTGTACAAGATTAAAGGTGGAATACTTACACTATCTGATATAAAAATATTATGCAATTGAAGAAATTAAGACACTATTACATTGGCACAAGGATAGAGCAATGGTACAGAATAGAAACCAAAACATACCCACACATATACAATCACCTGATTTGTATCAAAGACGTCAATTCAGTAGGGAAAAATAGTCAATTCAATAAATAGTGATGAATCAATAAGATACCCATTTTTAAACATTAACCTTAATTCCAATGTTATGATACATGCAAAAATCTATTCCAAATGGATCACAGACTTAAATATAAAAGCTAAACCAATAAAGATTCTAATAGAAAAATTAGAGGAACATCTTCTTGAACTTGGGGAAGGCAAAGGTTTCTTAAATAAGACACAAAAAGTACTATGCATAAAAGAAAAAGTGATATATTAGACTTCCTTAAAATAAAAAACTTCTGTTCATCAAAAGGCACTATTAAGATAATAAAAAGGCAAACCATATATACATATTATAATGCATATAATTGACAAAGAATTATTATTCAGAATATTTTTAAAATTCAGTATATCAATAGGAAAAAGATAACCCAATGGGAAAAAATCAGCCAAAATAGTCACTTAAAAGGGAAAAAAAGGACATCCAAATGGCAAACATCTGAAAATGCTCAACACCATCAGTCAGTCATTAGAGAAATGCAAATTTAAAACCACAATGAGATACTGCTACATACCCAGCAGAATTACCAAAATATAGATAATACTGTTTAAAAGGATGTAGAGCAACTGTAATTCTCATATAGTATCAGTAGGAGTGTAAATGGTACAATTATTTGATAAAACTGTTTGACTGTATTTACAAAAGTGAAGTACATACTTAAAATTCTACTTAGGACTTAGCAATTCCATCCTGGGAATTTATCAATACATGCCTATTCCCACCACCAAAGACATGTACAAGAATATTTACAGAAGCATTATTCATTATAGTTCCAAATTGGAAACAACCTTTAATGACTGTCCATAATAGAATGGAGAAACAGTCACACAATATTCAGAATAAATTATTCTGAACAATTTTTAAAATCTACTGATACACAAAGCAGCATAGATAAATCTCAAAATCATGTTGGCAAAAAAAAAGACAAAAAATATATATTGTATATTCCTATTTATATGAAGCTTAAAAATAAACTAAACTTAACAATGTTGGTAAAGGCTCAAATACTGGTTTGAGTATTGCCAGGAAGCAGAAACAAGAGAGGCTTCTGCGGTTCAGGAAATGTTCCGTATCTTGATCTAAGTGGTAGTTGTATGGGTTTGTATGTGTGTGTAAAAATTCTTTGAACTATATACATTTAAGACTTGTGTACTTTACTGTGTATAATTTACCTCAATTTTCTTTAAAGTGTAAAAATACATAAAGCAAAAGCTGATAGAACTATAAAGAGAAATTGACAACTCAATCATCCCAGTATTAGATTTCAATTTACTTCTCTCTTTAAGAAATAGCCAAGCAGTCAAGAAACTAGTAAAGATTAAAGATTTGAACACAATTAACAAGACTGATTTAATGGACATATATAGATATAATCCTTAACAATTCGAAAATACCCTTTCTTCTCATATACACACAAAATATTCTCAGGGTAATATGCTATGTATCAAATTCCAGCAAATTTCAGATTTTTGGAGGGCACAACGCAATTAACTTTGAAATCAATACAAAACAATTTTAAAACTCTCACACATTTTGGAAATTTAAAAACCCAGTTGTGAATAATTCATGGGTTAAAATAAATCATAGTAGAAAAACAATAATAAAAATACCACAGTTCACAACTTCTACTTCTGCATGATGGAATAAATAGAACCAAGCCTATTCTCCTACTATAAAGCTTTGTAAAACTGGACAAAATGTATGAAACAGTGTTTTAAGAAATTGTATAACAGCTACGCAGTACTGTGATCCCTCACAGCAATGAAATCAACTAGGAGAACCCTAAGCTCACCCTGGCTTTCTGCTGGAAGAATTTCCAGACTATAATACAAAGAGGGAGAATCATCAGAGATCACTTTCCTCAGTGACTTGAAGAGACAGAAGAGCTCTGGCAGTGGGTGGAGGTGCTAAGGAGACTTTTTTTTTTTTTTTATAGCAGAGTGCTAGAGAAAAGAAAGAGATGCATAGAAAAAGCTCTAGAAATATGCACAGTGGTCCCCTTTACTGAATAGAAAGCCATGTATATATAATGTGAAATGTTGTGAGGCTGGGCAAACAATGAAGATGAAATTTGCAAGATGAAAACTTCTCAAAGCTCTCATAAGGTGGAGGGATATTTGAGCTAATACAGACTACTTTAAGCTTTTCCAGATAAAATTTAAAACAACTTTTAAATGAAAAAGCTTATTCACACATAACAACTAAGTGAAGTAAGCCAGAAAGAGAGAAAAATACTACATGGTATCACTTATATGTGGAATCTAAAAAATAGACACAAATGAATTTATTTAGAAAACAGAAACAGAGTCATAGACATAGAAAACAAATTTATAGATTCTAGGTGGGGAAAGGGGTGGGGAGGGATAAATTGGGAGTCTGAGATTTGCAGATACTAACTACTATATATAAAACAGATCAACAGCCAAGTTCCTATACAGGGACTATATTCAATACCTTGTAACAGCTTATAATGAAAAAGAAAATAAAAAGGATATATATATATATGAATCACTATGCTGTACACCAGAAATTAACACAATATTGTAAATCTATACTTCAATAAAATTAATTAAAATTTAAAAAAAATTGCTCAAGTGTGTGAAAGAATATGAACATATGTGAGTAGAAATGGAAGATTTAATAAAGAACCAGCTGGAACTTCTAAAACTGAAAAAGCACTATATAAATTGCAAATTCACTGACTGTAATTACAGCAAATTAGACACAGCAGAACAATCAGTGAACCTGAACATATATAACAGAAACAATCCAAACTAAAGCAAAAAGAGAAAAAGGATGAAAAAAACTAACACAGCCTCAAGAATCTGTAGGACAATATTAAGCAATGTAACAGAAGTATAACTGGAGTTCCAGAAAGAAAGAATAAAGATGAGAGGCTGGAAAAAAAATTTGAACCATTATTTAATGGTTCAACATCCTTCCAAATTTGATGAAAATTGTAAGCCCATAGACCCAAGAACCTCAATGAACCAAGAGCAGGATAAAAGCAAAGAAATCTCACAAGGTACATTATTATCAAATTGCCTTTTAAAATTTTTCATGAAGAGAAAATCTTAAGAGTGTCCAGGAAAAAAAAAAAGATGTTAACATATGACATGATATGACATTACATTACAAATATAAGAAGAACTGCAGACTGTCAGAATAATGTATACCAGACTACAGGGAATGATATCTCTAAAGGGTTGGAAAAGAAATCTGTCAACATTCATTATATCCATAAGAAATATCCTTCAAATGAAGGGAAATAGAGACGTTTGCAGACAAACAAAAGCTGAAGGACCCTGTCACTGGCAGGAAGAATAATACAAATTCTTCAGATCGAAAAACAATTACACCAGACGGAAAGTTGGATCTACACAAATGCGTGAAGGGTCAGAAATGATAAATGTATGGTAAAAACAAATAAATAAATAAATAACTCACTCTTGCTTTCTCATTTTTTAAGATAATTGAGTGTTACAGCAGAAATATGAAAACTGTGATTTTTACATACAGAAATCAAATGTACGACAAAATACTGCAAGCTACAAAAGGGTAAATAAATGCATACTGGTGAAAGATTTTTACGTTATATATGGAGAGATATAATACTATCTGAAGGTATATGGGGATGAATTAAAGATGCAACTTGAAACCCTAGAGCAACCACTTAAAAGAGACAGAGCTAAGACACCAATAGTGGAGATAAATAAGAATACTAAAAAAAAAAAAAAAAAAGCTCATTAATCTATTGTATGGTAAGAAAGAGGAAAAAAGGAAGAATAGCTGGGACAAATAGAAAACAAACAGCAAGATGGCAGGTTTATGCCTCATCAAATTGCTTATTATAAAGAAATAAATGTAACACTCCACTTAAGAGGCAGAGATTATCAGAATAGATAAAAAAAAGGAAGCCTACCTTATGCTGTCTATGAGAAACAGTTAAAATATAAAGATACAGATTAAAAGCAAAAGGGTGGAAAGCTAGCATTAACGAAAGTGGTTTTATTAATATCACACAAACTAGACATGAAAATAAGGCAAGTTATCAAGGACAAAGAGTGACATTTCATAATCATAAAAGGGTTAAATCATTAGGAAGCTAATAATCTTAAGTCTATACAGACTTAATGACAAAGCTTCAAAACACTTGAAGCAAAACTGACAGAACTTCAGGGAGAAATATGTAAGTCCCCAAGTGTAACTGGAAATTTCAATACTGTTCTCTTAATAAACGATAGAACAAGTAGACAAAATCAGTAAGGATGTAGAAGAACTTAACACCACTATCTAACAACTTAGTCTAATTGGCATTTACAGAACATTGCAACCCACAAGAGCAGAACACACATTCTTTTCATATACCCGTAAAACGACGGAAATGGACTTTATGTTCTTTCATAAACCAAGTCTTGATAAATTTAGAAGGACTGGAAACGTTACGGAAATGACAGGCCAGCCAAGAAATAAGCACCACTCGGAGGGTTGGAGTACTCAGATTTATTACGCTGGCGGGCTCAGAGGGGCTTCTGCTCCGAAATGTGTGCATGAGGTTTTATAGGGCTAATTACAAGCTTGGGGTATTCGGCCAATAGGCATGGAACAGCATTAGCTGCATCATTATCACAAAAGCAGAGGCAGGGAGGCAGCAAACCAACATTTCAAGGCCAGATATGTCTCTCTGAAAATCCAGCTGGCTAGCAAAAAACATGAGCAAGGAATCAGCAAATCGACATTTATTAACTTAGATTTACAAGTTAGCCCAGCAGAACTCAGATCAGTAATCTGACACTTGCTAAAATTAGATTTACGAGTTAGCCCAGCCCGGCTTTTCCTTTGCATAAATTCAAGTTAGAAATAAGCGACCAGAAATATAAATCAATACCTAAAAGAAATCTGTAAAATAATTTATATTTAGAAATTAAAAGATGCACTTCTAAACAACCCACAAATCAAATAAGAGATCACAGGGAAATTAGAAATATTTTAAATTAAATAAAAATTAAAACACGCCATAACAAAACTTGTGGAATACAGATAAGGCAGTGCCTAGAGGGGATTTATAGCTCGAAATACTTACATTAAAACAGAAGCGAAGCCGGTTTCCGGGTTGCGGGGCCTCGGCGGCAGCGGACGCCTGACCCGTCTCCTCAGGGGGCTGACCCGTCTCCTCAGGGGGCTGCTACCCGGGCTCCCGGCCGCCAACGCCGCCCTCGTAGTTCCCGCCATCCACGAGGCCTGAATCTCCTTCCTCCACCTAGCGTGCTCTAGCTCTGGCGCTGGACCCTGCACAGATTCAGGTCATATTTCCACTTCGTACACCCCCTAGGCAGTAGTAGCCCGGTCACAGTAGAGGCCCCTGGGCCCAGGCGCCATAGTAGTTGCGCTGTGGAAACCCTGAGCCTCCACAAGCTCTGCGGTTTGCAAACACGGCCTCAAGCGAAGGCAGTCTCGCGCTATTTCGCGTGCAGCGAACTGGTTACCACCGGCTCTGTGGGGGGTCAATGCCTACCGACGTGCTCCGCCTTGGGCGATCGCTATTGGCTGACGTTTTACCGCCAGCAGCAGGGGGGTGGGGCTTGCTTAGAGGCTGGGGCGTGGCCAAAAAAGAGGGCCTCTGGGAAAACAGGGGGCTGGTGGGAGTGTGGGCGTCTGCAGAAGCTAGCTATTCCCCACTGGAGCAGAGTGTCTGCCCTGAGGGTTGTTATGCAAGCTCATTTTGGGATGAGGGGAATGCGAGGGAAGGTGGGGACACGAGACCTCACACTAACCTCCAGAGCCCTTATGGAAAAGTTTGGAGAGCATCTCATGGTCCAGCCTTTCATATTTGGCAGCCTGCAAAGGCCAAGGGCTAGTTATTAAGCTGAAATGATTAACGAGGATGCTGCTTGCTTCTCAGTTTCTGCTGGGAGTGGGATCTTGGGGCTGGGTTTGCAAAGCATTCTGGGTCAGATAAGCTCTGCAAGAAACTCGAACCGCCCCTTGAGAAAGTTTAAGCGCTCCAGATTTTTAGGAATAAATCCACATCAGAGTGCAAGGGTAGACCACTACCCAGGACTTAGTACATCCAGAAATGCTTGCATTGCACAAGTCTGGGACATGACAGTGGAGTTTGCATCCTGTGCAGTGTCCTCTCCAGCGTCTCTGGTTGCAGGTCTTCCCCACAAGCTCAGGCAAAATGAAGTATGTGAGTTTCCACCTGTCCCCCTCCCACCTCCTTTTCTCTAGAAATAGCATTCTGATTTCTTGCTCAGGAAAAAGTTAAATTTTATTTATTGTCAAACAAAGAGATCCAGGCCAGATTGAGGATTCTAGGGTTCTCCCTTCAAGATATGTTTTGTTGATGCTCTGGAGGTGTTATTACTTCAAATATTGAAGATAGCTTCTCATAATGGGCCCTATGCTTGGGACCATACATGATTTACCCTGTTTTTATGGTCACGAGGACCATCATCTTCACCATCATTTTGTGAAGGAAATTAAACATTTGTGAGATCATGGGGCTTTGGCACCTCACCTACTGTACCTAATGGATAAGTGCCCCCTGCCTCATATTTCTGGAGGATGGCTAAGAAATCAGCTAAAAGATAGTCATTGACCAAATTACTTAAAAAAAAAAGATGTCAGTGGGTGGCAGTCCCACAGCCTTTCTGACTTTAACCAAGATATTTCCCTCAGACTAGTTCTTGCTGGATTATGCAGGCCTTCCCATCTCTTGGCTAGATTTTCTGTGATGAATTTTTGCCCTTGGATCAATTATCACATAAGGGACCTACAAAGGTCTTCTTTAAAAAGGAAGCCAGATTAAGTCCAAAGTATATAAAAAAGCAAAATAATAAATATATATATAGAAGTCTGTAACACAGAAATTGGACAAACATTACAGAAAATTCAATAAAACCAAAAGTTGGTTCTTTGAAATTGATAAACCCCTAGCTTGGTAGGAAAAAGAAGTAAGAAAAGAGAAAAATTATCAATATGAGAAATTAGTGGATTCAAAAGAGACAACAGATATTAAAAAGATGATAAGAGTATGAACAAATTTATACCATATTAAATAGAAAGGACAAATTTCTTAAAAGTCAAAAATTAGCAAACCAACAAAAACTTAAAAAAAAAAACCCAGAAAATCTTAATAAGCCTATATAGTCAATGAATTAAATTTATTAATAAAAAAATTCCACACAGAAAACTCCTAGTACAGATGGCTTCACTGGTGAATTATATTGATATTTAAGAAAGAAAAAAATGCACATTTTATACAAACCCTTTCCAAAAATAGAGAAGGGAAAAATTCCCAGCTCCTTTCATGAGACCACCATTAACCTAATACCAAAATGAAACAAACTTACTACAAAAATAAATACAAATAAATTTTCCTCTTGAACACAGATGCAAAAATTCTTAACAAAATGTTAGCATATCAAATCCAACCATGTACATAAAGGGCAATATACCATAATAAACACCAAAGTGTCATTTATGTCAGAAATGAAAGATTGGTTTAACACTCAAATAGCAACATAATTAGCCATATTCACAGGTGGAGAAAAACCATATGATCATCTCAATAAATGCAGAAAAAACACTTAACAAGATTCAACACCCATTCACAATAAAACCCCTCAGCAAACTAGGAATGAACTAATTCCATCAACCTGACAAGGAGCATCTTTAAGAAATCTACAGCTAGTACCACAATTGATACTGCAAGAATTATGTTTCCCCCAAGACTAAGAAGGTGGCAAGAAGAAGGCAATGTTGGGGGTTCCCACAATTTCTATTTAATATTGTATTAGGGGTTCCTAGCCCACGCAATACGCAAGAAGAACAGTAGAATTATACATATTGGAAATGAAGTAGTAGAATTGTCTTTATTCTTAGACAGCTTGTTAGTAAATATATAATATCCTAAGCATTCTATTTTTTCAAAAAGGCTACTAGAAATAATAAGTGAATTTAGCCATGTTAGAAGATACAAAAGACAATACACAAAATACACAAATATAAAAAATCATTTGTATGTTTAAATAACAATTTAAAACCAAAGTTAAAAAATTATAATAGAATGAAATAATATGAAATATTTAGGGATAAGTTTAACAATATAGGTGCAAGACCTATACACTAAAAACTATAAAACACTATTTGGGGGGCAGTAATTAAGTTTGTTTATTTAATTTATTTTTATTTTTTAAACAGACATACTGGGGATTGAACTCAGGACATCATGCACGCTAAGCACGCACTCTACCACTGAGCTATCCTCCCCCACTAAAAACTATAAAACACTATTGAAAGAAATTTTAAAATGTCTAAGTGGAAAAATATTCCCTGTTCAGGGATTAGAATTCTCAGTATTATTAAAATGTCATTCCTCCAAACTCATCTGTAGATTCAATACAATTCCAAACGAAATTAGAAATTGACAAAACTAATTCTAAAATTTATATAGAAATGTAAAATATCTAGAATAGCCAAATTTTGTAAAAGAAGACAACATTGAAGGACTTCCACTATATAATTTTAAGATAATTCAAAACTACAGTAATCAGAACAGTATGGTATTGGCATAAAGTACACATATAGATTAATGGAACAGAATATGCAATAAAGAGACAGGCATTACATTACCCACATACATGTTGTCAATTTATTTTCAACAAAGGTGCCATGATAATTCATTGGGGAAAGGAAATCCAACAAGTGGTTCTAGAACAACTGATACCTGTTTGGAAAAAAATTAACTTTGACCCTTTCTTCCACACCTTACACACACACACACACACACACAAACTCAAAATGGATCATAGACCTCAACTTAAAAGCTAAAACTCTAAAACTTCTAGAGGAAAACACAGAAGAAAATATCTTTGTGACCTTAGGGTAGGCAATGAACCATAAAAGACAAAAGTTGATAAACTGAACTTAATTAAAATTATAATATCTTGCTTTTAAAAGAGCAGATGAGGAGGAAAGCCACAGACAAGGAGGAAATCTGTAGTACACAGAGGTGACAAAAAAAAGTTTTATATCCGGAATACATAAAGAACTCTTACAACTGAATACTAAGAAGATAATCAACCCAATTTTTAAATGGGCAAAATATTTGAATAGGCATATCACAAAAATTACACAAAGGTCTGCACATGAGAACATGCTCAACATCATTAGGCATCAGGAGCATAAAATAAGTTAGAGATTGCTACGTACCCACAGAACAGCTACGAGTTAAAACACTGACAATAGCAAGTATCAGTGAGGATATGGAGCAACTGAAACTCTCATATGTTACTGGTGGAAATTGAAAATGACACAACTATGCTTTAAAAACACTTGGGCCATTTCCTATAAAGTTAAGCTTCTAGTCACCATATGACCCAACAAGTCCACACCTAGTACCCAAGAAAAATGAAAATACATCTCCACATAAAAACCTGTGCATGTATGTTCAAAGCAGCTTTATTCATGATAGCCAAAAGCTGAAAACAACTCAGAAATTCAACAAGAAATAAATGGATAAGCAAATTGTGATCTACCCATCCCATGGAATACTAATCTGTAATAAAAGGAAGTAATTATTGTTACATACAATAACATGGATAACTCTCAAAAACACTATGTTGAATTTAAGAAACAGAAGCAAAGAATGAATGCTATTTTTTTCCATTTATATGAAATTCTACAAAAGGCAAAACTAGTCTGTAGTGACAGTAGATTAATGGGATAGGGAATGATGGCAAACAGGCATGAAGGTACATTTTCGTGTGATGGAAAAAGTCCATATTTTAATTGTGATGGTGGTAAAATAGGTGGTGTGTACATTCACTGAAACTGATCTAAGTGTACTTTTTAAAAGGATGCACTTTAATGTATGTAAATAAAGTTGATTTAAAATACTGTAGATTAAATTTGTGGAATATAATAAAGCAACACTGAGGAAAATTTACACCTTTGAATGCTTACAGTAGGATGAAGAAATGTTAAAATTAATGATGAAGTTAGAAAAATAACAAGAAAGAAAAAAGGGGAAAGAAGAAAAGAAGTAGACGGAAATGATAAAGAGCAGAATTTATTGAAACAGGAAAAAAAGAAAATTGAGAATTAACAAAGCCGAAAGTTTGTGCTTTGAAAACAATAGTATAAATAGAAAGACTTCTAACTGTGCAGCTCAGCACCTTAACTTTTAGTCATACATGGCTAATTAAAGTTAAATACAGATTAACTATAATTAAATACAATTAATGTAGTTCCTCAGTCACCTTAGCTACATTTCAAGTGTTCAACAGCCACATCTGACTAGTGGCTACCTCACTGGACCAAGCAGAATAGAGCATTTCCACCATTGCTGAAAGTTCTCTGGGACAGCACTGTTCAACCAAGTCTGACCACAAAAAAAAAAAAAGACATGTACAAGTTCCCTGCCCTCAAGAAATATTTATTCTCATGAGTGAAAAAGACAAATTACACAAGAAATTATAATATGACAAAAATGATAATACACTCCAGTTACATGGGGAACCATGTAGCAGGAAGCCCAAATTTGCATCACCCTAGAGGGTCCCTTAGAGGAAGATATTAAGATAAGTATGAGTTAGCCAGACAAAGAGCTAGAAAGGCTTGGTTAGAAGCCCTGATCCCCTGGAAACAAAAGGTGACGGTATCAAGCACATCTACCCATCACAATCTGGATGTCTTACCACCTGAATTTCAATTCTACCCAACAAACATTGACTTGATATTTATACAAAGAGAAAGATAAAGGTTTGGAAAGGATCTTGACAGCATGGATACACGGCAAAAAGCACATTTCCTCACCTTGTTAATGAACATGGGTAGGCAGGAAGAAAATGGTGGTTATCGGCAGCTTGCTATTATGTCCTGACCACCTGAACCCACTGCCGACCAACCATGCTTCCCCCATGGAGAGGACTGTGCTTGACAAGTTCTAGGTATAACAAGGAGGATGTCATGGCTGGACACAGTGATGAAAAGACAAAATCACATGTAAGAACACAACATCCACTTACCCTCAGCACTGCCTCTCAAGAGGCCATGGAGCTCAGGGTAGATGGGACCCAGAAAAGCAGATATCATTACTTCCCTTCCTTCTCAGGAAACTGGACGACGATGGTCCACACTTTCCAAAGTTCAGGTAATTAGTGAACAGATACGTATTGACACTTCTGTGTTCTAGACTCTGGAGATACAATGATGAACAAGAGATTCTTTTTGACTTCAGAAAATACAGGGAAAAGTATATGGTGCCATAAGAAGGGTACCCAGTCTACCCTTGAGGGGTCAGGGCAGGCTTCCATGAGAAAAATGCTTCCATTATATCCATATACTGTCTAATTATATGCAATACCTCATTACCTTTCAGAAACCTGGTAAGGGGAAAGTTGCCTGGCTACACAGGAAAAAAGAACATTGATATGGAGGCCAGATCTGTCAAAGTCCAAGTCAGGTTTCCCAAGCATTGATGTGGTCTCTTTATAGGGTACCAATAAAAACAAACATGATAACAAGTCCAGGACTGAGTGCAAGATTCATGCAACCCATAAATCTTGAAATAACAACAGGAAGCCCAGGGCAGGCCAGATCCTGATCTGCCCTACTGCTTTGTTGAAATTATCCTGGCCCATCGCCAGCTCTTGGAGGTGGAGGCCAAGCAAAAAAAATAAAGTGCAAATACACACACACACACACACACACACATATCTCCCAGGAGCACAGCAGTGAAACTGAAGGCAGAGTTCATCTACATCTAGCCTAAGCAAGGAGGCTGCAGAAGGGAACATGAAATTTGCAATGCAACCTAAGCTGGCTTCTTAACCAAGAGGAAGGGAGAGGGATGGATGAATGGATGGATTCTTAGAAAGAATAGCAGAGGGAGAAGGGGAGAATGTGCAACAGAAAAACCTCTAGGATAGAAGAGAAAACTAGCCTCTTGTGGGCAAATGGTCAGGAAATATCTTTGGTTAGAAATCAGCCAAGTACACCTCCCTGGAGTTGACCACATGACATTTATCTCCAGTTTTCAACCCAAACCAAGGTCATGCCATCAGGGTGAATTCAAAGGAAACATTTCCGCTACTGTGGGGAAGTCCATGCTAACTTTATTGTGACCTGAAGGATGATCAACTGCTTTCAGGACAGGGACTAAGAAAGGGCTGTCATGGGGAAAGATCAAAAATGAGACCAAAGCAACCACGACCACAACAAAGAGAGAGAGAGATAAAGAGAGACTTAGAAATGCACACCCACTTGCTTTCGGATGAACAGCTTGAGTCAAAGTGGTGTTGAGGTGATAGATGTTACATTGTAGCCAAGAACCCCAAGAACTAAATAAACACAGTGGTTTTCCTTTCCTCCCAATAATTTAATTGCTGCAGCCTCTACCTGGTGGGAAAGGGGTGAGAAACAAATCCTAAAATACATGAAGACTGACTTACTGTATATAATCCAGTCAGATGATTTGTCTCTCTCCTTTGTTTTGAATTTGCTTGAGTAGGTCTGAGATGCAGTGGTGAAATAAAAAGATGGTTTTCGGCACCTTGGGAAAATTCCACCTCTTTTTCCTAATCCCTTCCCTTGGCCATCCCCTACCCTGTTCCTCATGCTAACGGAGGCTTCCCACAGCCTCTTTGGTCCCTTCTTCACCAGTCACTGACAAAGGGGTTTGACAAGCATCCTTTCTGTTATTTGTCCTACAACCCTGTGCAAGAGTCACCCAAAATACCATTTTTGCCATTTTACAGATGAGAAAACTGAAAACAAAGAAGTAACATGACTCATGTAGTAAGTGGCAGAGTTCTAATAAGAACCCAGGTCTTTTAACTCTGGTTTCAGAATTTCTTCAACACTGGATAAATAAAACGAATTTTCTGTCAAAAATTTGTGCCAAAACCTAGTAGCTATGTAACTGCTACCTAAAAGTGATCCTTCTAGACTAAAAGCTATGCACGATACATCCCCAGTTGGTTGAAGTATTCCACTTACATATGTGAAATCAAAAACACCAGTCACTTGGAGAAATGGCTGAACTATAATGCCACTTATCTAATAATTTTTTTTGAGGATTGTAGTGAATGTTGTGATATGCCACCCAGATCACTGCATTCAGACTTGAGGCACATTCATTATTCCCCCAGCTTTGGGGAGTATTGGCGGCAGCTGACAGTGCTTAGCTGAGTCACTCTTTGCTGGGAACTGCCCTCAGCTGGTGAGAGTCACCTTGCCCAAGGTTATGCCGCACTGGGAGAGCCAACCTGCATCGATTAGCGGATGAGCAAGAAAGGCCCGGTTAGTTCCCTTGCTTCAAGGTGAGAGGATTCTGAAGGGGTCATCCCAGCTTTAGAGCCACCCAGGGATCTTGTGCGGCCTTCCTCGTGATGGTATCACATTTCAACTCCTCCCTCGGCCCATTCCTGCTTCTCTCGTCCCCACCACAGGTGTTGTTTTTGAGAATGTCTGCACACACATCCCAGTCTCCAGTGGATGTCTTCCAGTGGAAGCCCACCTAAGGCAAGCACAGTGTGACTAGCACTGTGAGCTGTCTTTAAAGGACTTGGCCTAGTTTGGGAGGCTAAGAAGCAAAGGGGCAATTACAGTAGAGAGTGGTAAGTCTACAATGAAGCAACACATCCTGGGGAAGACCTGGGATGGGGAGGTGTAAATTTCAGTCACAGAAAATAGCATATTCCCTGATATTTTTAGTTATAAAATATAGACGTCTTTGGTTTTATCTTATTATGTTGGTTTTGATGGCCAGGGTGGCTCTGGTAATCCATTTGGGAGCGTAATGTCACACAGATATGAGGAGAAAATGCCAAAGGACCAGCTTGACAAGATCAAGGCTTGACATTTATATGATTTCAGGGAACTGAGGACTTTTTTCTGTCTATTTCTTTGAAATGTTTTTCTACCGGTTTAGGGCAACCTAACCGCTAAATTCCACCATGTTTTATCCAAAAATTCACGGGAAGTATCTCATAAGTGCTTTTTGTACTGATAGTTGGATTTATTCCTGGAATTAAGGTTTGGGGGGATGACACAACAATTATCTTGCAGAAATAATCTAAATTTGTAATCATGAATGCATAGTCTTTTTCTCAGACTGTGATGACTAGATATATTGGGATTCCAGCATGCCCCCAAAGCATGTGGGGATAGAGGGGTGGGGGGAAGGCGGGAAAGGAGTAGAGAGTGGGGACTGAGGAGCTTCTCAACTATAAAGACTAAAAGGACATGATGAACTTATCTACAAAACAGAAACAGACTTGCAGACATAGTAAACAATCTTATGGTTAGTGGGGAAAGGGGGTGGGAAGGGATAAATTTGGGAATTTGAGATTTACAAATGTTAGCCGCTATATATAAAAATAGATTTAAAAAGTTTCTGCTGTATAGCACAGGGAATTATGTTCAATATCTTGTAATAACCTTTAATGACAAAGAATATGAAAACAAATATGTTTATGTCTATGCATGACTGGGACATTGTGCTGTACACCAGAAATTGACACATTATAACTGACAATATTTCAATAGTAAAAATAAAATTAAATTAAAAAATAAAGGGAAAAAAAGACTAAATGATGTTTAAACTCATCTTCAAAAGGCCTCAAATGGCTAAAATCACTTTTAGGCTGGTTTCTCCCAATCTCTGGAAGGTATATTTTACTGGTTTGTTTTGAGGTCAGTAAATCACTAGGCTCTGTTGTTGTTGCTGTTGATGTTTTTTAATGGCTGTTCTTTATACTCCCCCACCTCCTCCAAAATAAGTGGCAATGATGATGGTGACAGATAGGTAGATAAAATAACAGCTGACATTCATCTTTAAAACCTCTGGAGAAGACCGAGCGGCCCCAGAGTCCTGTATCTTTAGCCCACCCATATTGGGGGTTTCTCCAGCCAGGAACTTCCTATGAGAAGGAGAAGGGAAGAATATCAGAGGCAGAAAACCTTAGTCAATCAGAGAAGACATGAAAGATAGTATCTGCCACTGGTGTAAAGATTGCACTTTATCAGCCCTTAGAGAACTCAAAGGTCCCTGGGGCACTTCGTTGTCATAGAGGGGTTTTCTTAGGGTAGGGACTTCCCCACAAGTCTCTGTCAAGTTTCCCTCTCTGTCTTTGCCAAAAGCCAACGGTCTTACTGTTCAAATGAGCTGCGTTTTGTTGACCATTGGATGTGTGGTGCTACATGCATTAATTCAAATATAACTAAGTGGAATTTTTTTTCTACCCTTTACTTCCAGGTGGAGAAAAATTTGCCTCCCCCTCCAAAATATACAAAATAAACAAAATTTCTAGCATCCCAGGATGAGTAAATACTCAATCCAAACTGCTATAATTTTTGTGATCAATTTCTAAATTTTTTCTATGGATTGACCCTATTTTGGAAGAAGCAGCATGGTGTATTAGATTCTGACTATGAATCTCAGGTCTACCATTTATGGTCAAGGTGACCTTGAGCAAATCATGTAGGCCCCTGAATCTCAGGTACTTTCATCAGTAAGGTGGGGATTCTAATGTCTGTGTCATTGCAGTTCTTATGAAGAGCGAATAAACTGTTTTTGGAACACGTGATTCATGTGCTTAACAAATGACAGAGTCTTGTTATTATAAGTTTACTGACTACAAATAGTCATGGGAAAAATTCAGTTATTGAAGAAAAAAATTGAAAAGGTTCTTGATGGCTAAATCCCATTATGTGTAAAACAGCACTGTCTGACAAGTTGAATTCTACAGATGCTTTCAATTCAGATTTTCTATGAGTCAGTTTTAACTAGCATATGAAAGAAGCAGACAGACAAACTTATTTTTATATAGAACTTAAAAAATATGTTTTGATAGGAAATTAGGTAAGTCAGAACATCACATCTCCCAGCATTTTGACTAATTAAAATGTAACCAAATGTTGATCTTAAAGTGTTTGAGTAACAAGAAAATCAAAGATTTTAAAGTATAAAATTCCATTCCCTTTACCACAAATGTCATTATAGCCCTTATCTGAAAAAAATGGGATAATAATGTAATTAATGATTTGGGTTGTTATGAGGAGTCCACTTTTAAATAAATGTAAATCATTAAGCATAAGGACCTGGCATGTAATATGAGCAAACTCAGGAGCAGCTATTAATATGAGCTATTATAGCAAAAGCATTTCTATACACTCCCTGATTTTTGTATGAATGGCTCCTTCATTCACTGATTAATTTCATTCACCCAGTATCTACTGAACACGTGTTGTTTACCTGGCACTGGCTAAGTCACTGGGAATGGGGACGCAATGGTGAAGGCAAAGTCCCTTCTCTCCTTGAAGTCTCAGCTCTGTGGTCACCTCCTTTCAGAGCCCTTCTTGATCATTTAGTCTAGGTCACACCTCCTCATCCAACACCACCACACTGTCACCCCTTTGGGTCATTAGACTTTATTTGATTCAAAAATGCTTATCACTATCCCAAACTCTCTTGTTCATTTATTTGCTTACTGACTTCTTTTCTGCTTACTATCCACTGACTCCACCCCAACCCCCACAGAACAAACACTCCATAAAGGCAGGGACCATGACTTCTCATTTACCACTGTGTTCCCTGCACAGTGCTCGCTATTACTCACTCAGTGCTCACATACTTCAACCCAATCTGAATAGCAAAATTCCAGAGAAGAAAACCACTTGAAAAATTAATTTGCTTTTCCTTATGGATTAGGTTGATGTGTGAAATTTATGAAGAAAACCTAGAAGAGTTGAGATCATTTAACTTACAGAAACTTTAAAAATGGCCTTTAATAGTCTAGAAGCCTGGGTTCTTCTCTCATGCTGTGAGACCATGTGGAAGTCACAGCCTCTCCAACCACATCCTTGTCTGTAAAATGGGAAAGATGATGTCCATTCTGACAAACCCTCTCATAGGACTGTCATGTGGCAAAATACAAATAGAGCTAGCATTAGGACCCTGGCCTTTACAACATGCTTTAACATGCACTTGCCCAGCTGAGTCTTACAAAAGTGACCCTTTGGAGTACATAAAGGAGGGATTACTTTCATTCTGTTTTACAGAAGAGGACACTAATATTAGAGGGTTCTAACTCTGGTAAGAAAAGAAAGAAGGAAAAGAGAGAAGGGGGCAAGAGAAGGGTCAAGCAGCATCATTGCAAGATGCTGTTGTTCACCTCACTCCCACTTCCATTATCTCTTGTGATCCTCTCAGTCACTCTCATTCCATTTTATAGATGAGTAAGCTGACATGCAGAGATTTAAGGTAGTGGTTTGTCCACAAGTAGCCTACCGGTAAAGGAAGATGACTAGCTGTGAGGCCAGTCCTTTGACTTCAAACCCTACACTCTTCATTTTCACCATGTTGCTTTCAAGAAATGATCAAGGGCATGAAATTTGGCAAAAGAGAAATATGCTATGAAAAGAAAATTAAAATCACTTAATCTCTTTTTTTTAATAAATAATAAATAAATAAATAATATAAATAAAAAATAAATTAAATAAATAAAATAAAAATAAATAAATAAATAAATAAAAAGGAGAATTATCAACTCTTTCTTTGTTCCCAGGTTTTTAACTGCACGCTGGGGGAAAATGTATATGGAGTAACATAAGGATTAGCTGTGAGGAAGAATTTAATATCAGATACAGTGTTTTAGCCACTAATGAGGTTATGAAAGATACTTCTGGAATATGATTTTAAGATGTCTTTATACCCTGACATCAAACCTTCCATCATGCCAAGGAAATTTGAATGAGAGTCTGTGAAGAGACAAAGGGATAGAAGTCAAGCTTCCTAGTTGTGATACTTGACATTTATAAAATGGTACTATATTTTAAATTCATAAAGGATATGTTTCTACACTTTTTTTTTAATGCAGAAGTGAGTAACACAGGAAGTAACCCACAAATTCCCCTCATAAGCCCCTGCCCTGGAGACAATCATGAACAACTTGATATTGTGCCTTCTGCACTCTATTTGTTTATCTAAACTTTTACCTAAATGTGATCATTCTCTACATACTACTTTCTCACCACTTTTTCCACTCCATATGATAAACAATGTTCCAGGCCAACAGATAGATCTGCCTTTTTCTTTTCAACAGTGGACATACCATAGTTATTCTTTTCTTTATCTTTAAGAATTTAATGCATAATATATTTTCAGAAGACAGATAGATTGCTTCACCAATTTCTTTTCATTCTCCTGTCCAGTTTCAACCACCCACAGAGTTTTAGCTGTTCCTACTTTATAGGTGTGAAAACAGTCATTTCTTTCTTTCCCAGAAGCTTTGGTCACTTGGTCCCCTAATTCTGTGTATGTAAGAAATACTGACATGAAATAAGTATTCATTTCTAGAACAAAAAAAATTCTCCAGGTAAAGGTTATGCTATCTTCTGTTTCACCCAGAACTTGTGAAAAAATAAGATCTTTATTGCATGAGGTTCAAAATCAGTATCCCATGGCCAGAGAATTGACCACAATCTCATATCATCGACATACTTAATGAGTTCTTATAAATCAACTAAAGGAGTTGAAATTTTATTCTGGAGGCGTTGGCTATTTATGGGGCCTGAATGAATTTTTAACTGGATAAATGATATAGGAAGATCTCACTGGCTAAAGATAATGGTTTAGAATGAGGAAAACCCAGGGGCAAGGAGACCCAGTTGCTCATGAACAGGAAGTCTTTATTAAGGTATTCTAACCAAAAAACCAGCCCAAACTAGCCCTATTCCATTCCTAACCAGATACTGAGTTGTTTTTCAGAAACAACAGAATAAAACTAAATCATACAACCAGTGCATGCACAGAGGAGAAAATTTTGATCTCAATTAACACCCAGAAACCAAAGAGCCAGGACATGACGAGAACCTGAATGCTGGAAACCTTTCAAAAGGAAATGGTCCATTGTCCAGGGAGATCCAGTGCTGAAGCCCCCTTTACCATACCTTACCATGAATGGCCAAGTTCCAAAGCTCTCAAATGGAAACCTGCTCTACACACCAACCCATCCTCCCCTAACTCATAAAAATTTGACCAAACTCAAGACTGGGGAAACAGATTGAGAGCCCTGCCTCCTGTCTCCTTACTGGTTGACCTCTCAATAAACCCTTTTCTTAAAAATCAGTGCTATAGTATTGGTTTCTAAGTGCATTGGGCAGAAAGCCCCTTGCAGTAACAATATTAAGTATTACACCTTATTAATACTTTACCTTTACTTTTAAAAATATTACTTTATTTAGTTTATTAAGATATTAAGTATTGTTGGGGCAAATTGACTCAGCATTGATATCATCACTGCTGACAGAAGTTTTGTAGGAGAGCAAAACGTACCACCTCAAAATGTCTCTCTGGAATGTGGATTATTTCAAACTGAAAAAAATCAAGACCCAAAGGATTCAGGAAGAAATTTTGACTTTCTACCTTCAAACTGCCCGAAGAAGGTAGATAAAGGATTTGTTCCAGGATGGGAGCTATCACCATATATAACAATAGTATGAACTATATTTGTAAACAGGGATGACCTAGCAAAGTCTGTTTGTTAAAATCCCTCTTTGTGTCCTATTGTCTCTGCCTGGCCCAGCAAACATCTGCTACCAAACATTTGCTTTTTCATTTCCATGTCAATTGCCTTCCTCTCCTTTGAAATCCCAAACCAGTACCCCCACAGTATCCTCTTTTGTCTTTAGCTGAAGATATTTAAGGTGAGGGATTTGGCCATTTTGGCAAGTTACTCAGTTTTTCTGGGTTGCTCCCATGTAAACATGTTTTTAAACTTTTGTGTGATTTTCTCCTATTAGGATGTCTCATGTCAATTTAATTCTTAGACCAGCCAGAAGAACCTAGAAGAGTGGAAGAAAATTTCTTCTTCATCAACAGTATAAATACAGACTCTGGCCTCTCCTTATAAAACGTCCCTTGCACTCAATACATTGCCAAAGAAAGCAACCTCCATTTCCAAGATGGTTTAATTACATGGCTGTGGCTGGAAGCCTCAGTTTCTCACCACATGAATCTCTCCCTCTAGAGGGCTGCTTGAGTGTCCTCATGGCCTGGAAGCTAGCTTCCTCCAGAGCAAGCAGTCCAAGAGAGAGGGCAGCAAGAAAGCCACGTGCTTCATCACCTAGTCTCAGAAGTCACACAGTGCCACATCCACCTTATCCATTTCACTAGAAGTCACTCAGTCCATCCCACACTCAATGGGACCGAATTAGGTGCCATCTCCTGAAGAGAGGAATGTCAAAGAATTTGGGGACATATTTTAAAACCACCCCAGGAATCTTTTTTGAATCCAGGCTGATGCACATAAGAGCCAGAGGCTTAGGGGACTGTGAGACATGATTCTCCAGGAATTCACAAAAGCGAAAGAGAGTTCTTCAGACTTCCACAGTCCATAGAATTGGGAGGATTCAGTTTAGTGTATCTAGACGTCTGAGAGGCAGGGGGGCCAGCTGATATTTCAGTTATACTGTCAACCTCCCCATGGGTATCAAATGTGTTAATGAGAGCATGAGATCTAATTCTTTCCCTATTAGTCCTCATGAATTATGAAAACATCCCGAGTATTTCATTATTTTCATAGTTCTCAATTTTTAATTCCAACCAAGAAAATCTGGCATCTACATTAGCACTCAGGGAGTGTGTTCTGCTCTCTCTGGGCAGGATAAGACATATGTAAGTTGCAGAAAATGAACCTTAAAATGAGCCTTTGAGTGCTTGGACCTCCTTTTCTCTTCAGGCTTTTATCAAAGGTAGGTTTAGCTCATGTGAGTGTGTTTGCTTGAAATTAAACTGAGAATTAGATTATTTAACCAGTTTATTGTACAAGTTGGACACCTAGGGTACAGGAAAGAAGAACTTTTATTTTTTATCACCACTGCTCCCCTTTAAATGTTCCATAATTCATTCATTTACCCTCCCTTCAATGAAATCTCAATCAGATCTCATAGCTTTTCCTATTATTCTCAGATGATAAAATGTTACTGTATTTCATCTACTCTAAAATGAATATATTTCTCCATTTTAATATCTCATCTCTGAATCTCAGTATCATCTTATAATCATAACTTGAAAGGTTTTTCCCCTTTCTTAGTGTTATACAAAATAATGGAACATCTTATAATCAACAACATCTTAAGCTCAGTGAAATTTAATAATCTCTTCTTCTCAGTATTAAAAAATCTAGTGGAGTATGGTAATCAAAATCCTATTCTCATCAAACTTAAAACTTCTCCCTTCTCTGAGCCCTGGCCTACTTCAGGCTTGGGAGCCTCTAATGAAAGAAGATGGGGATAGTCAGGGTCATCTCCAGTTCTTCCTCTACCTTCTCCTTGACTCCCTAGCCAATGCTTTGGAACCTTTCGGGGATTGGACTGAGGTGAGTGAAAAGAACCACAAGTAAATAAAATATTATTTCACATTACAGTTGTACTCTGCTATAGGTATCTTCTCTGTGAGGGATGTTCTAAATGTCAATTCTTTCTTTCTCAAAGTGGTTTTGTGGCTTCCTCAGAGACAACTTCCATCATGGGGGATCTCTTGCCTACAGTTCCTCTGACGTACACTATGCCTCCTCCAGCTGGCCACTTACAACTTCCCCTTTAGCCACTGGTGTTGTGTGGCCCACCCCTCCATTGGATTTAGTCCTCTTGTGTGGAGTCCCATTCAAAACAACCCAATACAATTCCCCACTTGGGGCACGGGGTAGGGGCGGTACCTCATGGGTTCATGGGAAATTCAAACATCCTTTGTCTCACACCGGAGACTAGAAGTGGTGGTGGATTCCAAAAGAGCCCTTTTCCCTCACTGTGCTCCACGGCAACAGAGCTCAGGCCACCTACTCTCACCTTTAGACTTGGTAGGTGTGAGTCAGATGCCAGTCCCTGCATCCCTCCAACGTCCAGGAACACATGAAAACCTCTCCAGTGGTTCTCTAGAAGCATCATCACTGGGTCTAAGAACATCATCTCATTAATTGCTTCTTGGAATGGTCAGTCTTAGGCAACTTCACTTCTGTTTCTGGTTTAATCATCAACTTTAAGGCAAAAACACACATAAAATGCTTTAAAAAAAAAAGGTTTTGTTAAATCAATTAATTCTCTACTTTTTCCTCAAAAAATGCTGAGAAATTGCTCACAGCAAAAAAAATGTAACCGTAGGGTGAGATATAGTGACTATCTACTTTATGCCTGGTCCTTTATGTTCCCGTTGATGTACTAAGAAGGATAAAACATCACTAATGTAGTATGCCTGCCAGGAATGCAAAACCTAAATATAATCATGAGGAAATAGCAGACAAAGACTCGGAATATAGAAATCAGACCAAACTATCAATTTTCTTACTGACAAAGATATTTTGAGGAATGCAGAGGCCAAATGCTAACACTTCTTAATACTTTGCTCCTGAATTAATCAGATATAACACTAGTCCCTCCCCCTAATACGTGCATAAACCATAGGTCTCTTAATTCAGCTTCATTAAGCTTGTCAAGTAGAGAGAAGGAGACTAAGATACCCTGGTTGAGGGGTAGGCAGATCTAAAAAAGAAAAGAACTCAGGAGACGCTAAAATACACATGTTCATGCGCCCCAGAATAGCACAAATGGCAACTTTGTAGATAGAGACACTCTAGGTGGATCCAGACCCTCTGGCACAAGGCTTAGATTCCACAACGTCTTTGTTGGGATTACTCCTTCCTCCAGGTAAACCTAGCTCTCTTCCAAGGCACGAGGCCTGAAAGTTCAACTGAGTTTCAGCCCCCTACTCACCACCGGCACAGATGGGCAGCCCAGTGCAGGTGGCAGCCCTGTGTGCCTAATTCTTTCTCTCAATCTTACTGAAGGTTTGAGAAGAACAGAATGTAGGGTGGAAATTCCCTTCCTTTTTCTAATACATAGTTGAAAACTCTATTTTACTGGCGTATGTAGGGATTCCAGGAAGAAGAGAAAATGGTCCCTTCTACATAAGAGATCTTGATACATGAAAGATACCCATTTATTGCCCATAATACAGCTTATTTTTTTCTGCTGGTTTATCATTTGCTTTCCAGTTTTTATGTGATTTTTTAATATAGATATTTCAGATATTTAGCATTTTATAGGAAAATTCAAAATTAATAAAGACTTCATTACAAACACAAGTTAAACCTTTTCATACTCTTCAGCTTAATAAGGCAACTCAGTTTTGTTTTAAACTACATGCATTAAAATCAATAATGATTTCCCTCTGTGGAATATAAAAGCCTCCCCTCTGCCTATCTCATAAATTTTAACTGAGTTTCTGATGCAAATTATTCTATTTCTTCTCACCTTATGTAGCATATCTTCTAAGAAATACTGTTTACATTTTATTGCATTATAATTTTAGTAACAACTCTAAAATTTATTGGCCTCTCTACTTACCAATTTTTGTTTCACACCATTCTTCCCTTTCTTGAGCTTTTAATTTTGATTTATCTCTCAGCCTACTGAACCAAATGAATACTTGCTAATTTTCAGTCAGGAAGTATGCTGTTGGGGGCCAAGGTGGGCTGCCCCCAAATCTGTCTTAATGTCATATTGATTATTTTGAATTAAAGTTACTGAAGAACGAACTGATGTAAAAGCTCCCTATCTCCCTGAAAGCAGGAAATAACTCCTGTGTGAAAGTTGCCCTTCCTGTACCAGGAGGTAGAAAGACATTCTTATCCCCAGAGACAGGAATTTGGGACCAAGAAGGCTGTATAAACAAACTTTGTTACTTCTGTACTAACTTACTACTTGCCCAAACTTTGCTTAAATTCCTTACTAATTAAGCACCCAAACCTAAGTTTCTCTGTTCCATCAGTTCCTCTCAAATTTACTGTTTCTTTCTCAATAATTAATTAATTAAATGCAAGCTTCCTGCTTTGGCCACTTCTTTGGTCCCATTTTTATGAAACCTTTGTGCGCATGAATTAAAATTTGTTTCTTTTTCCCCTGTGAATCTGTTTTGGGTCAATTTTATTATTATTCCAATCACAAGAACTTAAGAGGAGTAGAGGGGCAAATTTCCTCCTCTATTTTCTCAGCCTTCAGTGTCCCCCATTTGATGACAGCAAACTTCTATTTTGTGTTCCCACAGCAGACCTATTGTGCATACTTTTACTATAGAACTTATTTCATTCTGTACATGCATTACTGGAATTTAAGCTCCTTGAGAGCAATTTCTTTCTCTGTCATCTCTGCTTTCTTTCCAGTGTGCTACAAAGAGCCTGGAGGTTACAAAACAGAGACTCAGTCACTGTTGAAAGAAGAAAATCATTAGCTGAATTCTTTAATATTTGATTACTGAGACCACTGCAGTACTTTTGTGTATCATGGTGTAATGCTGAAACACAGAGGAGAAAGGGCTGAATGACATCAGAGTTGGAGACACTGACCTTTCAAGGAGCCATTTACCCAATAGTCAAAGCCACACTCTCCCAAGTGAGGTATTAATAGAGGAGAGGACTGAGCGCCAAGCATGAGGTATGCCCACAGTTAAATGGGAGGAGAATGGAAGGTGGGGGGGGGGTGATGAGGAGGAGAAGCAGGCAGCAGGGTGAATCAATACCATGGAAACTTAAATGGGAGAGAGTCCAAGATGACAGAAGTGGTCAACAGTAACTAATAATGAAGAAAACTCAGGAAGGGTGATGGATGAGATCAGAAGCAAGGTCATTGGAAGCTGATGATCGTTTCCCACATTTTATACAGGGTTAAGTCTCTTCTGTGTTCTTCAGTTGTGATTTAAAGCTATGAATACTTAGATAAATGAAAACTCTAGCCAGCCTAGGTACTTGCTGAGATAGGTCAATTAGTATATTTGAAAATTCAGTATCATCATATGCATGGCAAAAGGATTTTTTAAATTAATCTGGCATTTCAATCCCCTAAAAATTACCTTCATAGATTAACTATTCCATTCATATTTTTATAGGGTAAAAGTCTCATCATTTTTGAGGGTAAACACTCTAGTCATCAAGGCAAAAAGAATACCAGATGAATATCACAGGGGAGTTCTTCACCTATTTGAGGTTAACCACAGTCTACTGCTTCAGGAAAACACTACTGGGGATTTAGAAAACCCCATGAAATCATATTCCAGCCATAGGTGGAGGCAAAATACATATATATATATATATATATATTTCAAGTATATCCTAAACTGTAGAAGCACATGATGAAAGGGAGTCCACTTTTGGTGCAAAAACTGATTCTTTGGCACATTTTCAAGGGTAAGAAGGCATTTATGACTTTATACAATGAGATAGATTTAAACTTATAGTTTTATCACTGAGTAGCTTTTCAAGGTTGTATCAATTTTCCCTAAAATACTTTGTACTCAGAAGTTCTTGAGTATCACAGATTACACTAGATGTTTCAGAACAAAGATCTTTTCCAAGTGAGAAAACTCCAGATCTAGAAGGCAATTTGTAACTTATGGCCAAAACCACATGATGGTTAATTTCTTTATTTGTTGAAACAAACACGTACCAAGAACTTACTATATTAAAGTGTAGTGTACATCATTGTTTCTCAAACCATCTATGATAGAGGACCATTTTTCCCCAATCCATCATGATCTAATACCTTTGAAAAATATAAGAATAAATTACTAAACAAAATAACACAAAAAAGGAAAACCAGCTTTTTATTTTTAATTACACAGAATAAAATTACCCTCTCAAATTGTCTTTATAATGTTCTAAATATTTACTCTCAATTCTTATTCTTATCTGTTTGCAGGCTATTACCAGCACCAGTCCATGAAACCACTTTTGAGACAAGATATTCATCATAAAACTGATATTCATAACATAATACTGGTCACAAAATGGTTAAATAGTGCAACCACACTCCCTAACCTTTTCCTTAGGTAGGGCTGGGGGCAAGGTGAGAGTATGTTTAATGCTTTACCTAACACAGGCATTTGTGTCTCAGCTCAGTGTAGGCTTTCATTCTTTCAGTCAAAAGAAATTCAGACACACTCTTCCCATTGGCACAACTAGGAGGACACCAATTATAGAAGAGAACAAACACATAGAAAGAAAACTTGTATAGAAAGACTACACAATCAGGCTTCTTTTATGCACTACAAGCTTCACAGAGTCAGTGAAAAAGCTTTCAGGCTTTCCAGGAATTATGAAAATTTTTGAGAGCTAAAATATTTTTACTGGCTCCAAAAACTAAATATTGAGAAAGTAAAACTGACAAATGTTAAAGTCTAAAAACTATAGCATTGATTATTAAATTAATGATTAATTATCAGTTAATTAAGAGATTATTTTAGTAATTATTAAATTTAGCGTTGATAAAACATCATTATACTTGAAAACTGATGTAAGTTACAATTTTAGTCACATTTTATCATTTCCAATATTGGCAAGAAATTGTAGCTAGTAGTATTTTAAGGGAGTTATTTGCAGCTAAGTTTTTTAAAAAGCAAAAAAAAAAATCCTTTCAAAAATTTTATAGCCAAGAAAAAAGTTTATATGGGTTATGAAGACATTTTAGTAAATATGAAATAACATAAGACCTCCAAAATCTTTAAAAAGCCCTGTCCACAAGGTACAAACACATTGACTTTGTTAAGTGAGCAAACGAATTCAGAAAACACAGTTTGGGAAGACAGGAGGAGCAGCAACAGACACCAGTTTCCAGGCTGACATGTGAAGGAATCAGCCACAATTTGCAGGGCTTGCTGGAGGGAGTAACGTGTATGAGCAGAGAAGGGCAAAAGGCTGGAAAGCAAGGAATCAGGCATCTCCAGCATCCACGGTAGGAAACAGTTAAAATATGATGGGAAAACAAAACCCACAGACTCCAAATCAGGCAAGAAAAGGAAAAAGGACTACATATGAGATCGGACCAGGCTGGAGATTATTTCCCTAACCGCACTGAAAACAGTTCCTCCCAGACATTCAGAGAGAGAAAACCAGGAGTGTGTATCAAATTTCATGAACAATCTTTATTATTGTTACATTTACTTATTAAGGTGCTACTAAATATACGTAATTTTTAAACTTCACATTGTGAATCCAGTGTTTTCAAACAAATCCTCTTTCATTTTTATAAAATACAAAGTTAATGGGACTCTCCAGGTATAGTTTTCATCTTAGTTCCTTTGGTCTGCTATAACAAAATACCATAGACTGCCAGCTTATAAACAACACAAATGTATTGCTTATAGTGCTAGAAACTAGCCACCCAAGACCAGGTGCCAGCATGGTCAGGTGAGGGTCCACTTCCAGACTGCAGGCGTCTCTTTGCATCTTCACATGTTGAAAGGGGCAAGCTTGCTCTCCAGGACCTCCTTTAGAAGGCAGTAACCCCATTTATGAAGGCTCTTCCCTCATGATCTAATCACCTCCCAAAGGCCTCTGTCTCCTAATACTATCACCTTGGGCATTAGGTTTTCAACATATGAATTTTGGGGGGACACAAACATTCAATTCAGACCACAGTAGTTATGAACAAATATATAGACTGCCTGGAAATAGCCTGTGTCTTAAAACATTTATATAGTGCTTTCTTTTTTTTTGTTTTGTTTTGTTTTTTATAAAGTTAAGCATTACTTTTACTTGAATTTTCTTTGTTCTTATTCATTAAGGTACATACCATAAAGAGCACACATTTTAACTGCATAACTCAGCATGAGTACTCACCAAAAGATCATGATACAGAATAAAGGCACCACTTCAGATGGCTCCCTCCCAGTCAATATACCCCCAAAGGTAATCACTATTCTGACTTCTATCACCATTGATTAATTTTGCCTTTATTGAGCTTAATATAAATGGAATCTTACAGTATGTACATTTTTGTTCCTGGCTTCTTGTGCTCAACATTATCCCTATCATATTCATCTGTCTTTTCATGTGGTTACTACACAGTTTTCTCTGCTACCAAAAGCAGAGACCGCCTTGTGGCAGCTCAAATGCTATGCAGCATCTGAACAGAGAGGGGAGCATCCATTACTGGTGATTACACAGGCATCCCATCAGAGGTTGGCCAGACCACCACACCTCATGCCTCAAACCTCACCAGATACTCATACCAGCCCCTCTTGCTCCAGCACTGCTCCCTTCTGGGGCAGAGGATGCTGGTGCTGGAAAGGGGAAGAACACACATTTAAAGGGAACTAAGCCAGCTTGGACCCAACCTTCAGCCTTCTGTTCCAGCAACATGGGACCTCAACCCACCCAAATAGGGTGGTAACAACCACTGAACAGAGGGGAATCCCTGCCCGACATCTGACTCTAGACCTAGCCCCTTCTTCTCCAGTCACATCTCCTTATCAAGAGGTTAGCTGCCAGCTCATCCTAAGGAAAGAGGTTACTTGTGTTCACATCAAATCTATCTTTCCCACCAAAGCCTCTGGACCCATGCAGACTGTACATGGACATTCCAACATAAAGACACCATTTCAAGACCATCACAGGTCATTGTTTTACCTAATTTCATAGAGACAGAGAAAGATAAGCAAAATGAAGAAACAAGAGAATTTGTCTCAAATGAGAGAGAAGGAAAAAAAAACCTGAAAAAACAACTAATGAAACAGAAATAAATAATTTACCAGATAAAGAATTCAAAACATTAGTAATAAGAATGCTAACTAAATTAGGGAAAGGAATATATGAACATAACATAGTGAGAATTTTATAAGGAACTAGAAAGTAAAAAAAGAACCAGTCAGAGGTTAAGAATACAATAACTAAAAATTAAAAACATATTAGAAGAAACGAACAACAGACTAGGTGACAAAGAAGAATGAGTAAGTGATCTGGAAGACAGAATAATGGAAAACATCCAATCAGGACAGCAAAAAGAAAAAGATTCTAAAACATTTAAACAGTTTAAGGGATATTTGGGATAACATCAAGCACACCAACATTCACATTACAAGGTCCCAGAAGAAGAAGAGAGAAAGAAGGGGGCTCAAAATATATGCAGTAAAATTATGGCTAAAAACTTCACAAACCTGAAGAAGGAAACAGATATCCAGGTACAGGAAGCACACAGTGTCCCAAACAGACTCACACTAGGACATAACATAATTTTTTCTGATAAGTTTCTAGGATTTTATCCATTTCTCCTAGGTTGTCCAATTTTTTTATGTACTTGTGCTTAGTATTCTCTTACGATTTTCTGTATTTCTGGGATTACGTTGGTTGTAATTTCACCTCTTTTATTTCTAATTTTATTTATTTGGGCCCTCTCTCTTTTTCTTTTGTGCATCACCATTTTTCCCCCTTGTCTCTGTTTTTCTTCATGACAGTTCTCAATGTCTGGCATACTGCATATTTCTACATATTTACCTGCCGTGACTCTTATCAGAATTATCCAGTGACTTCCCTCCTTACTCCCAGCAAAAGCCAAACTAATCACAGTGGCTGAGAAAACTTCCGTGATGTGGCTCCTTGTTGTTCCTTGAAGGAATCAGGCTGATTCTTGACTTAAGGTCTTTGCACTTGCTTTTCCCTCTGCTTCTAAGGGTCTTCTCACAGATATCTGCATGGCTAACACCCTCATTTCTTTCAGGACTTACTCATATGATCAGACAGGTCCTCCTTAACTATCCTGTTTGTAATTCCATCACTCCCACAACCCCACAGGACTCCCCATCCTCCTTTTATTGCCTAGAAAATACCACCTTCTGTCATAGCAGGCATTGATTTCTTTCTTTCTTTTACTCCCTGAAGAATGTAAGCTGCATGAAAACAGGGATTTTTGACTCTTAAAATCTTGGGAAATAAACCTCAGTCAATAGTGGGCAAGTGAATGAATGAAAGGCTGGAAAACAGGAAATACAAAGGACAAGGATGTAAGAAATTTTAAGAAATGCTACAACTCTAATTTGACCCGATTCCCTCTGGGATCTCTCATTACAGTGCTACGGTATTGTACCTACAGCACTGTGGCACCTCCTTCCTTGGACTCTTGCTGAGTGCTGACTTTGCTAAAGGGAAGGAAGCATTTCATTTCACTTGGTGGGAGTGACCAACTTTCCCTCTTTCTCCCAGATAATGTTTTGAGCCTTTACGACCACTAAAGGATCACTTCCAGATTTCTCAGCTGGGCTCTTCCCTTCAACCAACACATGGGCTTCTTCTCCTGCAGAACTGTGGATTTCCTGGTTACTGTTCATTGTCACATTATAGACATTAGGCCATGAAGGAAAGGGAAGTTGGAGTTTTTGGTTAATAGCCGCTGTTGTCTTGGTGTGTAGGAGGCAAGATCATGTGTTGACTGAGGGTGGAGGTAGCGTACAGATGGTGAAACATGAGCCGTCACTGACGAGATTCAGAAAGTGGCTGACAAGAGAAGGAGTGGTTGAGCAGAATGAAGCGTTTGGGAAAAACATACTGGCTGGAGTTTTTGCATAGCAAATCATTTGTTCTGTGGTTTTGTTAGGAAGAAGAATGAATTGAACTCCAATTCCTACTGTGGGAAACTGGCAAGCAGGAAGGGAAACGGTATTGTGATTTGCCCATGGAGATCCTTGTTGCTCTCAAACTATAGGAGCTGCTGAAGGTGGGAGAGCCCCATAAGACCAGGTAATCATCAGCACCTGTGCAATGATCAGACATTCAGCAAATATAGGGGGAAGGGGCAGAGGGGACCTGGGTCTTCCAGAAGGCAAGTTCTATTATCTATAAATGGCATTCTTTGTTACTACTAAAAAATTTCAAAAGAAAAACATGTATTTTGACAATGATACACTTGAGTCTTGACAAGAAAGGAAGGAAAGAAGGAGGGAAGGAGAATGTTGTAAAGCAGAATCATTTCACTGAGCTGTTCCACACTTAGAATTTAGTTCTGCTCTTCCTCAAAAATGCCATCATTCAACAGAGCAAAGAACATACAGTGGAAAAAGGATAGTCTCTCTTCATTCAGTGATTTTGGGAAAACTGGACAGCCACATGCAAAAGAAGAACGAAAGCAGATCACTCTCACACCCAACAAAAATCAACTCAAAATGGATAGAAGACTTGAATATAAGACCGAAGCCATAAAAACTTCTAGAGGAAAACATAGGCAGCATGCTCTTTGCAGTCAGTCTCAGCAATATCTTTCTAAATGTGTCTCCTCAGGCAGGGGAAGCAAAAGCAAAATTAAACAAATGGACTGCATAGCAAAGGAAACCATCAACAAACAAAAAGATAAAGTACCAAATGGAACAAGATATTTATAAATTATATATCTGGTAAGGAATTAATATCCAAAATGCTTAAAATACTCGTATAACTCAGCAACAAAAAAGCTAACAATCCAATTAAAAAATGAGTGACTTCCATAGGCATTGTTCAAAGAAGACATACAGATGGCCAACAAGCACATGAAAGGATACTCAGTACCACTAATTACCAGGGAAATGCAAATCAAAACCACAATAACACCTCATACCTGCTAGAATGGCTATTTTCAAAAAGACATGAAAAACCGAGTGCTGATCATGATGTGGAAAAAGGGAACCCTCATACACTGTTGGTGGGAATGTAAACTGGTGCAGTCACTATGGGGAACAGTATGGAGATCCCTCAAAAAATTAAGAATATAACCATTATGTGATCCAGCTATCACACTTCTGGATGTGTATTCAAGAATATGAAAATACCAGTTCAAAGAGATTTATGAACCCCTATGTTCATCGCAGCGTTATGTATGATAACCAAGATATGGAAATAATCTAAACACCCATCAATGGATGAACAGATAAGGAAGTGGTATATAAATATATAGAGATAGATAGATACAGACGCACACACACACACACACACACACACACACACACCATGGAATACTACTCAGCCATAAAAAGATGAAATCTTGCCATTTACAACAACATGGATGGACCTTGAGAGTACTATGCTGAGTGAAATAAATCAGATGGAGAAAGATATGATTTCACTCATATGTGGAATATAAAAAACAAATAAAAATAATAGAACTAAGTGGACAAACCAAACTAAACAAAAGCAAACACCGTAAATACAGAGAACAGAGTAGCTGTGACGAGAGGGAAAGGGAGGATGGGGATGGTGAAATGGGTAAAGAGGGTCAACTGTATGGTGATAGACAGAAACTAAATTTTAGGCAGTGAGCACCTCTACTGTATACAGAAGTAGAAGTATAATGTTGTACACATGAAACATATAATGTTACAAACCAATGTTACCTCACTAAAAATGAATCTAAATTAAATTAATTAATTTTTTAAAATGCCCCCATCACCTGCAATCCAGAAATCTTTTTCAAAATAAATGTAATCAGTGACACACTCGTTCTAGTCACCATTTCTCCAGTGACTTTTGTTTCATATCTACTGATAGGTTTCTGTCCACGATTGTCTAAGCCATAGGAGAGTAACACTAGTGCTTTCAAAAATAAAATCGGAAAAATGAAAAGATAAAAAAATTAATGCACCCAATTTGAAGAAAAATGTGAGAACCCTTAAATACCAACCCACCTTGTTGATCAGGAATGTTCATAGTTATTCAAAACCAACTCAGCATACTCAAAAATAATTATTAATAGTAACACTAATTTAAACTGATGTTTATTTTTTCCCATAATTTTCATTTTACTTACTGTTAAGACTAAAAATCAATAATACGTTAGTAATAAATAATCGCAACTGATGTTATCAATATATTATTAGTATTAAATACTAATTCAATATTAATTAGGCTTTCCTATCATTTTTTCTTCATTTAGTCTTCACAACATAAGGTTGACATTGTTACTGTATTTTACAAATGAGGAAGCTGAGGTTCAAAGAGGCTACATAATTTACATAAAGCCAAATGCCACAAAAGGCCACAGCATTTTCAAACCTGTAGAAAAGGCAGGTCTTAACAACTCTCTAAGCCATGCCCTGTGCTTCAACATGTGCCTCCCCAGACCGATGCTTCTGGGACAGCAGCAGCACAAAGTAAGCCCTCATTTAGTATAAATAAGGACCATTAATTACTATGTGCTGAATTTAAAGTCTGACTCCTCAGCATAGTTGAATTGTGTTTCAAAGGTGAAGAAATATGTCTTGACAGGAATAAATGTGTTTTAATTTAATTAAAATCTCAAGTTTATTCTACCTCTACTTAGCAAATTTTAGTTCTTTGCCTTTAGACATCAATTTAAAATAACTCTTTTCAAAACACCAAAAGTAAAATAATTATTTATAGTCTCAGAAGTTTTGTGCCTTTTGGATACTTACCTCAGTACTTCCAGTTTTCTGATCTTGTCTTAACAATTTCTGCAAACTTCTGTTTTTGAGACCACTATTGTATTTTGGTTTTCTTAAAAAACACCACTGGATACACACTGTTATCATAATGACGCAATTCCAAGAGGAAGTGAACAAATTTTATTAGGACCTTCCTCATCCTCTCGAAAAGTTTGAAAGGTTTGGAAACCCTAGAGGTAAAAATATAAAACTAGCCACTTAAGAAAGGAAATCTAAACTTCTTCCCTTTCAAAGGGTGAGGTGAAAGGTCATCAAGATAAAATTAAGAAGCAACATCTGCAAATAGCAAAGTGGTTAGTTAAATAGTATTCCCTTATCAAAACTTGTAACTTAACACGAATTTTATTCTTCAATTCAAAACTGAAATCTCCACCATCGTGGGGTCAGGTTACTATCTCTTTTAATCAGCCATCCTGAGGGGTCTTTCTCACCTTGACTGTGGAGACATACAGGAGAAAGAGCTGTAAACTCTAAGTCGGATGTGAGCCCTATTTCTTTGCCTTCCACTTGACCAGCTGTGTAAAACAGAGAAAAGAACAGGCTTCTTCCTGATTCGCAGAGTTACAGTGACTCTCAGTTGTGATAACACAGGTGGAATTCCTCTGTAAAGAACAAAGACCAAGGTTGGTGGTTCTCAAATGCTTTTCTCCCCAGGGGACATTTGCCAATATCTGGAGACATTTTTGGATTGTCACAACTAGAGGTGCAGGTGCTATTTGGTATCTAGCAGGTTGACACCAGGTACAATGCTAAATATCCTACAGTGTACAGGACAGCCCCTGAAAATCAAAGGATTATCCACCCCGAATACCAGTGGTGCTCTGCTCTAGACAAATGCCAGCTACCCACAGCTTCCCCAACCAACGCCTTGGACCCAAGAATCTCCTAGGTGTGCCAGAATGACTATAACCCTGAAATAGAGCTTCTCAGATCCAGCTCTTCTTGCCCTGCAAGAGTGAAGAAGCAAAGCCATCCTTCCCTTTCTGCCCTAGCCCAGAGCCCCAGGGTGAGGACCTGCACAGGGCTGAGGGAAGGACCAAGAATCCCTTGTCAGTCTCAAGTTTCCTAACACTCACCTTCCCTAGCTGCTTTCCTGGGAAGCCAAGTGTTCAGAAAACATGCTTTCCAATTGGATGGAATATATGGTACTAAACAGTATTTACTGAGCATCCACCTGCTTGCCATTAAGAAGGATACAGATAATATAATAGATTTATATATCTCTTGTTTGGCAAGTGAAATCCCTTCTATCACCATCTATACGTAGAGAATATAGTAGATGAGATGACACAAATAACCAGTAAAGAATCCCAGACAGTTCTGTCCTTTCAAACTTACATGTGATGTAATAGAGAGGGTAGGATACGGTCACAGACCAGAAGGAATAGAAAGGTCTTCAGGATACAAGGGGTAACAAAGTAGGATGGCGTGGGGCAGCGTGATGGTTAATTTTGTGTGTCAACTTGAATGCTTGAATGGGCCATAGGGTGCCCAGACAGCTGGTCAAACATTATTTTGGGTGTTTCTATGAGGGTGATCTTGGATGAGATGAACATTTGAATTGGTAGACTGAGTAAAACAGATTGCCCTCCATAGTGTGAGTGGGCCCCATGCAATCAGTTGAAGATCTGAACAAAACCAAAAGGCTGACCCTCTCACAAATAAGAGGAAATTCCCTCTGCCTGACTGCCTTTGAGTTGGGATGTAGGTTTTCCCCGCTTTAGACTGAAATATCCACTCTTTCCAGGTCCTAAGCCTGCTGGCTTCGGACTAGAACTAGACCATTGGTTCTCCTGGCTCTCTAGCTTGCCAACTGCAGATCTTGGGACTTCTCAGTCTCCATAATCATGTGAGCCAATCCTTAGACTAAATAAATAAATGAATAAGTTTTTTAAAAATTATGCACACACACACACACACACACACACACACACACACACACACACACAATCCCCTGTCGGTTCTGTTTCTGTGGAGTACCTTGCCTAATGCAGTAGGGAAGGAGAAAGGGTAGAGCAGCAACAAAATGCAGACTAAGCTGCACTGAGATGGCCCACTTGAAATGGTGAGACTGAACCTTCAAAAAAAGGTTAGATAATTTCATGGGGGAGGAGGCTTGTTTTCAGAGGCCTATAGCCCTCAGCAGATCCCCAGAGCAGGTAGGTCCTCAAGGGGAAAAATGGGGTGAGATACGGGGCAGAGTTCAAGAAGTCTATATTCTTCCACTAACAAATGAGGAAGCAGACACAGGAGAAAGCTTTCATCTGTCTAGAGGTCTCCCTCCCTAGCCTGTCCTGAGAGTGGCAAAGAGGACTGTTGAGTGGGGAGGAGAGAAAGTGGTAAAGTAGATGGGTAGACCTTCTTTCTCTTCCCTCTCCCTTTTTCTCCATTTCCCAGCTTTATAGCAGAGAGAGCCCATGTCTGTTAGTGCCCCACAGCCTGGAAAACAGAACAGAGGCCTTCCTTTGTAGCTGCACGGGGGCACACAGGGCCCACTTAAAAGCAAACAGTCGAGGTTTATATCTATTCAGCAGCAGATATTTACCAAATGTGTGTAGCACAGGCCCCTTGCCAGAATATGATTAAAATCTTGTCACCCAGTGGCTTGGTTGCTGAATCTCCTGCCCAAGTGGGATGAGCTAATGAGTGCTCTGGATGTGGAGTCGGGAGACTGAGGACTAATCTCAGCTTAGCCACTTGTTAGCATGTAACCCTGGACAACTTACTTTGCTTTTCTAGGACTGAGTCTTGTCATTTGCAGAATCAAGGCATCACAGTACTTGAACAGAACCGTTATGAGATACAAATGATACATGTTTGTGTTATATGACAAGTATTAGACAAATCCAAGATATATACCAAGAACCCCATAAATGTTGTTTTCCTTCCTTCTCTTTTGGTATGGGCTCCAATTTGTCCCTAGGGCATGAAGCTTTTTCATATTCCATTGTAGAAGTGCCCTGTCCCCAAATGCCTGTCCTGGATCCAAGGTCCTGAACCTTGCACATGTTTCCTTGTTACCAAGTCCAAGCTCATACTGCCTGCTGCATGGCAGGCCAAGAAATCAAGACACAAGTTATTGCGGCAAGGAATAGTGATTTTACTTGGAAAGTCAGCAAATTGAGAAGATGTATGAACAGATACAAACCTCGACTGTTTAAGTTTCTGGTTTCTACTCGTTGCTCTGAGTCTCCTTGTGTTTCCTTTCACAGTGCATTGGCCCATGGTTGATCTTCCCCACTGTGGTGGGCCCTGTGTGCCCCGTGCAGCTACAAAGGAAGGCCTCTGTTCTGTTTTCCAGGCTGTGGGGAGCACTAACAGACATGGGCTCTCTCTGCTATAAAGCTGGGGAATGGAGAAAAAGGGAGAGGGAAGACAAAGAAGGTCTACCCATCTACTTTACCACTTTCTCTCCTCCCCACTCAACAGTCCTCTATGTCACTCTCAGGACAGGCTGGGGAGGGAGACCTCTAGACAGATGAAAGCTTTCTCCTGTGTCTGCTTCCTCATTTGTTAGTGGAAGAATATAGACTTCTTGAACTCTGTCCCTTATCTCACCCTATATTTTCCCTTGAGGACCTACCTGCTCTGGGGATCATGGGCATTTTGCTAACCCAAGCTTCTGATCTGAAAAATAAAACTTATTGTTGAACTTCAGGGGAGTCTGATAAAGGTAGGAACCAGAACATTTTGTCTCCAACAGCCTTCCCTTCCTCCAGCAGGAAGGGACCTGTGTGATGCTGTGAGTATGGGTGTTCCTCCCAGAGGCTTTGCCTGGCAATAGGCACAGCTCCCACAAGGAATGCTTGGTAAGTCACACTATCAATGTTAATCTCTCTAGGACTAGAAAATGATCATAAGGCCTCCCTTCTGGAAGACCCAGGTCCCCTCTGCCCCTTCCCCCTATATTTGCTGAATGTCTGATCATTGCACAGGTGCTGATGATTACCTGGTCTTATGGGGCTCTCCCACCTTCAGCAGCTCCTATAGTTTGAGAGCAACAAGGATCTCCATGGGCAAATCACAATACCGTTTCCCTTCCTGCTTGCCAGTTTCCCACAGTAGGAATTGGAGTTCAATTCATTCTTCTTCCTAACAAAACCACAGAACAAATGATTTGCTATGCAAAAACTCCAGCCAGTATGTTTTTCCCAAACGCTTCATTCTGCTCAACCACTCCTTCTCTTGTCAGCCACTTTCTGAATCTCGTCAGTGACGGCTCATGTTTCACCATCTGTACGCTACCTCCACCCTCAGTCAACACATGATCTTGCCTCCTACACACCAAGACAACAGCGGCTATTAACCAAAAACTCCAACTTCCCTTTCCTTCATGGCCTAATGTCTATAATGTGACAATGAACAGTAACCAGGAAATCCACAGTTCTGCAGGAGAAGAAGCCCATGTGTTGGTTGAAGGGAAGAGCCCAGCTGAGAAATCTGGAAGTGATCCTTTAGTGGTCGTAAAGGCTCAAAACATTATCTGGGAGAAAGAGGGAAAGTTGGTCACTCCCACCAAGTGAAATGAAATGCTTCCTTCCCTTTAGCAAAGTCAGCACTCAGCAAGAGTCCAAGGAAGGAGGTGCCACAGTGCTGTAGGTACAATACCGTAGCACTGCAATGAGAGATCCCAGAGGGAATCGGGTCAAATTAGAGTTGTAGCATTTCTTAAAATTTCTTACATCCTTGCCCTTTGTATTTCCTGTTTTCCAGCCTTTCATTCATTCACTTGCCCACTATTGACTGAGGTTTATTTCCCAAGATTTTAAGAGTCAAAAATCCCTGTTTTCATGCAGCTTACATTCTTCAGGGAGTAAAAGAAAGAAAGAAATCAATGCCTGCTATGACAGAAGGTGGTATTTTCTAGGCAATAAAAGGAGGATGGGGAGTCCTGTGGGGTTGTGGGAGTGATGGAATTACAAACAGGATAGTTAAGGAGGACCTGTCTGATCATATGAGTAAGTCCTGAAAGAAATGAGGGTGTTAGCCATGCAGATATCTGTGAGAAGACCCTTAGAAGCAGAGGGAAAAGCAAGTGCAAAGACCTTAAGTCAAGAATCAGCCTGATTCCTTCAAGGAACAACAAGGAGCCACATCACGGAAGTTTTCTCAGCCACTGTGATTAGTTTGGCTTTTGCTGGGAGTAAGGAGGGAAGTCACTGGATAATTCTGATAAGAGTCACGGCAGGTAAATATGTAGAAATATGCAGTATGCCAGACATTGAGAACTGTCATGAAGAAAAACAGAGACAAGGGGGAAAAATGGTGATGCACAAAAGAAAAAGAGAGAGGGCCCAAATAAATAAAATTGGAAATAAAAGAGGTGAAATTACAACCAACATAATCCCAGAAATACAGAAAATCGTAAAAGAATACTAAGCACAAGTACATAAAAAATTGGACAACCTAGGAGATATGGATAAATTCCTAGAAACATACCATCTTCCAAGACTTAATCAGGAAGAACTAGAAAATCTAAACAGACTGATTACCAATAGTTATGAAGATGATTCAGTAATTTAAAAACTCTTACCAGATAAAAGTCCAGGAACAGTCAGCTTCACAGGGAAATTCTACCAGTATTTAAAGAGGTAGTACCTATCCTCAGACTATTCCAAAGTTAAAAAGATAGAAATGTTTCCATACTCATTCTACGAGGCCAGCCTTACCTTGATACCAAACCAGACAAACACAGTACAAAATAAAAAATTACACACCAATATCCCTGGTAAACACAGATGCAAAAACCCTCAACAAAATATTAGCAAATAAAATTGAACAATACATTTAAATAGTCACACATCAGGATCAAGAGAGATTTATTCCAGTGATGAACAGATGGCTCATATTTGCGAATCAATCAACATGATACATCATATAACAATAGTAAGAATCAGAAGTTCATCTCAGTAGATACAGAAAAAGGTTTTGACAGAATTCAACATCCCTTTAACAAAATGGGTATCGAGGGAACATACCTTAGCATAAGCCATTTATGACAAACCCACAGTTAACATCGTACTCAGTAGTGAAAAGCTGAAAGCATTTTCTCCAAGATCAGGTTTTTTAGTATTATATTGCTTAAACTTCATGTGTTTGTGATTTTCCCTTTTATTTTCTCCTGTAATTGATTTCTAGTTTCATACTGTTGTAATCAGAAAAAATTCTTGATGTACTTTCTATCCTCCTAAGTTTGTTGAGACATTTTTGTTACCCAGCATACCATCTATTTTGGAAAACATTCTATGTGCACTTGAAAAGAATATGTATTCTGCTGGTTTGGGTTGGACTGTCCTGTAGATATCTATTAACTCCAAGTGGTCTAATGTGTCATTTAAGACCACTGTTTCCAACTTGGGGTGCCTTAACTGAGACAGCCCCCAAACGAAGAGTAAAGATTTTATACATGTGTAGATTTTATTAACTTTTACAGCAGTGTAAAAAAAAAAAAGACCACTGTTTCCTTATTGTTTTTCTATCTGGACGATCTGTCCACTGATGTACACTGGGTCTTAAAGCTCTCTAATATTTTTGTATTATTGTCAATTTCTTCATATCTGTTAATATTTGCCTGATATATTTAGGTATACCTATATTAGGTGCATAAATGTTAACAAATGTTATATCTTCTTCTTGTACTGATCCCTTTATCATTATATAATTACCTTCTTTGTCTTTTGTTATAGACTTTGTGAAAAATTGAAAGCATTTTCTCTAAGATTACAAACAAGACAAGAATGCCCACTCTCACAATTTTTATTCAGCATGGTATTGGAAGCCCTAGTCACAGCAATCAGATAGGAAAAGGAATAAATGGCCTCCAAATTAGATGGCATAAAGTAAAACTGTCACTATTTGCAGATGACCTGATACTATACATACAAAACCCTAAAGACTCCACTAAAAAACTATTAGAATTAATGAATGAATTTATAAAGTTTCAGTATACAAAATTAATATGCAGAGATTTGATGCATTTCTGTAGATCAATAATGAACTATCAGAAAGAGAAAAGAGTTGCATCAAAAGGAATACAATACATAGGAATAAATTTAACCAGGAAGGTAAAAGACCTGTACTCTGAAAATTGTAAGACACTGATGAAAGAAACCAAAGACAACACAAATAAATAGAAAGATACGCCATGCTCATCGATCAGAAGAATTAATACTGTTAACATGTTCATACTACCCAAAGCAATCTACACATTGAATGCAATCCCTATCAAAATAGCCATGGCATTTTCTCACAGAAGTAGAACAACTAATCATAAAATTTGTATGGAACCCACAAAAGACCTCAAATAACCAAAGCTATCTTGAGAAAGAAGCAGTATACTTTGTAGTATAGTTTGAAGTTCCCTCACTTCAAATTATACTACAAAGCATAGTAATCAAAACAGTATGTACTGGCACAAAAACAGACAGATGAATCAATGGAACAGAACAGAGAGTCCAGAAATAACCTGCACACATACAGTCAACTAATCTGTGACAAAGAGGCAAAGATATACAATGGGGAAAATAGTCTCTTCAGTAAGTGGTGCTGAGAAAACTGAACAGACATATATAAAAAAATGAAACTAGAACATTTCTCAATACTATATAAAAAATAAATTCAAAACATATTAAAGATTTAAACATAATATCTGAAAGTATAAAACTCCTAGAAGATAACATAAGTAATACACTCTCTGGCATGATTCTTAGCAATATATTTTGGGGGTCTGTCTCCTCAGACAATGGTAACAAAATAAAAATTAAACAAATGGGACTACATCAAACTAAAAAGCAGCTGCACAGTGAAAAGAACCATCAATAATGAAATGGGGAGGAGCAAAACAGGGGTAGGGATTTAAAAGGTACAAATTACTAGGTATAAAATAAATAAAATACAAGGATGTAATAATGCACAGCACAGGGAATATAGCCAATATTTTATAACTTTAAGTGGAGTATAATCTATAAAAATATTGAATCACTATGTTGTACACCTGAAACTAATATAATTTTGTAAATCAACTCTACTTCAATTAAAAAAAGAAAGAAAACATTTCCAAACTTGAACAAATGTAAATAAATGCAGTACTGTTCTTATACAACCAAACCAAGTTTTACTAGGGTCAGTTGGAAGAAAGAAACCTAAAAAGAGGAAGAAGGAAAAAAAGCAATTTGTAGTCCTATTTCCACCCTCCAAGCAACCGTCTGCATTACAGTGCTATTTTTAGGACTAGAAATAATAGTTTTAAATTACAGTACTGCGGCTTCGCACTCATCAACTGGTAAGTATTATTTGTGTCAACAGTAGCTCAAGTCCCAAGGACCTATTTGTTCGTTCATTGTTGCTCATTGAACACATATTTCTTAAGAGATGATATTTAAATATTTTGATAGAAAAAGTCTTTCTCAAGAGACTTAGGCAAAAAAAATTAGGAGGCAAAAAAATCAAACTTTCCTCAAATTGGACAAGCAATATAAGAAAGCCCATCCATAACTGCTAAAGCAGGCAATTTAGATGGAAAATAGCTTGAGCAAAGATGGAAGAAAAAGCCTTATATTTAGCATAATATTTAAAAATTATAACCACACCATCCAGAATGCTTAACTATAAACAAACATCTCAAAAAAACCCTTATGAATCACCACTAAAACTACTCAAAGAAAGAGATTTCACTCCAAATGCAATAGTTGAAATGGAATCACAAGGCCATACATTTTGGAGTTTCTGTCCAGTAGTCAGACCACCAAAGTGGAGAGGGAATCAAAGTTTGGTGGGTAGAGTGAGGAAGAAAAGGTTATGAGACCGATGGGAACACTGGAGGAACTGAGGCCCCAGTGGAGTCCCAGGGCTAAAGGTTGGGTGGGGAAGGAAGGGACAGACGGCCAAAGATGAGGGCACCGACCCCCTAACATGCCTAGAGAAGGATACGCCTTAGCAGGAGGATACCCAGAGGCAAGCCCTAATGCCGGAAGTGAGCTCCTCCACTAAATTCTGCTGAAAGCTCACTCAGCACCCCATGACTATTCCCAGGAATCTATTCCAGATGTCCTCTCTCCCTAACTCAGTGCCAGAATAAGCTGGGAGTCATTCCCGACATTCTCTCACCCTCACTCAACATCCTGTGCCATGTATCATATCCCTAGTTCAGGGCGTCCTCATCTGTTCTCCAGATCATCTTCCCTCCTTTCCATGTCTCCTTGCTTCTGACTTGCCCTTTCCTGGCTCTTTGCCACCTCCAGCCCATGATGGTCTAAAACTGTAAATCTGATCCATTTACCCCACAATCAGGTTCAAAGCCTTTTAGCAGAGCACACAGTCCCAGTCTTTGGCCATGAAGGCTCACACCTGACACCCTGAGATTCTTCTGCATGGTGGTAAAAAGTTGATAGTGTAATAGATGAAATGGCCAGAGTGGTGTTTCTGAGAACTTACCCAAAAAAGATAGTTTAAAAGTAGGGATACAGTTTTCCTATAGAATGAAGTGTTTAAGTAAATTATGTACAATTAATATCTGTATATCCTTTCTTTAGTAACTTATTCAAATATGTAGTTCTTCCCAAATGCTACTCCTGAAACAAAATCTAGAACTTACCATTAGCTGAGATGTGAGAAACATCTGTACTTTCAAACAGTTTGTGTAACAAGTATCCCACACTGAGTAATTTGTCATAATAATTCTTCCTTTGTATGATACAGCTGTGTTTTTCATGTATTTCCCAATATTTTTTTCCTGACAAAGAATGAAATTTAATTTCATGCCATTTTTCCTTTGAATTATCTCAAACATTTGTATTTTAGCAGGAAGCATATGCATTTCCTTCTTGGTTTGTAGCTTTTTGTCTTTTGATATTACAAGCGAGCAACTTCAAAATCACTTCTCAAATCATATCAGTCAGTTTGGTGAAATGTTGTAAAATACAGACTTAACACTGGTATGACTTTAAACGTCACTGAAATGATTGTTCCATGTTTCTGTTTTCAAAGCTCTTGTGAATCCAACTGGCCTCATGCTGTTGTTAGTTTATATTTCAAGGTACATTATATATTTGGGCAAACTCATTATTAATAATAAACCCATTTTTCAAAAATGTGGATAAAGTCATATTGTATGGTCAACTGTTTGCCAGAACTGATTAGATCATCTATTTTTGCCTTGTGATGCGGCCAATGTAAAGCTTGTACTGCTAGAGCTCTCTCATTTTCTTATTGTTCACTTGCACTTGTTTTGTTAATATTGTCTTGAAAATCTATGGCTTCTTTACAAGGATATTTTTAATCATTTGCCTCAAATTCCAGGCCTCATTTCCTGTGCTCAGGAATTTTATATTGGGGGAGAGGGTAAAATTTGTGTCTTTTGTCCTACGTCAAAGATGCATTCCTAGGTTTATTCTTCCCATGCCTCAGCCAAAGGTACATCACATCTGCCATCTTACATGGTTGGAAAGATTAATACCTGTACTTCCTACAGGCTGATTTGCCCTAAGACCCTGGAGAGGCACTCTATCCACTGTTAATAGGCTTTTTAAATAGCCCGCCCAAACCAGAGCAGAGATTCTGAGATTCCACACTATTCCTGCCACAGTCCAGCTGGTGTACATATCCAGCCACAACCAAAGGTAGTATTTTGAGACTTAAAAGCCTCCTTCATTTCAACAGCTGACCTAATCATCTAATACCCTGGTTATTCTTCATGTCAATGTGTATCCTGCCTTCATTAGTCAGAAAGAATGTGTTAAAACAACTAGAAAAGTGGTACAATCTCAACTTTCCACAGAGAGCCTTTTCTGACTCGAGGTCATCACCAAGTTCTACTAAAGAAGCTCCTGACATACCCAACACGCAGCGTAGGCACTTGGCAGAGCAGGGTAAGTCCTGGCCAGAAATCCACAAAAGACAGACAAGTGGCCAGTGATTTTCAGACTTCAGTGTGCCTCAAAATCAACTGGACAGTTTGTTGTAACACAGATGGCTGGGCCCCACACCCAGAGTTCAGTTTCAGTCAGTCTGAGGTGAGGTCTGAGAATTTGCATTTCTAACAAGTTTTCAGGTGATGCTAATGCTACTGGTCCATGGACCACACTTTGAGAACCACCGTGGACAGAGACAAGGGATAAGCCAGCATTTGTCCTGCCCATGTGTTTGTTTTTTTTTTTTCTTTTACCCTGGAAACGCCATCTCTTACCTAGCAGCCTGACACTACTGCTAGCCTTGTAGAGATCATCAAAGCCCAGAGGTCATGAATGCATTGCTGGGCTCCAGGACCTTCATATGATATTTAACAACATAAAGAAGTTTGAAAATGTAAAGGTCTGTGAACTCCCTAGTTTGTAGGACAGTTTATCTCCCTGTGCTTTATATGAGCATAGGAAATGAAGGACAATCAGTTCCACATTGACACTTTCTGACAGATTTACACACACAGCAATTCAGATTAGAAATGGTTATCATCAGCAAGTCAATGTGCTGAGTGTTCTTTCAACAGTTTGGAGTTTTTGTTTGTTTGCTCAATACCTGATTCTGAAGGAGAAAACAAAAGTGAATTAAGATGTGGTCCTGGCACAAAGAGACCAGAAAATTTACTGGAAGAAATAAGATTGTATAAGAATAGTCTTACTGTGAGGAGTAGGAGGAAGACCAGGAACAGAGAGCACGGGACTTGGAAGCGAGAGACCCCACGTCTATTGAAGCTTCACTGCTGACTTACTGTATGATGGCGGGGCAAGTCCCTGTGACTGTGAGTGACGACCAACTCTCAGATCTGTGCTTTGTAGCTATGCAGACCACAGATATGATACATCCTAGGACTGTAATTCTCTGGGAACACTTCTGTCCCTGAGAGGTAAGCCTCAGGGATGAGAGCTAATTGTAGAACAGATAAAGCAAAAATATCGGGACCCTGTGTACTTAGGAGAGCCTCTCTCTACTATAGGAATTGCCTACAGAGAGTGACTCGGTGCAGAGAGGAAAGTAGCCTCTACGTCAACTGGTGCTAAAAAAAGAACTATTTTTTGAGAATTTTTCATGTGTCAGGCACTATTTTTAGTTAACTGATTAATTCATTTAATCTACATAACAACCCTATGAGGAGCTACCATTACCATTCTGCCTAGAATACTTCCCCAAGACACCCACACAGTTCACTCCTCACCATTTTCAAGTCTTTGCTCAAATATCACCTTTTTAGTGAGGCCTACCCTGATTGCTCTCTTTTAAATTGTAACATCTTCCTCCTCCAAAAAAAAAAAAAAAAAAAAAAACCCATCTACTTCACTGTCCTCTGTATTTTTTCCAGTACATTTTTAACATTCTAACATACTATATACAATTTACTTATGTTTATTGTTTACCGTCTTCCCCCATGAAATGTAGTTGGCAGGTTTACTAAGCAAGGGAACTTACCTACAAGGCTGGTCTCGGGTGACTGTAAGATGTGTAGATCTCCAAACCTGTCCACCAGAACCTTAAAAGTTTACACAGAGGATTTAACGGGGTTCAGTCATGCATACAGTCCACATGGTCTTAACAACACTTTACCTTTTACGGCTGCATCCTTGAAATGGCTCCAGCTATGGGAATGGTGGGTGGAACTCACATTCCAAGGACAGGGAGGAGGGTGAGGAGCCCTCAACTGCCCAGGTCTAGCTTTAGGGTCAGCTGGCAGTGATGTCCACTCAGTGACCTCCTCCAAAACAGGGATCTTTGTTTTGTTCACTGATGTATCCCAAGTACCTAGAACAGATGAAGGCAAACTTTTCTGCGAAGTTTCAGGTAGCAAGTATCTTGGCTGGTGGGCCATACAGTCTCTTTTGCAACTGTTCAACGCTGCCTTCATAATTCAAAAGCAGCAACGGATAATACATAAGCAAATGAGCGTGGCTGGGTCCAATAAAACGTTACTTATGGATGTTGAAACTTGAATGTAATACAGTCTTCACCTAGCACAGAATATTATTTTTCCTTCTACTTTTTTTTCAACCACTTAAAAATGTAAAAAATATTCTTAGTTCACAGGCCATACACAAACAGACAGTAGGCTGGATTTGGCCACGGGCCAGTGTGTAAATCACTGACTTAGAATAGAATAAGGGTTTATGCCAAATGGAAGCGTTTATGCCAAAGTACTTGACAGTATTTGAAAGTGTTATGTTATTTAAGTATATTAGGCATTGTGTTTGCAAAGTACCTTGTCATTGTGCAGAGGAAAATTTAACTTTATCTACTGTCTGAATTATATATTTAAATTAGTGAGATTGGGAAAAGGAAGCTATCGATAAAAATAGTACATAGTAAATAATTCTGGCCCCAAACATCTCATCCATCTCACGTTGTACCTTATCAATAAAACCAAGTCCTCAGCCGGAGCCTTGGATTTGATTTTATTATTGTTTAAAAAACAACTGACAGAACAGGAACTAAACCAGTTACAATGGCATGTGCATTTCTGACAGTGACTCATACTGAGAAAAGATGGAGGTAACTAACCTCAGAGGTACAGCAAAGGCTGCATGGAGCAAGGATGCGTATTACTGAACCTAGAGGATTATCGTAACACATTTTTGACCTGTGGGCCCCAGTGAACCAGAGAGCTCTGCTAAGGAGGTAGGGCCGGTTCAGTTCCCACACTGGCTGGTTAGTTCAAGGCTCTCCTAAGACTAAAGCAGACATTCCTCCATCCCATAGTGACACACATAAAGGAAGCAGGGCCTTGGCATATTGTAGGTACTCAGTAAATATTTGAATGAATGGATGAATATGTGGATAGCTTTGAACTATCAGGGAAAAAAACCCCACTCATTCTAGTAAACAGGCCATCAACAAATATCATTTACTCTATCCTATTCTTGTCTCCCATGGGAAAAAACAAGAACTATAAGTCCTAATGCTTGGCCACTTACTCATTCACTAACTTCCCAGCCATTTACTAAGTATATATTATGTTCCAAAAACTCAAGGAACTGGGCCTACAAAGCTAATTAGGACACAGCAGGGCTGCACCATAACCTGCACGGGCTCTAGGCACTTTTGCCTTCATGGTCACCCCCTCCATTAGAAAAATAAATAAATAAAAGTTTTATTTTGCATTAATATGAAAACAAATATACTCAAGCTGGATTCGTTATTATATTATAGTCATTATTTCTTCTGAATTTAAAAGAAATTAAAACTACAACACTGTGGTAGCCCCCCAAAAGTATCATGGACCCTGGGTACTGGGTCTACCGTGCCTGTGGGAGATGTCAGCCCTCTGACTGCCTCTGCTGTCCTGCCTCCTCTCCTGAATAATTCAGTCTGAAAGTTATTTGAAGGGGCTGAGCAAGGTAGTGGGGATGGTGGGTGGAATTTCAGGGTGTGGGAATCCTGAAGGGTAATTATGGAGAGCTTCCAAGTGGGGGCTCTGTGGTGATGGGGTGAGGAAGGCGCCTGTGTGGAGGGACAGTAGCAGCAGTGAGAGGCATTAGGATCTGAGCAAGGCAAGGAGGAGGTCTAGCTGTGGGATGGGGACACAGTAACAATGGCAAGGCAGGATGGCAAAGCAGGGAGAAGGGTGACCTCACCGCTCAGTGCAAGCCGTCGAAGCCTGAGTAGAGTAAGGCAGACGTCTACACAAGGGAGCAAAGGTGGTGGCAGTGGCCCACCATGAAACCACTGTCAGATGAGGACGGCCTCTGGAGGAGGGTGCAGAAAAACAGCCTGGAGTGGGGCATTGGGACCCAAGCAGGATGAGGAGGCTATTAGCACGGTCCAGTGTGGGATGTCAGAGCCTGAGCAGTGTGGGTCAAGGGATAGCACTGCCAAACTGGGGACAATGTGATAACAGATTAGGAAATAAAGATGACAACAGATTAGCACCCAATAAATAGGAATCCATGAGGCTATATCGATATAGATGAATGCATTTGTTAATTAATTGATTATTAAGAAGAAGAAAAAGTTTTTCCTTACAGCAGAATGCCAACTAATATATGTACAATGAGTTAAGTTAAATTAGAAAATCACTATCTGGCAATCATCATAATAATACTGATTCAAACAAGAGTAATCAATGGAACTAAAACTGATGGGTTTTGATGCAGAACGGGATATTTACATAGTCTCAAAGTTACTACCACAAAATACTAATTATAAAGAAAAAAATAATAAGGAAGCTTGGCATATACTCTTAACCAAGTGATCAAAGTGAACATCATCCTTAATACAAAAAAAAAAAAAAAGAAATTGTGCTCCACCTATTGGAGGCAATGAGAAGACCATCACTTCTGTGATACTCCTGCCAAAATTAAAATTTAAAAGAGCATTATCTCAATCTAATTATGAGGAAACATCAGACAAATTCAAACTGAGATACAATCCACAAAATATCTGTCCTCTAATTTTATAAGGTGTGAGGACCCTCAAAGTCAAGGAAAGATGGAGGAACTCCCCTTACTTGGAAGGAGACATGACAACTAAATGCAATACACAATCCTGACTTGATGAAACTTGAATGGTGTCTGCACATTATGTAGTAATAATGTATCAATGTTATTTTCCTGACTTTGATGGTTGTATTACTGTTATGCAGTAGGATGTCCCTGGGAGGGAATTACACACTAAAATATTTGGGGGGTGACAGGGTATTGATGCCAGCAACTTCCTTTTCAATGGTTCAGGAAAACAGTTATGCTATTCCTGCAAGTTTTCTTTAAGTTCAAAATGATTTCAAAACAAGAAGACAAAATTAAATTGAAAATCTTCCAGCATTTACAGGTGAAACCAAGGATCACAGAATTTGTAATTGAACTATTGTGTATTCCCTGAAGGACATTTGCTTTTACTGATTTGTAATATTTTTAAATCAAGTATTTTTTTCTGATATAAAAATATGGCTCTCACATGCAAAACTAATGTACAGTAAGAGAAGCGAGGACTTTGCTTACTCTGGTGGGATGATAATAGGGAAATAGTGGCTGGAAGAGATATTGTTTCACAATCTGGGTGCTGGGTGTATATCCTTTATGTATTCCCTCAAGCTGTACACTTAAAATTTGTGCTATTTTACAGGGGAAGGATAAAATTAGGAGTTTGGAATTAACAGATACACACTATTATATATAAAATAGATACACAACAAGGACCTACTGTATAGCATGGGAACTATGTTCAATTTCTTGAATGATGTGTAATGGAAAAGAATCTGAAAAGAAAAAAATACACATGTATATGTATAACTGAATTGCTTTGCGGTACAACTGAAACTAACATTTAAAATCAAATACACTTCAATAAAAAATCATATAAAAGATCTGTGCTATTTTCTGTATGCATCTTATACTTATAATAAAATTTAAATTTAAATGAGAAAAGATGTAGTCCTTAATCTTTAAAAAAAACCCACAGTCCACCAGAAACAGCGGATGACGACAATTTTGCCAGAGAGGTATATCTAACAGTGAACCATAAACCTTACCTAAGTATCTCTAATTTGTAATTAAACAGGAATTCAAGGGATACGGTCCCTGGGGCCCAGAATAGTCAAAAAATACACTCACCAGCTCTCTATGCAAAAGTGGTAGGTGGATATGAAGATCCAATTTTACTACCCCACTGTTACTGTTTCCCTCTAATAAGGTGAGGCAACATTCAAAAATGTTTGTTGTAAAGGGACTTGTCAATATCACGACGCCGACCATGCCTTAACAGTTATGAGCGTGTCTAGGTGAGCCCACCTGGTGCTGGTATCCAAACAATGCTGCTGGCAGCACTCCCAAGGATGTAGGTGAAAATAAGAAGGAACCGCTCTGCTCCTGTATGATGGATGGAGCCGGGATGAACCTCCTATGCGAACGCCAGCCTAGGTGTAGCAGCCCTTCTCTCCCCTCCAAGGGTGAGTAATATTCACCTAGAAATCCCAACTCCCTCAATCAGGAAAATACGGCAACTGTGCCACCCGGATCCGGCTCTTCCCTCCACACAATGGTTCTGCCTCCTCTTCGTTCTTCTCAGACTTTAACCTGGGAACCTTGTGAAAATGTGCAAACGCGGGTTCAGGCTGGGACTGGGGGCGATTCAGCTTTCTGACGTGCTGATCAGCGGCCTCACCGGTCAGCAGCCTCACCTGGTCAGCCAGGCGTGTCATCCATTCGCTTCCCCTTCGTGGGGAAAGGTTCAGCTGGTAAAACTTTAAGTGGACAGATGAAATCACTGAGCTTCCTTACAGTTACACAAATACTCAAAGCGTGTAATAATGAAGTGCGCGAGAAGGGCATGAATAGATGGCGTCTCCTCTCACTGCGTGAGAACAGCGCGTTCTCCGCAGGTTGAATCTGCAGACGCAGAACCCGCAGGTGTGGAGGGCTGACTATAAAGGACCTGAGCATCCAAGGAGTAAATCCCCCACGGAAACCAAGAGATTACTATATTTCTCCCAACTTTGCCCTTCTTAGCTGTAGAATCCCACGGTCCTGCGTTAGACCTCAGCCCTGGCACTTACAAGTTTTGTGATTTGGGGCAAATTACTTCTTTTTACCTATATCCTCATCTATAAATCAAAATAATATGTACTTCGTTCTGTTTGTAATAAGTAAAATTTCGTCTGAACCCTTTTATATAACAAAGCAATGTTAAAAGATAGTTAAAGCAGAAAAAAAAAAAAGCCACAATAATGGAGAGAAGTGAAAGCAGCCTATGGGCTGAATAATAATAATACAGATAAATGGCAGCAAATATATTACTATGACTTACTGAGTGACAAGCCCTGTGCTTCAGCTTTACATGCTGAAGCTTCACATTGTCTCATTCATTCCATAACAACATTGTGAGGTAGGTATTACTATTATCCTCCATTTTACAGACAGGAAAACTGAGGGCTCAGAAGGCTATTTGTGTGCAAGAAAATACAATTTTTAAGTGGTAAAACAGCCAGAATTGAAACCCGGGTCTGTCAGAGCCCAAGCCCCAAACAGAAAAGTGTTTCAGGATCATCTATTTATCATAATCACCTGGATGCCTTATTAAAATAAACTCTGAAGCCCAAACCAAGACCCACAAGGGTGAATCTTTTATAGCCTGGCACCAGTCCACCCAGCTGAATTTAGGAACCACTGCCAAAATGTCCTGCCTTCCTCTAATAATGTGAGGGAACATTCAAAAGACATTTATTGTGAAGGAACATAGTCAGTATAAAGACCCTAGTGATGATTTAACAGTTATGAGCATTTCTAAGTAAGCCCTTGTGGTGCTGGTTCTTGGAGTCAGTGTGATGAAAGTTAGAGGCAGGGACAGAGAAGGTCAGAAGAGTCCTCATGGAGTCACCAGCTCACCAAGACATTCAAATGTCCAGCACTTCCCACCCACTGCCAGTGAGAAGACCCCGGTGCTCCTTAAACTGAGCTCTGGCCTTGGACCCTTGAATCTGTGCAATCCTGCTTTAAATGCCAGATTCCTGGGGCTGACCAAAGCAGGATGAAGCCCAGTGTCTTGGATAAAACCCAAGGGGTGCCAGACCCACCAGGGAGACACTTACCCAGTCTGGAATAGTCCTTGAGATGTTGTTTTTTTTTGGTTTTTTGTTTGTTTGCTTGTTTGTTTTTCCTTCAAGAAGTTCTCTAATGCTTCTTTCTTTGACAGGAAGGACTTGGGGGAAGTCCCTCTGATTTCCCCCCTCTGACACTGGTCTGCTTTGGCCCCTTTACTTGTGTGGGCTTCCTGAAGTCTCCAGCCACTGCAGACCAGAGAGCATCTCAGTTTCTATTTACCCAGTGTTAAAGGAAAAGAAGAAAGCCTCCACCCAGTTGAGACAGGCTCAGAGTCTACCTTAAGCATGGAGCAAAGGGTATTCATTCATTTTCACCATCTCTCAGGCTTTTCTTTGGTAGACTGGTATTGGGGTGGGGGGAGGGGCTGGGAGAAGATTTAATCCAGGAGCCCAGGTTTCATCTGTGGCTCTGGTTTAGCAGCAGTTCTGCCCTAGCTATGAAGACAAATTATTTATCATGTCCTCACCTGGCGTTTCTAACCTGTACTATAAGAAAGTGGTTTTTTTCCCAAAACAAACAAATTTTAATTGAATTACAGTTGACCTACAATGTTGTGTTAGTTTCAGGTGTACAGCAAAGTGATTCAGCTATTTATATATATTTATCTATATTTTTTTACATTCTTTTCCATTGTAGATTATTAAGAAATATTGAATATAGTTCCCTGTGCTGTACAGTAGGTCCTTGTTGTTTACCTATTTTATATATAGTGATGCATATCTGTTAGTCCCAAATTCCTAATTTATCCCTCCCCCCTTTCCCTTTTGGTAACCAAAAGTTTGTTTTCTTCATCAACAAAACAAAGAAGACAACCTATGGACTGGGAAAAAATATTTGCAAACAATGCAGCTGACAAGGGCTTAATTTCCACAGTATACATACAAACAGCTCATACAACTCAATAACAAAAGAAAAAAAAAGAGGCAAAAAAAAATGGGCAGAAGACCTAAACAGACATTTCTCCAAAGAAGACATGCAGATGGCACTTGAAAAGATGCTCAACATCGCTAATTATCAGAGAAATGCAAATCAAAATTACAATGAGGTATCACCTCACACCAGTCAGAATGGCCATCATTCAAGAGTTCACAAATGATAAATGCTGTAGAGAATGAAGAGAAAAGGGAACCCTCCTATGCTATTGGTAGGAATGTCATTTGGTGCAGCCACTATGGAAAACAGTATGGAGATTCCTTAAAAAACTAAAAATAGACTTACCATATGATCCAGCAATCCCAATCCTGGGCATTTATCTGGAGAAAACTCTAAGTCAAAAATATACATGCACCCCAGTGTTCACAGGGGCACTATTTACAATAGCCAAGACATGGAAGCAACCTAAATGTCCATTGACAGATGACTGGATAAAGAATATGTGATACACACACACACACACACACACACACACACTAGAATACTACTCAGCTATAAAAAATAATAAAATAATGCCATTTGCAGCAACATGGATGGACCTGGAGATTGTCATACTACGTGAAGTTAGTCAGAAATAGAAAGGAAAGTATCAAATGATATCACTTTTATGTGAAATCTAAAAAATGATACAGATGAACTTATTTCCAACACAGAAACAGACTCAGACATAGAAAACAAACTTACGGTTACCAAAGAGGAAAGGCAGGGGAGGGATAAATTAGGAGTTTGGGATTAGCAGATACAAACTATTATATATAAAACAGATAAACAACAAGGTCCTACTGTATAGCACAGGGAACTATATTAAATACCTTGTAATAACTTTAATGGAAAAGAATCTGAAAAAGAATACATATATGTATAACTGAATCACTATGCTGTATACTAGAAACTAAAGCAACATTGTAAATCAACTATGCTTCAATTTTTTAAAATATAGCTTGTTTTCTGTATCTGTGAGTCTATTTCTATTTTGTAAATAAGTTCATTTGTGTTTTTAAATAATTTCTGAAATCCTCTAGAATATAAGCTCCATGAGAGTGTCACACTGCAGAATAAACATTCAGTAAATACTTTTTCAAAGAAGAGTTCAATGAACCTTTTCAGAGATTGCCCTGCTTCTTGATTTCACAACCACAGTAGACAGTTCCTGGGAGACGCAGGATGGCCTTGTTCTGGCAGTGCCCCACCCCAAGGCCAGCCCTGCAAGTCTTTCCGCTTTCTGCCCCCATTTCTGACTCGGCCTCAACGCCTCACAACCACAAATTCAACAAAAAGAAGGAGCCATCACTTCTAATTCCCTCAAAAATTGCTAGCTGGTTCATGATCTCAGAGTGAGTAAAGATCTTTTTAAACGGAACAAAAGTATTAATCACAGAAAATATTAATAAACTGAACTTATGTTTCTAAAAAGGCATCATTATGGGAATAAAAATGTTAACCATGGGCTAGGCGAATATATTTGCAATATATGTATAAAGCAAATATCTGTATCTGGACTCACATCCAGAACATATGAAGAATTGCTGGGGGGGAAAAAAAAAGGCCAAAACCCCAATATTTTTTAGAAATGGGCAAAAGCTTAAACAGCCATTTGACAAAACAGGATATCCAAAGGCCAACGAGTACATGAAAGTGTTCAGAACCATTAGTCATCACGAAAATACAAAATTAAAGCTACAGTGTCACTCCGTGAAACCCATTCCAAATGGCTACAATTTATAAGGCTGACAGTAAAAAGTTCAGGAAAGCATGTGCAGCAAATACAAGTCTCATATCCTACTGGTAGACATATGGTAAATGATAATAAAGAGAGAGATTTGGAAATGAAAAAAAAAATGGGTACAATCACATGGGAAAACTATTTGGTAATACCTACTAAAGACATGCATTTTTTTTCTACAACCCAGAAATTCCACTCCTGATACATACCCAAAGAAATGAGTGCTTATGTCCACCAAGATACATACAATAAAGTACCTAGTAACATTTAATGGTCCTAAGCCAGAAACAACCCAAATGTCTATCAATGGTAGAATGGACAGACTGTGCTCTGATTCATCTAAGAGAATTCCACACAGGTGTGAAAATGAACAAATACTAGCTAACAGCATGGATGAATCTCACGGCTGTAATCTTGATCAAAGAAGCCAGACCCCAAAGATGATATACGGTATGATTCCATTTAAATGGAGCTCAAAAAAGGTAAAACTTCTATCTATGGGAATAGAAGTCAGAATAGTGGTTCTTTTTGGATGGTGTCTTGACAGAGTGTGACTGCAAGGAGGCCTTCTGGGCTGCTGGAAATATTCAAAAGCTCCGTCTTTGGTGATGGTTCCATGGGTGTGTAAATACATAAAATGCATTGAGCTGTACATTTAAGGTGTATACACATTACAACACATAAGTTGTAGTTCAATTTTTATAGAAGTACCAGGCTGTCTTAGGTCACATGCCCACCCTCGGATCAATCATGGTGGCCAGGGAATACATTAATTGGCTTGGGCCTGGGTCCTATGGTTCATTCCTAGGGCTGGGAATGGAGCCCACCCAGATCAAGAATGGACAGAGGAGAAAACTGGGAGGTGTTTCCGGAAGATGAGGAAACAGATGTTCTAAGGGAGACAGAAACCTAATTTAAAATACTCAGGATGGAGGTGGCCCTCACTATCAGCAAGCAGACTGGGGAAACCCAGGCTTCAAGGAGAGAGAGAGAGACAGAAAGAATATAGAGATACACCCAGAGCAACCTGGCTCCTGACTTTTCAATTCCTGGTTCTCGGTCCTATGAATGAAGCTACCCTTCCTATTTTGGGGCTCTGAAAGATTCCCCTGTATCTGCGGGGAACTTTTCATTCTTTTTGGCCATCTGGCACTTTGAACCTCCTTTTATTGTTGGGGAAGTTCCCCACCTTATGAATCTTGGTGGGGGGCAGGGCTACCTCCCACTGTCAATGCTAAATATGCCAAATGCTCACATTCCCAGCCTTCCCAAGTGGGAATGCAGGTGGTGATGCAGGCTCAGCCAAGGAGACGGCACTGCCTGCCCTGAACTGCAGGGACCATGAGGCACATTCATGCTAGAAGTCCAGTGCTCGGAGTGTCAGAGGAGCAAGCGGCAGGGCCAGTGCCTGGCAGTGCAGCCCTGCGGTCCTCACACACCACTCTACAGTGTGATGTAGGGCCCTTTGCCTTGGGAGGCCCCACACCTAGGTCTCCAGCCTTCCTAACAATCCTATACCTGTCAACATCCTTTCAATAGTGCCCTTGTGACCTAAATCAACCAGAGTTAGTTTCTGCTGCTTCAAACCAGGAACCCTAATTGATGACAGCATAGTTCCAGAAAATTTCCCTTTTAGTTTAAACTAGTTCTTGACATGGAGAAACCAAGCCTGAATCCAAAGGAGTGATTCTACTGTATGAATTACCCAGGCCATCATTCTGCCGCAAGGAAAATGTTTGGTGAAAACAGGCCCTTTACCAGCCTACAAGTCACACAACAGGAGGAAAAGGAACAAGCTAACTACCGAGTGTAGACATGGCTGTCAGGGCCTCCACTCGCACTATGTTCAGTTCTCATAGTAAACCCATGAGATAGCATCGGATCGGTTTGCTAAGGCTGCCATAAATACCAGACACTGGGGTGGCTTAGACGACAGAAATTTATCTTCTCACACTTCTGGAGGCAAGAAGTCCAGTGCTGTAAAATTCGGTTTCATAGTGAAGTCTCTTTCTGGCTTACAGACAGCTACTTTCCAGCTGTGTCCTCACATGGTTTTTCCTCTGTTGCATACACAGGGAGACAGACAGACAGACAGACAGATCTATGGCCTCTCTTCCTCTTCTTATAAAGACCTGAGTCCTATCAGATTAGGGTTCCACCCTTACGACCTCATTAATCTTAATTACCTCCTTAGAGGCCCTGTCTCCAAACAGAGTCACATTGGGGGTTAAGGTTTCACTGTATGAATTTTGGGGAGACACAATTCAGTCTATTACAGGAATTGTCCCAAAATTGCAGAAGAGAAACATAAAGTTAAAATCCTTGTCCAAGGTCTAAGTAAAGCCTTTGTACTTTCCAGTCTTACTTGTGGTAGAAAGTATCAAATCCTAGAAACACAAGCTTTCAAAGCACCAGATGAAAAGTATGTGGCTGTCACAGTGTAGTAAGAAATGAATGAACAGGGCATGCAGCCAGCGTGACTGTCCGTCGTCAGCCCTAAGCCAGTGACTGGAACAGTCCAAACTCACCCACTCTCTGTGCTCCAGCTGTGTTCACGGCTGGAACACTGTTCATCCATGAATAATTTCATCATTCTGGGTCCTGGGTTCAGGCCCTGACTCACACTACTTTGTGAATGCTGACAAAAACTCCCTCCTTAACCAAACCTTAGCCTCCTTCAAACCCACTTCACCAGGCCTCCCTCGGCCTGCCGAGCCCAGTTTTAGCAAAGGATCCTGCAAAGCCAGGCAATCAAGAATTGGCCCACCTTTGATATCCAATCAAGCCCCTCCCTTGGCACTTAACCAAGCTTCTCAATAATTTTCCATCCATTCCTTCACCTACCCTTTGGCTGTAAGTCCCCACTGTTGTATTAAAAGTCAAGTTAAAGCTCCCTCACTATTGCAATAAACTTAAAATCTTCCTTGCCATTTTAAACAAATCTCAGAATAATTTTTCTTCAACAGTTTATTAGGGGCAAGACCCGCGTTTCACATTTCTCTTTGTGTATCTTCACAGTACTCAGTGTGGGGCTCAAGGTGTGCTATGTCAAGAGGTGAGTGAGGGGGTGGGTAGTTGAGCTATAGCAGAGAACCCCAGGACCAGCTCCAGAGAAAAGTCAAAAGCACCCTGATGCCTATGGAGACTGGCAGGTGGGATGGACTTGGAATAGAGGAGGACAAGGAGAAAACAGAGGAGACTGGCACACACGTCAGAGTCATGTGGAACCACCTTATACTGTCACTTTGTGCCACTCCAGAAGCAAAGGACCCCAACCTTCCCCAGAAAGCCCCGGGTCCAAGAGGCAGCACTTGGCAGATGGACAAATGCTGGATGGCTGCTCCGGCCCTGGCTTTGCTACTTTCAGTTGTATGGCGTTGGCTCTCTGATCTGCTCCATGTGTGAAATGAGAGTGAAAACGGCTCCCTCACGGGTGCAAGGAGAGAACTATGTGAAAGGATTTTTTTTCCTTTTTCAGTAGTGCTTGATATTTATTGAAAAGAATGCAAATGCTTTTTTGCTTTTCCCAGGTAGAATTAAGGAGCTGGGCAGAGTGCCTGTTTTAGTTTGTTTCGTTTTCAGTAGGCTTTATCCCAATGCATACATCTGCAGGGCAGCTGGAATTTTGGAAAAAAAAATGACAGCTGTGTAAGACTGGTGCACAGCAGAGAAGGAATGTTGGGATTTAGCTGCCAGGCACTCATGCCTGGAGCAGTCTGATGGACGGGAGAGGGTCCTGGGAGCAGATAAAGAACTAATCAGGCTGAAAGACTGGCCCCTTTTGGGGGTTGGTGAGCTGCCCAAATCAACATCAGGTATAGCCAACTCAGGCATCTTCCAGGTTGATCCTTATCTCCATAGGCAGTGGGTTGTCACTGGGAAGTCAGAGGTAGTGGGGAAGTGACAGCACAGTTCTCTGGGCAGAAGTAGGCCTGGTCATCGGGTGGGTGGCAGCAGCAGGCCTGTGGGTGGTCTGACCAGTTTAGGACAGAGACCTGGCCTCCTGTTGGGGCTCAGGACACAGATTTGCAGAGGAGGGGTTCTGGGGCTGACCCGAATTGGCAGTAGCGTCCTTCAGAGCGAGGTCCCAGCCCCAGTGGCAGGACACTGAATCATTATTTGTGGAACAAAGACAAGCGCTGCAGGGGGTCGGGGAGAGAGCCTGAGGGAGAGGTAGGGAGGGGACCAAAGGGGAGAAGGCAGCATGCAGGGCCCCATCCCCCAGGGCCCGAGGGTCCCCAGGCCTAGTAACCAACATCTTCGTTGTCATTCCAGCCAAAACAATGTCATTTCATCCAGGACGTTGTGACTGTTATTTTTAAAACATGTACACTCCTGGTGGACGGCGAGTAGCCTCAGCACCCGTTTCTGACACCTCTTTAATCACGACGCTGAGATTGTGTTATTACCTCCATTTTACAGCTGCCTGGGTCAGCATTTCCCAAATTGTGATCCATGAGACGGTAATAATAGTGCTGAGAGATGAGGGGCAAGCCATTAAAAACCACTTCTGTAGACAAATATGTTCGAGAAATAATGTGGCAGAGTATCATGTTCATGAGCATGGACGTAGGAGTCACAGAGACCTGGGTTTGAAGCCAGGCTCTGCCAAATATTAGCCATGGAGCTTGAGTAATTAATAACCTTAACTGCCTCATCTGTAAAATGGGAATAATAAAACACTGACTTCATAAAATTGTTGTGAAGCACAGAGCAGGCGCAAAGACGATCCCCAATAAACATGAGCTCTTACTGGCATTGCAGCAGGTTCAATATTGTTGACATCTTAAAGCTGGTCCTACAGTTCTTCTTAGGGCGAGATCAGTTTTGTTTAGGAACACAGTGATAAACCACTTGGAGGAGTGGGCAGAGATGAGACTCTAAAGTTACGTGACAGCAACAGCCAAGACCAAAACCTGGAAAATGAGGTTGGAAAAACCCAACTCCCATAGCGGGTGGGTCCCCAGGAAGTGGCCCACTGGTTTCTCACCCAGGCGGTATCACTACCACAGAGATGAGGTCTCCCCTAGAGTCTTCACCTCCCTCCTTCAGGCACTCGTCCACCCCCTTACACACGCACTTGTGCACACCCACACACATGCAACTCCTTTTCAAGAAGAAAGTCACATGTTCCTATTGAGTAGAAATCCTACTAATCGAGTTTTCTTTCTTTCTCTTCACTCCCTGAACTTTTTCTAAAGGAACCCATTTCTAGAAGGTTTAAGTTAGGTGCAATGAGATGTATTACTTCTGTAACTAGATTGTTAAAAAAAAAAAAAGCACTTCTTCAAAAAATGTTGAAGACTCTGCTCAGACACTTCAAGCTCCAGAAAGCCTTCTCTGACCACTGCTCAGTTAGGCACCCCTCTTCTGAGCTCCCAGAATGCACCCCCAGTATACCCGTGCTGCAGGCTGAAATTATCCAATGTTCGTGTCCATTGCCTTAACCAGGCATCAAGTTCCAGGCGTGCAGGGGCCCTGACTTCCTCATCGAGGTGTTCTCAGCACCTCAGTCCATAGCTGGGACACCATACCGTGGCACGGATGGATCTATGACTGAATCTGGACCTCTCCGCAGGAGAAGGGCCCATGGCAAGGGAGGGGTGGGGTCTGAAAGGCTACCCGCCTCCCTGCAGGACGAGTGCCCAGACATTGCACCTTCTAAGGCCCAGAGCAGCGTTCTTACTTATCACATCCCGGAAATCCCCCGGTCGGGGGCTTTTGAGGTGACATCCAGTATGTAAATGCACAGGGTTCGGTCCCAGTGAGCGGTAGCAGCGATCCCCTCTGTGAAAGTTCCACCGGCAGCAGAGGGCTCTTTCATTAGTCATTTCAATGCACACAGCTGTTAGGAATCTGGCAAAGTCTGATTTGGCTGGGGGGAGAGCATTTTCCACTTGTGGGCGTCTTGAAAATGTTCACACTTAAAAAAAAAAAGAGTCAAGAAAATCGTCATAGTCCAAAATGGGAAGCCAGAAATTGACGGCAGAGATGCTAGGGCAGCAAATACAATGGAGAGATGCCCAGACATGTACCGAAGACCCAGGTTCCCACTCCGGCCCTGCCATTCCAGGTGTGCGATGGCCGACGGCACGTCAGCCCCGGCTCTCAGGACCCTTCTGTGTGAACAGAGATATTAACGCCCTCCTGGGAGGTGGGAAAGAGTCACTGAGTGAGTGAGTGTGGAAGCCTGGCCTGACTGCCAGGCAGTATTCAAAGATGAGGCATCATTTGCAGTTACAAGAGGCAGAAGACAGAGTTCATATAAAAGAGCAGGAGAGGAGTGCTGGAGAAAAGGCACTGATTGAACCAGCTTCCACGCCTCCCTGCAGGGCCTGCAGCAGACCCAGGGGAGAAGAAGGACAAAAGGGAACAGGTCTTCTTGCCGTGGTCAGGTCATGGCCAGCTCAGGGTCAGCTCAGGGTCCGGCCAGGACTAGACTCCACCCCTGTCTCTGCTATAGTGGACTTAAGGATTGTTTTAAGATTTTTTAAAACTAGATTTCTGAATTCACTGGTAACACTACCCTGGACTCGAACCTCCCCTGATTTTGACTTCAGTTTGTTCGTGTATAAGACAAAAAGCTGGATCTAAACACCATTCAGTTTGCCTGGTCTTTGGCAGCATTCGTGTGCTCCCCTGTTTTTTTTCCCCGCATGATACGTCTATGCATTTGAAATGTGTTTATTGAATGAACTGCTTGCAACAGAATGCAAGTAAAAAAAATATATTTTGTTTCCTTTTTCTTTTGTCCTTTCAGCTCCATTCTCTGGATTTGTGTTTTTCCCTGCTCTTTGGATGAAAGTTGAAAAATACCATGGATTTTCTAGCCACTCCGGGGCACAAAACAGAGAAGCCCTTTGTCCTGGCCCTTAAAAGACTCGTCCAAGGTAATAATCAGTATGCCAGTCCATGCAAAGCTTCCCTCTCTGGCTTTTCTCTTCAGTCTTGGAAACGCACTCTATGGAGGGGGAGGGCATGGACTTCACCATTTTCCCTGCTTCAGGGCCCCTAGTCAGGGGCTCATTCTCAACCTTATCTTGGGAGAGAGGGGATTTAGGGGAAAGACACTGTTGTTCGTGGCTGTTACTCTCATGACACAGCCTTAGTGTCCCCTGGATTTGGCCAAGTTCAAACACTGACTTTCCCCTAAGGGAGCTCTAGGGGATGTTGCAGGAAGATGATATGACCATCAGGTGGCGGTAAAGGTCTTTTTGTTCCTTGTCGGATGCGCCCACTTTCAGGTTTAGTATGGCCGCAATATCCTTAAGATGCCAGATTCCTTAAGAAAGCTAGATATGATTTCCCTCCATTTAAAAATAAAACAAACAAACTAAAAAAACACCTGAAACCACAAACATATCAATCTAACTCGTATAAACTAAATATATCTTTTAAATGATACTGACAAACATTTAAAAGTTTAGTCAGGCTCCTGAGACCTCTTCTAGGACCATCTGTACACGTCCTTGTAAAATCTAGTTTTAGCAAGAACCCTGCTAAGTCAATTTAACCAGAACCCTGCCCCCGCCTCAATATCTGACCAGGTTCCTCATCCTCCAGCATTCCGAGGGAATGTCTGATCAGCCTGGCCTGCCTTCAGCAAGAATCCTGTTAGGTCAATTTAGCCAGAGTCTTCCTTACCCTGGATGTTTTCTCTTAGTAATTTTCCATACACTCACCCCCTTCTGCTCCTTGGCTATAAATTCCCACTCACCCATGTTGTATTTGGAGTTGAGTCCACTCTCTTCCCCGGTAAAAAATCCCATTGCAGTGGTCCCCATACCTACCACAACTGTCCTAATGTCTGCCTTACTGTCTTTAACACATGTCATTGAATACTTTTTCCTTTACTAATACCCTAGGGAAAAAATCTCCCAAGTAATTAAATGACAATATAATTTACTAATTCTCCCCTACCCCCACTGACCCAGTTGATACCACATAATTCTAAATCTTGTTCCCAGACCTTGCTTATAATTTACCTTCCCCTAAATTAGAGTGAAAAACTTGCACCAAGGGCTCCCTGTCAGGCACACTGCCATTTAAAAGCCTTCATGGGAGCCGGAGCCCCTTGCCGGGCTGTGCCTCTATTAAGGGGAAAATATGTCTTAAGCACCTTACTCTGAAAGCAGTGTGCTCAGAACAGCGGAATAAAACTAAAGACACACAATGCACTGAGACTTTGCCGCTGTGGGCTGGAAGGTTCACGGAAGGTTTTGATGGAGAAGCTGGAATGAGAGCAGGATCCTGAAAGGTTTCCAGTACAAGATGGCACATAGGAGGCTTCTGAACCCACCTCCTCCCATGGACACACCAAATCTATAGATGCACACGGAGCAATTCCCTCTGTAAGAAATCTAGAAACTAGCTGGGTGACTCCGATACACTGGATGAACAACAAAATACCCACCTATAAATGGGGCTTAGCACATCATCAACTACTGGGAGCCACTAAGATCTAAGAAGGCGGCTTGGACAATCACAAAGTGTTGAGAGACAACCAAGAGCTCAGACCAGCTGAACAATAAGTTCATCCCGTACACAAGACGTGCAGAGAGGAGGCTGTTTTACCTAATACACAGACACCAACACAGAGAGTTAAGGAAAATGAAGAAACAGAGGATTGTGTACCAAACAAAAGAACTAGACAAAACTCCAGAAAGTTAAAATTTAAACAGATAGAATATATTAAAAAGTACCAAACAGAAATTACAGAGTTGACAAGAATACAATAACTGAACTGAAATATTCAATAGAGGAATTCAACTTCAGATACATCAAGCAGAAGAAATGATCACCAAACTCAAAGCCAAGGCAGTGGAACTCATCCAAAAGAGAAGAAGTAAGAATGAACAAGAGTAAAGATAGCTTAAGGGACTTATGGGACACCACGAAGCCAACCAACTATGCATCATAGAGGTCCCAGAAGTAATAGGGGGAAGGAGGGGCAGGAAACATATTCACAGAAATAATGGCTGAAAACTTTCCTAACCTGGGGAAAGAAATAGACATCCAGACCCAGAAAGCCCAGACAATCCCAAAAACGACAGATGTAAAGAGACCCACACCAAGACACGTTATAATTAAATCGTCAAAAGTTAAAGATAAAAGGAGAATCTTAAAAGCAGCAAGAGAAAATCAACGTGTTAAGTTCATAGGAATTCCCATCATCCTATCAGCTGATTTTTCATCAGAAACTTTGCAGGCCAGAAGAGAGTGACACAATATACTCAAAGTTATGAAATAAAAAAATTGCCAACCAAGAATACACTATATAAACAAACAAACAAACAACTGATGGATGCGTCAAATAAACAGATGCAAGGAATCCTTTCACAATGTATATGTATAACAACTCACCAGGATATGTGTTTTACATATCTTAACACTCTTACATAGTTCAATAAAGCAGAAACTTAAAAATATAAAATAATGACCTTTATTAATATTAACTATTATTTATATGCCACAAGATGAGCAAGTTGGTGACATGGAGAAAGGTTTGTCTGCTTCATATACTGACCACTGAAGATGTTGTATGTTGTATCTTAATTAAGTGTATTAATATCACTTGCAACCAAGAGATCTAACCAATACATGAATCTTCCACATTAATGCTCATAACCATCCTAACATAAATTTCATTATCCCCATCCTACATATGAGGAAACTGACTCCCCAAGAGATCAAATGATTTTTCTCAAGATCACATAGCCAGTAACAGAAAGAGCAGGAACTGAACTTCAATATTATGCATAATTTTATTTCCCGTTCCTTTCCACCTCTGTAATTACAACACAGCCTTCAAGGCCCTGCTCGCATCCCACCTCCCCCAGAGCACACAGCACAGCCCTTCATATGCCAAGTGTTCAATGACAGTTTGATGACTGATGATGATAACCAATGAGTTGATGATTGTTTAGCAATGGCTGATCTGCATGAGTACCTTATGACCACTGGGTAAAGAGCAACTACCACAGTGGTCTGGACTCAGGAAAGAAGCCTGTAGGAAGGGCTAGGCTTTAAGCCAGGTCTTGAAGAACGTGGAAGCTGAATTGGTGGAAGCATGTGGGTTAGAAAGGGGGCTATCCCACCCATGATGGAGAAGAAACAATTTATACCAAGGCACAGAATCAAAGTAAAACAAAACGACACCCACCTTCCAGGTCTCTGTCTTTAATACTATGTTTTGCCAAATCTTTGATAACTAGAGAAAAAAAGACAATTCTGACTGAAGCATCTCTGTACTTGCTCCTTTACGCCATATAAATTTGGGGGATAGGCTCTGGGCAAGGCTCTGTGGGAGGCAGCAAGATGAATTAGACATAGACCTGTCCTCACAGGCAATGTGTTCACCAGGAGAGGAAGACTCATATGTAAATATCTGTAACAAAATGTACAAAGTAGAAACAGCCACAAACAAGGTATGGGCTGCTATGCTTCATTAGAAGTACCCATCACTTGGCAGTGGGGGTCTTTCTGATGGCTTCCTGGAAACAATGGTGCTGCTACTAGCCTTGCAAGGAGGGCAGGATTTGCAAAGATGAGGATGAGTTCTAAGCCATTTCAGGAGGCAGAGGAAACCACATACAAAAAGACATAAAGGTAGGAAATTTCAAGGTCCAGCAAAGAAGAGTGAGGAGCTTGGTTTTACTGCAACATTGGAGATAGAAAAGAGTAGGAAATTAAGTTGCAAACACAGGTGAAGCCATATCATAGAGTGAAAAGAACATGGAACTTTGGCATCCTAAGATAAAATTCCCATTCTTCCATTTCCTGCCTATGTGACCTTGGGCAAATTATTTAAATCTCCTTAACCTCATCTATAAAATGGGGCCAGACAGGTGGGTCCCCATCATGTGATGTTCCTTCTATCAGATATTCTTTAAACATTGTTTCAACTTTTTTCTTAAAGGAGAAGCTGAGCGCTGAGTCAGGTAGAGACCCTTGCCTTTCCTCTACTGTCCCAAGTAATTACAATGTTCCAACCAGCCAAACAATACCCTATAGTTAATCTGAGTCTTCTCCTTTCTTTGAACTGGGTTCAGACCCTTCAATAGGAGTTCCTGGTGAATTCGATATCCCTTATAGGCTGTGACTTTGAACTTCTGCCCTTTTGGCCTGCCCCTCAGCTCCACTCTGCTCAAGAACGGTTATAAGAATTTGTGAGATTACACAGAGTGCTCCATCAGAATAGCTATGGTTATCCCTGAGGGACACACTGGAGGAGGACAAACTGGGGCCATGGAGACCAGTGAGGGGGTCATTTAGGAGGACTATTTCATAATCCAAGAAAAGAATCTGAAAGCCTGAAATAAGAGAACGGTGGTGGGAACAGGGAAGAAAGGATAAATTTAAAAGTTCTCACGAAAATGGAATCCCTAAGACTTAGCAAACAATGGATGTGTGAGATGAAGTAAAGGAAGAGGTTGAAATCCGGCCTCTTGGAGGACTTTAGTGTCGTTAATACAACTAGTGGAGAGGAAGAAGGGAGCAGGCTGGAAGGGGAGTCAATGAATCTGTTTGGAACATATTCAGTTTGAGGAGCCAGTAATAATGCAAACAGACAGAAAAAAAAAAAAAATCGTGACAAAGATTCTCTCCTTGACCAAACTCTCCTCAGACTCCTCTGAGCTCTCTTCTCAACCAGATTTTTAAGCTTCCATGTCTGTCTCTGCATTGTCTGATTTTAGCAAGAATCCTGCTAAGTTGGTTTAGCCAGAATCCCCCATCCTCCATCATGTGATCATCCTCCTAATTGGGTTCCTCATCCTCCACCACCCCCCAAGTGATGTCTGATCACCCTGGTCTGCCTTCAGCAGAATCCTGGTAGATCAGTTTAGCCAGAACCTTCCTTACTCTTTTTAATCTTTAGCCCAGTTCTTAAGATAGAATGTGGAGCACCTCGCCCAGCTGTGAGTCACCCCAAAGCTCTCTCCACCCGTCCTGCTCTCCGGCTAGAGGGTGACTGTCCAGCAGAGCTGCAGTACAGGAGAGAGGTAACAAATACTGCAGAGGATATTTTGAAACTTGCTAAGAGGGTAGATCTTATTTGTGTTCTCATCACAGAAAGAAAGAAAGAAGTAAACAAAGAAGTAGAGTGAGAGGAAACTTTGGGAGGGGATGGATCTGTTCATGGCATATGTTGTGGTGATGGCTTCATGGGTATACAGTTATCTCCAAACTCATGAAGTTGTACCCATTAAATACAGCTGTCCCTTAAAGAACACAGGTCTGAACTGCCCGGGACCACTTATACGTGGATTTTTCTCAATAACATATACTACAGTACTACACGGTCAGTCCTACACCATCAGTGGTTGGTCGAATCCACCCACGTAGAACCACAGATAAGGAGGAACCAAGGATACTGAAGAACCATTGAAACAAGGGCCAGCTACACATTATACTCGGGTTTTCAGCTTCTCTGAGGGTCAGCACCCCAGCCCCTGAGAGGTTCAGGGGTCAACTGTATGTGCAGTTTTCGCCTATCAGTCACACCCCCAACAAAGAAGGGTTGCTGAGCTTGGTATTCAAAGGAACGTGGGGTCAAAGAACACAGAAGGTCTTCAGGGGACCCCACGCTCAGGCAGCACGGAGAAAGAACAGCCTGCCGGTTTTGAGTGGTCGTCATTTACCCAGGCAGCTATCTATCTTACACAAATATATTTTGTTTCATACCGAGGGTGTAGAATTCACAATGTTCTTTCTTAGCACACTCCTGCCAGCCACCAATCTTGTTCTACATTTTCATGTGGAATGTAAATAAATTCTTTTTAAAAGTCCTCCACTTTCTCTGTAACAAGAGGAGATGTTATGAAACTTAGCATAGTTGTGAAAACAAACATCTGATGGCCTTGTGGGTTAGGAGAGACAATGCCAGAGGAAAGACTTTTAGCAAAGAGAGGGAGAAGTATCATGGAGGAAGGAGACAGAACAGGGAACAGGAGACTAATTGCTTCTTTTATGCTGCTTGTTACACGAATAATTAGCTTGGCATTCACATTCCCTGACAGATTCTTTCAAAAAGTGTACGCATAGTAAATAGGATTCCATTCTTAGGATGAAGAGACTGCAGAGGTGTTCACAGCAGGAACTAATCCCATACTCCATGTGGACAAATAATTGTTCTGTACAACATATGCAACCCCAACATTTATATAATTTGTCACTTAGGTCAGGTGTAACTCAGGCTGTGTACTTAATCCTAAAAATAAAAAATTCTCAAGACAAGAAATTCTTCCCCAGTGTCCAGAGAGCCCACAGACTCCTACCTTCACAGATTCTCAAAGCTCTGCTGGGTAAGGATAACCGGAAGTCAAACCAAGACCTATGCCGAAGTCTTTCGTAAAATGAAGAGTCCACTTCTAATGTGACTACCAGCCTCTAAAAGGACAAGCCTGAATTTTCATCGTCCATCTTAGTAAGGCTTCTTAAAATGTTATTTAGCCAGTAATTATTTTTAAGTCTTCCCCACTGCCATCCTCCAAAGAGTTAAAGAGCATGTTATTTATATTGTTAAACGAATTATTTCTTATTACAGACTTAAAGTGAATGAATTACTATAGTGGTTTCAATTTTCTTTAAAGAATACTTTACATTCTGAATATCTTCTCATACAGTCTCTTTTTTTTTTTTTTAAGAAAATGTTGGGTTCCTTAAATAGCAACCTTCAAATGGGGTTTGAAATTCAGAAATACGGTGGCGTCTTCCAGGTTAAGGTGCTTAAAGGTCTTTACCTTCTTTCTTAAGATGCAGGGCAGGAGAGGGTGCTTTCAGCAGCCTGGGCAGGAATTGCTGGAGTGCAACAGAAAGGGGGCCTTGCCCTGGGCCCTGGGCTTTGGGCCCTGCGGGGTCTCCTACCAGCTCAGAGAAACACTGCCTTCTTGTGCCTTCATTGGCCCTTGGCTGCGAAGTGCCTATTCATCTATCTTTAGTGAACCAGCCTCAGCTGTGTTTTTTCCCCAGGGGAAAGGTAGGCTGCTAAAAAGAATCTTTTTACCAATACTTGCTTTCTGAATAAAGTATTTCACGGTTGACAGATTGCTTTCACACCCATTCCCTTGTTTGCTGTCCTCCACCAACAGTACTCCATGGTCTCAGGATACAGGGCATAAAAGGAGCTTACAGGGCCATAACTTGATTTTGACATTTGACAAATTTTGGAGTTGAGTTTAGATCCTGGCGAATTGTTTACTTGCAGGCGACCCGAGGACCTAACCTCTGAGGACCTCTGACCCTCACAGTAGAATAAAGAACATGAGAAATAAGTAAGGTAATGTGTGAAACACCCACCAAGGAGTGGTTGCTCAAAAAATGTTAGTTTCCTTGCACCCAAGGGCCTCCTGCTGAGGACGTACAACACCAAGACCTAGAAAAACTGGGAAACTTTCCATGGGAGACAAATTTGAAAATGGAAGCAGGTGAAAAAGGAATCTCTTCCAGCCTCCTGCAGCCTGGCCTGTGATCCGGGTCACAGAGACAGGAATTGTTAGAAGGGAAGTGAAAAGAGCCCAGCCCTGGCTCTCGGCTAGCCATGCGGCGGCCTTCCTGAAGGAAGAGGAATGCCAAGGTGAGTCATCATGGGCTTACTTCCTTAGCCAACTTGTTCTCCTCCAGATTCACTTGTGACCAAAGATGTCTCCTGAACACAGGGCTGGCATTTAGCTCAGTAGGGGGCCCTCGGGTCAGAATACGTATGTGATGAGAGTCACAAAGAGAAGTAAGCAAGGGGCGGCAGAGGGCCTGCAGGAAGTGGGGGAAGGGAAGCCAGGAGGATTGATAACTAACACCTAACAGCTAACGCCTAACAAGGTGAAGCAAGAACCAGCCTCTCCAGTGAGCACCTGGTGCACGATCAGTATGAGCAAGTCACACCTCCTTTTAGGAATATGCTGTAAGGAGGTGATCAGCGGTTGTTCCCACGTGAAGGACCCAGTCTAAACCCAGAGATCAGTTCTTGCTCAGATACCCCACTGAGACCAGGGCAGCTGGAAATTTATCAGAAAATTGCAGTCAGAACCAGAGTGTTACAGGCTGAGTTGTGTCCCTCCCCCCACCAAATTCTTATGTGGAAATCCCAGCCCATCAGGGTGACTGTGTTTGGAGACAGGGCCTCTAAGGAGGTGATCAAGGTTAAAGGTGGTCATAGGTGGGCACTAGTCCTATAGGGTTGGTGTCTTACAAGAAGAGCAAGAGATACCAGAGAGCTCTCTCTGGCAATAAAGGAAAGGCCATCTACAAAGCAGGAAGAGGCTCACCAGAAACCCACTCCACTGACCTCTTGACTTCTAGCCTCCAGAACGCTTTGACAGTAATTTCTGTTGTATAAGCCTGTGGTGTTCGGTTATGGCAGCCCTAGAAAACTAATACACAAAAGTTCTTAATGATGTTACCTTTCTTTATATTTTCTTGCTTTGTGTCTAATTACGATATTATGTGACCATGGTTAACTGTTATTATTATGCTCTAGTTGCTTTTTAGTCCCTGTTGAATCTCATAAATAACCTTGTGGCGTTTCCTCTTCTTTTTGTACAAAAGATCACTTAGGAGAACTGGCAGAAAAACTGGTGAGTAAGCAAACAATGGGTGTGCTGCAACAAAGCAGGATACTTTGAAGTAACCTATTTGATCATTAACCTTTCACTTTTTTTCTCGCCAAATGCTGAGTCAGTAGAAGATGCCAGTGAGGCTCAGTGTGGGAGTGAAAGATGGGGTGCAGGCAGAGACAGGACAAGAGGCCACAGATGTGCTGGGAAGGGGAGAGGGATCTTCTCACCACTTGGCAGTTTTCTAGAAGTTATAATTTAATGTTTGGGAGAATTTAGGATCATGAAGTGGGGTAGATGTTAAAATGTGCAGGCATTCAATGCCACGGGGACCAAATGATGGATGACAGCAAACACTCTCCTCTGCAGAGGCTGGCACCGTAATGCCGTCTGAGTACTGGGTGCACAGTGTTTGAGGGCAATGGCAAGTCTAAGCATGGATCACGCAGTTTTTATTTCAGGAGATCTACTCTGGCAGACAACAAAAGGAAATCCAGGGAGGTTCTGGTGACAAGTATGCTCCTGGCTGGGAGAGCATCCAATGCCCCTGCGGGGTGAAACTCTAAATAAACAGGACCCTGATCAGCCGGCCTAGAGTTCATCCCTGGGTTGAAGACCATAATCCTAGGCATGAATAACACAGAGGTTCCACTTATGGACTGGATCAGCAAAACAGGACAGGAGGGGGACAGCAAATGGGAATTGGTGGGGGCTTCTGAGACTCCAAGCTTTACAGGTACTCGTGATCATCTCTGGCACTCTGAGGCCACATGTTAGGAAGCAAGACTGAATCTTTTGGTAATGGAATCAAATTCCTCCATCCTGATGGATCCAGAAAGCAACAGAAGACCAGGCTGTGCCTACCAGAGATACTCATTAACAGATACAACTGAGGAAGCTGGAAATGGCCAAGGCAGAGCAAATAAGAAAGTTCTGGAACTCACTAAATAACTGAGCTATTCAGTAATATATGGTGTGGACTGAATTGTGTCCTCCCAAAATTCATATGTTGAAGCCCTAGCCCCAGTGTGGCTGTATTTGTAGTAAAGAAGTAATTAAGGTTAAATGAGGTCATAAGGGTGGAGCCTTGATCCAACAGCATTAGTGTCCTTATTAGAGGAGACACCAGAGAGCTCACTCTCTCTCCCCACCATGTGAGGACACAGCAAGAAGGCAGTCATCTGCAAGCCTGGAAAAGAGCCCTCACCAGGAACGGAATCCACTGGCACCTTGGCCTTGCGCTTGGCTGCTGGTAGGTGATCTCTAGGCCCCAGGAAGGCCCTGACTGATGAGAGCGTCTTTGTTTGCCTGGGGGATGTGACTTACGATGGGGGCTTTGAGCCATGTGCACCAATTCTGACCTCTCAGGGAACTAGAGACTAAAAGCATTAGTCTGAGCTCTTGGAGGGGATGGAAACAAAGCCAGCCATGAGGACAATGTGTGACCAAGCTCCAATAAAAACTCTGGACGCCAAAGGCTTGGGTGAACTTCCCTGGTTGGCAATATTCTGTGAGGATTGTCACACACCATGGCCAGGAGGCCATGCCACCCCTGACTCCGCGGGGAGAGGACAGCTGGAAGCCCCCTCCCAGACTCTGCCCTATGTCTTCCTTCTGCTGATGTGAGTCTGCTTCCTTTCACTACGATAAACTTTTAACTATAAATATAGTGCTTTCCTGGGTTCTACAGTCATTCTAGTGAATTATCAAACCTGAGGGTGATTGTGGACAAGCCCTTTAGGTGTTCTCTTTTTTAAGGATTTTTACTTTGTGTTGTTTTTTGCTGTAAATAGTTATTTTACTTATTAACTTAATTTGTGGTAGTTTTAAATTGTTGTCTGATCAGTTCTGTCAATCTTTCCTCTTACAGTTTTTGGTTACTTAAAGAGGCCTTTCTCACTACAAAATCACATAGGCATTCATCTTTATTTTCTAGTTTTTTACAGAGTCATTTCCCTTTAACTAATTCCATCTGGGATCTGCTTTGTTATGGGCTACTAGGTAAAAATCTACTATTCCTTTTTTCCAAATGGTTTCTCAACTGACCCAGGACCATCTTTTGAATAGTTTTTTTTCTTTACCTTTTTATCACATGCTAAATTCCTACATATACAAGGGTTTGTATGTGGTCACTCTATTCTCCATATGGCTGTCTTCTCTTGCACCACAATATCTTTAGTTTCCTTGCCTTTATAACATATATTAATATCCTATTGCAGACATCTCTCCTGGTTAGTGTTCCTACTTAAAATCTCCTTGGCTTACTTTCCTATTTATCCTTCCATCATAAAATTTTCTGTGCCCCAAGAAAATGCTTTACTTAGGACATTAGAGAAAAAAATTTAAATCACTTTGTCAATTCCCATTAGCCTCCCAAAATAAAATACTATGAGAGTTTTTCATTGGAATTGCATTAAACTTAAAAATTAATTTTGGGAAAATTGATGTATGTATTTACAAAACTGAATCTTCCCATGCAGAAACATGGTATGTTTCACAGTAAAAATTAATACATAAAAAAATTTTTCATTGATGTTCTTCATATAGGTCCAGTAAGTTTCTTGTTAACCTCAAGAAAATAAGAATTTTTATTGCTCTAAATGCACATTGCTATATTATCTCCAGAATATACTCACTTCCACCAGCACCATATAGGACTGAAAAAGTCCCCTTGGCAGCCTGAGCAGGTAAAAAAAAGTACCTCATTATAAATTTAATGTGTACTTCTTTGACACTCTGTGAGGTTGAATGATTCTTCATACATTTATTGATTAGTCATATTTTTCTCTTTGCAAATTCTTATCTTTTGCCTATTTTCTATATTAAGAATAGTAACACTGGGCTGGGGAGGGTATAGCTCAGTGGTAGAGTGCATGCTTAGTATGCACAAGATCCTGGGTTCAATCCCCAGCACTGACAATTAAAAAATAAATAAATAAAACTAATTGCCCCCCACACACACACACAAAGAGAAATTGTCAACTTCTTGAAAAAAACACATTTTTTTTAAAAAAAGAATAATAACACTTTGACTTAACCAGATGGAAGTATTTTTCCTGGTACATCATTCGCCTCTTGGTTTTGTGTATTATATTTTCTGATATACAGAATTTAAAATTTTTCCACCTATGCAAATCTATTCTTTATGGTTTCTTGATTTATACTTAGGAAGTCCTCCAAAGGTCATATAGTATTCGTGTATATTTTCTTCTAGTCATGTATATGTTCTTCTATTTGTTTAAATTTTAATTCCCAAATCCACATTGGATTGATATCAATTTATGGTATAAATGAAACAAACATTGGGTTTTGTTTTGAGTTTTAAGGGTTGGTTTGTTTGAATCTGTATATTGAACCATGGTCATTTTCTTTTTGGAAGTTATTCTGTGTCAAAGCTATTTGGTTTACTTAGCAATTTTTAAACAGAATTTCTTGGCATACACTCTCCAGTGGAGTAATAAAATGTTCTCATTATGAAAAGAATTTGGGCAATTACAGCTGAAGCCTTCTAACTAGTGTGTCTGACAAGGTACCTTTTAGTTTAAAGTATGTTGAGTATCATTCAACTGCCAGCTGCTGTCCCGCTGGGGCTTTTCTGAGTCTGGAAGGCTCAAAGAATTAAAGAGGTCATTTTACCAGGACCATTTGCAAAAATGTGTTGCTACAATTCACTTGGAAGGCTCAATCCCCCAAGGGTACAAAAAATTAATTTACAGTCACAAGTTTGGCATTCTTACAAGAAAGCTGTTCAACCAAAGGGAAACATAACCCTCTGTGAAATCAAATGTGTTTGGCAGACCTGATCCAAGGTTTCCATCAACATACTATCTACACAGCAAGGCTAAGGAGCAGGAGAAACCTGTCCTGGCATCAAATATGGTACGGTACAAAGAACATTGAATTGAATGTCTGAAAACCTGGAGTCCTTGCTCCAACTCCAATGATTTGACCTTGGGTGAATCACTTTAATAGGTTTGTTTCCTCTTAGGTGACCTCATAGGACTGCTACAAGAACTCAATGAGAAAATCTACATGAATGTATTGTGCAAACTGTAAAGCACTGGTCAAAATATTACTAGTTATTAATTAGCCTGTGACTGAACTTCTAATATTCTCCTTCCCTGACTGAAAAGGAGAGGGTGGCACCTGCTGTCCTTGGCCTGTTCACCCTTTCCCAGGGAAGCACTGTCTGGACACCCACTGCCTCCCTTGAGTCATGCCCCACTTCCGGACCGCGCACGCTTCCTGCCTGCAGCCCTTCCCAGGGCAGACGTACATTAGCTTAAGCCCAGGGCCTTCAAGAAAGCAGGCACTGCATCTGGGCAGGAAAAAAAATAACATTTACTGAGCACCTACCACGTGTCGAGTACTGAAAGATACAAGAACAAAACAGAGATGGATGAGAACAGTCCTGTCACTTTTTGCTTTAATTTCCAGCTGTACCAGACTCATGAAAGTCCATAATGATCCAACATATATCACAGGCCAGAAGGGATTCTCAAGCATGAACTACACCTCCACCCCTGAGCAGTGTCAGGACTAGGGAAGGGAGAGAATTTACATGAAAGTTGGATGGAGTCAATGGAATACTTGTAAAATGACTTAAAAGTTTAGCTGGCTCAAAGATGTGTTTGTGCATCTATGAGGCTTAGGTCCAAAATTCCTGGCAAGAACTCAGGACCAAGACGGGGCTCTTCTTCCAAGAAGACTCTGCCCGGGTTGCAATAAAGTCAAAGCACAGTGGGCAGGCATTGAGGAGGGGAGGGGCACGATCAGACCTGTGCTTTAAAACGAGTACTCTGGTTGCTGTATGGATTACAGGCCACGGTATGAGTATTTATACCAAGGAAACTTGCAAATGCCACAAATCAGGGTCTTCCTACCTCCCTGCCCTCAACAGCCAGGTCACCAGCACAGAATTGCCTAGACGGCTTCCACAGGAGACCAGGCAAGAAGGGCAGTGGCTTGAAGTAGGGAGGTGACAGTGGAGATGAAGGGAAGTGGGTGGGTTTTGAAAGATATTTGCAGATGGAACTAGCAGGCTGTGCTGCCGGATTGGACGTGGGATGCAGAGGTCAGGGAGAGGGGAGAGAGAAGAATAGCTCCCAGGTTTAAATGGGCATCAAAGGCAGTGCTTTCAGTTTGGCTTTCAGACAAAGAATGTTCTGGACTCAGACAATGAGGTAATTTTAAAACTACACACTCCACAGTTTTCAGTGACTCGTGACCTGGCCCCAGTCCACCCCCCACCCTTGACTCACCCTGGCCCATCCTCTCCCTTCCTCTCTGCCCTAGATTCCAGCTCCACCAGCCACCTTTCAGTTCTTCATTTATTTATTTTTTTTGGAGTCTATAGTTTTTATTTATTCAATGCCTGGGTACACATGAAGTGTAAGGGAATGGATGCTGCATTCTACCTGCAAGAGCCCTTTGCTAGAAACCACAGAGAGACAGCGACAGATGGATGTCATTAGAGAAACAGGGATAGACACCGGGGATGAGCTGACTGCAGACTTCCTTTACGAAGTAGTACACCCCAAGCAGCATGCACACAAGCAAAGTTTCGCAAAACCAAAAGGTCCTTCCGGAAAAAGAGGAATTCAAAGACTAATTAGGGGTCCAGATGAAACTGAAGCCACTCCTGATTAAAATTATTATATTAGCTATTACAATACTAGATTTTTACAAGTCCAGCTTTTAGTACAGGAGATCAGTTCTTCATTTAGAAAGTTCATTTAGCCTTTGGGCCTTCCTGTATCCTGTTCCCCCAGCCCAGAACGTCCTCATCACGGCTCTCTGAGTGGCTGGCTTGTCTTCTCCCTCAGGCGCCTGCCGACAGAGGACACCTCTAACTGCTCCAAGTATGTCTCCCTCCAACCGTATCCTCCCTGGCACTTATCACAGTTATAATCATATATTTTTATGTCTACTTGTTTGTACTCTGTCTCCTTCACTAGACTATAGGCTTCTTTTTTTTTTTTTCAGGTGATCTCTGATTCTTCAGCATCTAATACAATTTGCCGAATAAGTAAATAAGCAAGAGAAGCAGGCTGCCTGCAGCCTACGGTCAGCAGGGACCAATGTTGTACCACCTCTGCAGTGTAGACTGCTAAGCCCACCTGCAGTAAAGATCTGCATTTGGGAAAACAACCGAGACTCTGCAGGGCAGGCTGTGACAGGTGAGGGCAAGTCCAGGCCTGGGGCCAGTCACTTCCCCACAAAGTGGGGGGTCCAGCTAAAGAACCGGGAAGCTCTCACAGTGAAGGTGACAGCTGAATAAAGACCCAAAGGACAGGTGTATTACATTTCTACAGTAGTTACAAGCTCACAAAAGGCAATTCACACTTGTTGGAGAAGGTTATCGAGAGGACGTGACTGCTCGTTGACCCTAGATTTGGACCTGAGCAATCAGAGGCTCCTCATCTGCTCCCCAATCCTTGGAAAGTATGTTCAGTCTGCCCACCACTCCCACTTCAGAACCATTTTCAGAGACATAGCCTTGAGGGGGGAAGGTGTTGTTCAGACCACTGGACAGGGTACATGACTGAACCCAACTACAGCTGCTATATAAACTTTTAAGACTCTGGTGAACAGGCACCAAGATCTACCTGTCTTGAGGTTACCCAAGACAAATGTTGTAAGTAAGGACCCTTGCTTATTAAAACCATCACCTATCAACCTGGAATGGTCTGCCTCTTTCTTGGGTCTCTCCTTGCCCTCCATGGACAAGGGCCAGTTTGCAAACCTACAACATTTTTCAAGAATTCTCATATTAACTCAGTGAAGTAGGAAGAGCAGAGATCACGCTTCTCTGTGTAGAGATGAGGAAGCTAAAAGGCCAGCATTTTGCCCAATCTCATGAGGCTAACAAGTGTAAAACTGAATTAAAGTTCAGGTCATCTGCCTCCAAGTTCAGAGCTCTGTGCACTATTTCCACTTAGAATGTATTTTTGTGCACCTACGCTGTGACAAATAAATGGGGTGCAAGGGAAATTTAAAACACAATCCCTGACCTAGTAGAGTTAAAAACTTGCACCTATGAAACAATTTGAGACTGCTCCTGCCATCAGTGCATGAGGAGCTGACAGGCTGTAGGAACTCAGAGACAGAGGAGAGGGTGTAGTCTGAGAGCCAGGAGAAGCTGTTACAGAAGGTAAGTCTGAGTTCTGCAGACCAGCCCTGAGGCCCCGTCAATGCAGAGGAGTAGACTTGAGTTCACTGTGTCCCTGCTGAGCTCGTCTCCTTGACTTTCACTGATAAAGACATTTCAGAACAAAGAGCCTCTTTTCTAATCAACAACATGCTGTACATGCAAATATCTGACATTGTTATAGCCAGCAGGACTCTTCTGACCCCAATTATTCCCTGATCAGTCTTGCACCCTCTTGTTTCTTTCTTCTGCTCTGCCATTTTCTACCTACAACATTCAATTCCTATTGACTTAGCACCAGACAACACTTTTCTTCTCCAGAATCATCTACTGTCCCCAGAATTAGGCTCTGCCTTTGCTGACCACAGCTGCCTCCTGTTTGATTGCCAACTGCCTACAGTGCATGCACCAGCAGCCTCCATCTACCTGATGTCCTCAGAGAGTGGATGCCACCCCTGGGCATCACTCTAACATGCCTTGAGTGACAGCCAGTGGCCACAATTCCTCTATCCCTCATAGAAGGCAGGAGAGAAGACGCAAGAGAAGGGAGGAGGAAGAGAGAAAAGTTGTATGTGATGAGAAGTTAAACGTCATCACTCATTGCTTTGGGTGCCAGTCAGTGATATGTGGGACATGGGCTCAATCAACAAGAAAGCTGCTGAAGATTCTGGAGACTTGCTTGTGACCAAGAGGCAAGTATGACCCCCGCCCCTACCACCACCATCAAACATACAACTTGTAAATAATTACTCAAATATACTCTTCTCCTGGGTGGGAAACCCAGTTCTGTACATTCTTAATTCCACCTGCTTGAAGATGAAGCTGTTCCTCCACACTAGAGGAGACAGTATGGTCTGACAGCAGAAGCTTCAACTAGAATCCAGTTTTCATCCTTGTGGGTGACTGGGCCTCATTTACCTTCTCAATCAGGTAAGAACCAAGCATTCTGTTCAAAGCAGCAACATAAACAATAAACCAGTGAAGCCTCCCGTTGAAATATCTTTTCTCATCTTTATTTGCATGGTGTGCTCTTCATACCAAATCCTAAACAGACCAAGAACAGATTTATTTTTAAGTAAACATTGTTGCCAGATATAATCTACAGACACTGTGAGACGAGGCATTTTAAATTGCTCTTAAAAATATACAATCTGTCAGGTTTAAAATCTATCAAAGCAAAATATAAAAAGGCTATCTGTATATTATTTAAATTCTCAATAATTTTGCCACAAGGTAAAGGGGTTCAAAATCCCATGAGAAAACACTCTCATTGTCAATAATAAATCATAAAATGGAAAATAAGAATAAAAGTTACTTCTCTGATTGTTGCTACCCCACCCCCACCCCCGATGCTACCCAGGGTAAGGGTAATGCCCTTCCTGTCCTCTTGGTTGAATGAAACCACAGCTGTTTAACTCTGACTACCACCTGGCGGGCTCCTCATCCTTCAGCCCACGCTCCACCTTTTCTCCTACCTGCCTTTTCCATATTTTTCCTCTCTGCACATATTTTCTTCTCATCCTTTATTGATGAAGAAAATATAGGTTAAAAAATTATGATGTATCCATACAATATGTCTGTTGAATGGATTAAGAAAGCTACCCAAGATACATTTTATGTGGGAAAAGCAATTTGCAAAATAGTACGTATAGTATGATTTTATCCCTGTAATTTTTTTAAGTGGAAGATCTACAGTCATAGGATAAAATCTATCCAGATATGAATAAATTATTTGCTTCTGGGGATATTATTCTGGGGACTCTACTTTGTTTGTTCCTATAGTCCTTGAAATTTTCGTATAATGTGCATATATTTCTTCTATTGTTAGAAAAAATCTTTTAAAATATTTCTAATTTTAGAAGTAGAGATAATTAGTACAATAATATGTTTATTTGATTTTTAAGATATCAGAATACTGGTTCCATGAGTGGAAAAATCATGAAAGGTGTCTCTGATGACTATAAGAGTGGATTAATTGAACTTAATGGCTGTGACAACCTTTAGGAAAATCTTTGGGAATCTTTGCAGACCAAGATTGTCAGAATCAGGCCTCATTTGGGAAAAGTCGGTCACTTCCTAATGGGATTCAAGAGTATTTAAGTGCTTCCGCTCCTCAGTTCACCCCTATCCCTCCTCCTCCATCCAAAACAAACTAACAAAATAAAATGTCTCTCCCATATACCTAAGAGTTTCAATCATCTGGTTATAAGACTTCTTTGTTGCCTTTAAAATTAAGTCGTCCCTGGGAAATCTAATCCATTCAGTTTTATAATATTTCTATTTTATAATATATGTCTATCAGACCCTTTCCTGACAGTCAGCCTAGAGATGAGCAGGAGAGAAGGTTAACAATATATGGGCTCTACTAGGTCTATTTTGTCTTTTCTCTTTGGAGTGGCATGCGTGGCTATGGAAATCAAATAGTGGACAGATTTAACATAGTATACTGAAAAGGTGAGCAGAAACAAGTCAAAAAATTTTTAATGTCACAAAACTAATAAAAGGGACTTGAATAGGATCCTAAGGTTGAAAATATGGGAAGCTAGAATAGTGTTCTGATTTTTTTTTAAGAAAAAATGTGTTATTATTTTAACAATAAAATGAACTACTAACAATAAGTAAATTAATAATAATAAGCTGAAAACAACCTGAAGACAGACAACAGTTAAATGAATTATCATACATGCATACATTGCACAAAATGGAGTATAATACAGCCATTAAAATGATAAAATATTTCTATATCCTTTCATTCTATGAACTAAAAACCATGGCTATCCTTTTGAAAGTACAACTGTTACCTTAGGTATTTTACTTGTGGTTTTCATGTCCTAGCTAGCTAGATAAAACTTGTTTAGAAGTAGTAACATTCAATATCTTCACTTCGGAGCTGACTGACTGCCAATCCAGTTTGCCACTGCAATGCAAGTGGGCAGCTACATCAGATCTGTCTTTCCTATGCTCTTCATTAGCAATCTTCCTGTTCCTTCCCGATCCATTTATTAAGCCTCTAATTCATTTATCTTCTTGTTCTTCTTCTTCTTCTCTCCTCCCACTCCCCTTTTCTTTCTCCCACCAACCTACCCATGCTGTTCTCTCTAAAAGGATCTTATCCTTTACTAGAATATCAATTCTTACTTCTAAGAACTAATTCCACCTTTAGGCCCCCTACCCAAGATCCTCAATCTCAACCTCAAAATAGAGATTTATCAGTCCTTGTACTGTGGCAGGGGCAGTTGGGATAAAAATGAAAAAAAAGAATGCAAAAGAAAGTGCAGTCAAGAATCAGTTCACTAAAGTCTATTTCTTCTGCTGATTACAATGGGAAAACCCTGGATAAAATACAAAAAGGAACTACCTAAGGAATCTGAAAAGTAAAGAAATCTGGTCAGATTCAAAAGGGGAGTCAAAAGCTGGAAAAGTAATTTGTACAGAGGTGGGGTCCTCCTTGTATTTTCTCTTTTTTCTCAAGGTCTGAGTCAAGGGCAGTCACACAATGGAGCTGCAGATAGCTGATACAAGAAAAATCCCTCTGTCTGGAAAGAAGAATGGGAGAAGGGACTCTTTGAACTACAGAATAAGGGAGAGAATCTTTCTCTCTGTCTATCTGTGTGTGTCTCTCTTCTCTCAGAGCTTGCCAAGGGTGGATCCTAGCACAGCCAGCCAGGGTGGGAAGTGGCATGGTCAGCCAAAAATCCTGATAGAAACATTGTCTTTCTGCTCAAACAAACTAGGAATAGAAGGGAACTTCCTTAATCTAGTAAGAGGCAGCTATAAAAAATGTACAGCTAACTTCTTACTTAATAATGAGAGACTAAATGCTTTCCCCCTAAAATTGGGAACAAGGGAAAGATGCCCTTTCTTACCACTCCTAGTCAAATTGTACTGAAAGCCCTAGCGAGTATAATAACGCAATAAAAAAAAAAGGTGATGAAACAAAAATATCTTCATTTATAGATAACATGATTGCCTATGTCGAAAATTTCAAAGAATCTACAAAAAGCTCCTAAAACTAGTCAGACAGTTAGTAAGGTAGCAGGATACATGACAATATACAAAAGTCAATCTTATTCTTATATATAACAATTGAAATTCGAAATTTAAAAAATACCATTTACAATAGTACCAAAAATAAGTGAAGTACTTAGGTATAAACCTAACAAAATATGTGCAGAATCTATATGCTAAAAACTGCAAAAGATGGATGAGAGAAACCAAAGAAGATCTAAATAAATGCAGAGGCACACAGTATTTATGAATTGGAAGATTTGGTATTGTTAAGAAGTCAGTTCTCCCCAAACCAACCCATGGAGTCAAGGCAATCCCAATCAAAATTCCAGCAGGACTTTTTTGTAGATACAGACAAGCTGATTCAAAATTGTATATTAAAAGCCAAAGGAACCAGAATTGTTTTTAAAAACATACATAAAACAATAGAAAAAGAACTGAGTCAGAGATCTCATACCACCCGATTTCAAGACTTACAGACAGTATAAAGTCAAAAGGATAGAAATACAGATCAATGAGAGAGAATTGAGAGTCCAGAAATAAACCCCTGTATTTATGGTCAGTTGATTTTTGACAAAGCTACAAAAGCAACTCAATGGAGAAATTATGGTATTTTTAACAAATGGTGCTGGAACATTTGGACATTTAGAAGCAAATAAATACATATATGTATACACACACACACACACAGAAACACACACACAAGAAAGATACTTTGACCAATACCTCACACCTTATACAAAATCAACTCATAGACCTAAACATCAAATCTAAAACTAATAAAATTCTAGAAAAAAAGAGTAGGTTCCATTTTCATCACAAGAAAAAAAATTACCATGTCCAGTGACGAAGTTAATTAGACTTACTGTGGGGACCATTTTTCAATATATACAATTATCAAATCATTATGTTGTACATCTGAAACTAATATAATATTGTATGTCAATTACCTCAACTTTTAAAAAAAAGTAGCTTGTTCTTCTGTATCTGAGGAGCCCACCCCCCTACATACAAACACAAAAAAATAGCCCTACAATTATGTCACCTGGAGTGATACCTCACAAAAGAGAGGATGTCCATCCTTCTTCAAAACCTATCGCAAACACCACTATGGCCATTACACCTGTAGTAAGAGTTAAGTTTCAGCATGTTCTGACGAGCTGGAAGTGGCAGCAGGTGTCTGAGTATAACTGGTGCTGATTTGCCCCTTCTTCCAGAGAGTCACTATTTGCTCTTCAGTGTGAGTATGCACCAAGATAATCTATACACTATATGTTCACTAAACACCTGTTACAAAACTCCTTGAGGGATGCAGAGCTCCCATCTCTGGCCTTGTTTATTCTCAGTGGTTGGCTAACCCTCTGACCCACAGCTCCCATTTAGGATCCAAGGCTGAAGTACAAGAATTCCAGCTTGGTAGGGAAGTGGAAAAGTTCGTTCTCACAGGCTTTGCCCACTTGGCCACTGAAATATCCAGCCTAGCTTCTTAGTTTTTATTCATTGCTATCAGTAAATATTTATTAATGAATTACAACAGATTTATTGGACAAATAAAGCAGATCATGTGCTATGCAGTCATGAGAAAATACAAAGCCAAAGTTCCCAACCCTACAGAGTCCATTCAAGAGGAAGAGTAAACACACACCTTTATGTTTTCACAGATTGTGTTTACTGGAACAACTCCAAACTCTTTTCATTGGGTGACATAGCTCTGTGTGATTAAATTTTCTAGGCTCCATATGGGCAAGGTAGCTGGGCAGAGAGGATCCCCTAAAACTCAGATTGTTTCTGAGGAAAGTAAGGGTTGTACTTACGGTGGAAGAGGACAAAGATAGACTTTGAAAGAGCAGATGGAAAAAAAAAAGAGCAGATGGTTACAGCTTAGAGTCCATCACCATGGAATTGACCTCAGTAAGGAAGTTAGCATTGATTGTACTACCCCAAGTCTCCTACTGCCCCACTAGTGGGTACTGTTGGTGACAAAGGTAAAATTCAGAAGTGTGGCCCATCATTGCTATAAGAGCCACTCAAACTTTCCTGATTTGAGTTAGCTGTTTCTCAATAGGCAAAAAATTATTTTTATCATATGCTTGAATAATAACGTAAAAGAAAAAAGGGATGGGAAAGAAAAAACATTTAGGGGAAAGAGGACAGCAAAGGAACAAAAAAAATAAAGAAGTAAGGAAAGAGAGCATTGCACAGAAACTCACCGAGGCCATACACCAATACCCTGCACAGTGCCTTGCAATTAGAAAGGGAAATGCTTATTGAATGAATGAATGAATGAGTAGGAAAAAAGGGGAGAGAAACAAGATATATGCTTAAGTTAACTTTGAAGCAGCTTTAAAATTAAATAAATCAGATGGCCTCTTTAAATATTAAGCAAATCTGCCCTTATATAAAGACAACACCAGTGATATTCCTTCCCTGCTCCTCCAAATTGGAAGTGTGTACCTTCTATCATTTATCCTCTATTAGAAATGAATCAGCCACATAGCCCACCCAGCTCCCTTTATGAGGATCTTGATCTCAGAATAGGGCCATGGAACAGAGCAAGGTGCCCATTGAGCCTGAACCCACAGTTTGGTTTTCAGTGGGATTGTATTCTCAACTAACATGAGATAGAAATGAAGGCTGAAGGCTTATGGACAACTGACTACAAATGTTAGTGGGTACACAAAAAATAAACCAAAGGCATTAGATTAAATTCTGGGCTTTCAACCCACAAATCTAAATTTAACAAAGTGTTTTGATTGGTAATTAGAAACTAAATCTGCTGCCCATGGAGAGTCTCAAGAGTATCACTGACTGAAAAATACATGTAAGTACTTTGTTACATAACCTTAATTGTCCAGCTCTCTGAGAAACGAAAGATTAAGTTTAAAGACACTTGAGGTCAGTATCTAAGGACTATTAACAAGCCCACATTCCTTCTCCTTGAAGTATAATCCTTTATTTCAACAGCTAAATCCCAGCCATTTGCTAAAGATGACTCAGTGCTCAGAGCAAATGCCTCTAGGCATGGCCCTACCCACCAGAGGTCCAGGACCAAGCCTCTCCCAGCAGTGGGCAGGCACCGGCTCCTCCTGCCAGGAAACCTGCATAAGCCTCTAGTCCAGCCTCATCCACCAGGGCAGATACCAGAAATAAAAAAATAACAATCACAAAGCCTATGGAAGGAAACCACAAACACAGGCCCAGACTCTACCCTGGGACCGGCTGGACCCTGGCCCTTGGGTGACAAGAGAGGAGTGTACGCTTGGATACATAGGATATCTCCCACAGAGGGCCACCTCTCCAAGGTCGAGAAATATAACTAACCTACCTAAAAATACAAATAGAAAGACAGACTATATGAGAAAGTAGAGGAATATCTTCCAGGCCAAGGCACAAGATAAAATCCCAGAAGAAGAAATGAGTGATGAGGAGACAGGCAATTTATCTAAGAGATTAAAGTAAAGATGGCGAAGATATTTAGAGAACTCAAGAGGAGTATAGATGCACAGAGAGAAGTTTTTAGCAAAGAGTTGGAAAATACAAAGAACACCCAAACAGAGTTGAAGAATAAAATCACTGAAATAAATAACACACTAGAAGGAATCAAGAATAGACTAAATGAGGCAGAAGAACAGATCAATGAGCTAGAAGACAGATTAGTGGAAATCACTTCAGAACAGAAAAAAGAAAAAAGAATGAAAAGAAATTAGGATAGTTTAAGAGAACTCTAGGACAATGTGAAACACAATAATATTCACATTATAGGGGTTCAAGAAAGAGAATAGAGAGAGAAAGGACCTGAGAAAAATTTTGGAGAGATAATAACTGAAAATTTCCCAAACTTGGGAAAGGAAACAGTCACCCAAGTCCAGGAAGTGCAGAGAGTTCCACAAATGATCAACCAAAGAGGAAAACACCAAGGCACAGTCATCAAACTGACAATTAAGGATAAGGAAAATATTAAAAGTAGCATGAGAAAAGCAGCAAATAACACATGAGGGAACTCCCATACGGTTATCAGCTGATTTTTCAACAGAAACTCTACAGGCCAGAAAGGAGTGGCACAATATATTTAAAGTGATAAAAGGGAAAAACTTACAACCAGGAATACTCTATTCAGCAAGGCTTTGTTCAGATTTGATGGAGAAATCAAAAGCTTCACAGATAAACAAAAGCTAAAAGATTTCAGCACCACCAAACCAGCTTTATAACAAATAGTAAAGGAACTTCTCTAGTCATCAAACCATAAGAAAAGAGAAAAAGAAGAAGGAAAGAGAAAAAAAAAAGACCTACATAAGATTGCTTTGACAGTTCGGGGTCTTCCATGGTTCCATATAAATTTTGGAATTGTTTGTTCTAGTTCTGTGAAAAATGTCATCGGTATTTTGACAGGGGTTACAATGGATCTGTAGATTGCTTGTGGGTAGTGTGGCCATTTTGATAATGTTGATTCTTCCAGTCCAAGAGCACAAGATGTCTTTCCAGTTCTTTGTATCATCTTCAATTTCCTTCATCAATGTTTTATAGTTTTAGAGTATAGGTAATCTCCTTGGTTAAGTTTATTTCCAGGTATTTCATTCTTTTTGATGCAGTGGAAATGTTTATGCCTGTTATAAAATTCTGGTTTTTGAAGTGAAAAAAAAAGTAAATAAAGGGCCACACATGGCAAAATATTCTTCTTTCTTATGAGTGAGTTGTATTCTATTACATGTATATGCTGCATCTTCTTTATCTATTCATCTATTGATGTGCACTTAGGATGCTTCCATATCTTGGCAATTATAAATAACGCTGCTGTTATAGCAGACTGTATGTATATTTTTGAATTGATTATTATTTTGTGGTTGACTTTATTCCTTTGAAAACTATGTAAATTTAAAAAGCTAAAGCTCTAAACATTCTCAGAAACAATGAACAGTATATATACGTAAATTTTTAAAATATGTGCAGTATATTGTGTTCATGCAATATATTGTATATGTGCAGTCAAACTCTAACAGTTCTACCTAGTAAAACTGAAAAGTGAAAAAAATAAAATAAATTTTAAAAAGATGACTCAGTACTCAGAAAGTTCAAGAGAACAAATCTTAAAGAAAGAGAAACCGCCTCTGCCAAGTGCCCCCTTTCTTCCACCCAATATTTATATACCACCTAAGTACCACCCGTGTGGTCTGAAAGCTATCAAAGAGACAACGCAGACAGGTCCAGAACTGATCAACAGGTTACCATAGATGTATTTAAGGAGAATTCCTCCACTGAAGAGTCTGAAAATTACCTCTCAAATTTAGTTTTTGAAACCACGGTGTAGAAAGACACTGGTTGAGAATCTGAAGCCTAGTATTTATTGAGGTAATCTTGGCCCAAACTCACTCTACAGAGCAGAGAATGACTCCTGGAAGAAGGAGTAAATCTGGGAATCTGGGCTCAGCACCACGGATACTCAGAGACCTGCGGCGACTTCCAGGGCACCAGAGCATGCTGAAATTTCACCCTAGTTTTGGGTCTAATGGTAGTAGGGAGTATCTACAGTAAGCTTTAAGGAGGATGGGCATCCTTTCTTTTGTAAGGAATCTAGTCCAGGTGAGCTAATTGCAGATTTTGCAGGAGAAAAAGACAGCTCAGATACAGGGGTACAGGCAAGGGAGACTAAGAGTGACCCAAGATTCCCAGTTTCATTTGAGTCTAACCAAAACTTCCCATTTCAAGTTTTGGGATCTCATTCCTTTCTGATCAGTGACCTAACTTTCACATGGAAAACCTGGCAAAGCGGGAAATTCAAAACTATTGTTTTGTTTTCATTTATCTTTAAAGTATTGCTTTATTTATCAGGTCTATGCAGTTCTGTATTGTTATGCTTTCTGTTAATTCATTTCTACTTTTATTTTACTTAGTTTCTTTCCCCTATTCTCTTGTTTTTGTTTTCTTTGTTCTCAGTTTATTTTGTTGTCTTTGAATACTACAACACAAAAACTGTTAGTAAGTTGAACCAAGTAAAAAAAAGGGAGAAAACAAATAAATAAAAATATATACAATGAGAAAGGGAATATAACAAAAAATAACAACATTTTTTAAATTCTAAAATTTGCAACATGTCAATAAATTAGAAAATCTACATGAGATAGACAAAATTTTAGGAAAACATAAATTACTAATATTGGCTCTTAAAGAGAGAAAACTAGCCCACTAATCAGAGATCTTGAAAATGTAGCAGAAGATCTAATTTCAAGAAAAGTGCTAGTCCCAGACTGTTTTACCAGAAAGTCTAAATATGTTAAATAATAGATAATTCCTGGGTTATTTAATTTATTCAGATAACAAAAATCATGATAAGCTGCTCACTTTATTTTAACAATGCTAGCAAAAATAAAATAAATCTTGGGTCATTTTCACTGGGTGAATATAAATTCTAAAATCCAAAGTTAAACACTAGAAAGTTTAATTTATTAGATTATAGAATGAATACCTTTGTCAGCAAGTAACAGAAACCCTGATTCAAATTACCTTTAACAACGTGGTTATTTCTTGATTCTGTAGGAGGTCTAGAGGTTGAATAAATTTCAGGACCAGCTGTAATCCAATGATGTTATTAAGAAATCAAAATGTTTTCCATCTTTCTGCTCTTCCACTCTTGGTGTTATATCATTCCTGACTTTGTAGCAACATGACTGCAACATTTCCAAGCATCCAGGCACAATTTCCAGAGGAAGATGAAAAACTGGCTCCCTTTGATTTTCACTTAGGAGCAAGGACACTTTTCCCAGATGTTCCCCTAGTGGATGTCATGGCTCACTAGCAAGAGTTGGATCAAATGCCCACCCCTGAACCAATCCCAGTAAATAGCATGGTACTGTTTTAGACTGGAGCATCAGAATCCCCTGGAAGACTTATTAAAACACATGTTGCTGGGCTCCATCCCCAGTTTTTGAATCAACAGGCCTGGCACAGGGCCTGGTAATCTGCATTTCTAACAAGTTCCCAAGTAATGTTGATATTGCTTATCTTGGACGAATTAGGACTATCTCTGGAGCGGTAGGTGAGGTCAATTTCCCTGAAGCACCTGCCCTGAGGATGGATAGATACCTGCTTAGAACTGTGGCTTATATAACATCTTCAACAAGAAATAGTAAATCTGTACAGAAATGGTAGGACAAAGGAAAGTGGGTTTAGGATTCCAAGGGCAGGAATCTGGGGGAGGGTAAATACATGCAAGGAGACCTAATAGAGTACGGTTTGTTTGCTGATTTCTCTGATGCCATCTCTGAGCTGATAAGTCTACCTCCAGCAAAAGAAGAATTCATATACTGCCTTTAGGAGGAAAGGCACAGCTGGATTTTTTTTTTTTTTTTTTTTTTTGGCTTTGATGCTTCTTAATTGCCTTCCATTCAAAATAATTTTTATGTCAAAGAGGCATATTTTGGGGTGACATTCTTGTTTCCTTAAGTTCCTTATTTGAAACTTTATCTTCATAAAGTTTCACATATTAAAGTCTCAGTTGGTTGCTGTAGAGAGTCTTGAGTTGTTGAATTGTTGTGAGGTAAGAGATCAGCAAAAAAGAAAGAAATACAAATTGGAATAAGCAGAAAAGAACAAACCTAATTACATCATCCCTTATCTTATTGAATCAGTCTCTTAGTCTTACTACTAGGTCAGTCCAGTTAAACAGCTGTGTTTCATTTCAGGAGGCAGTGTTGGTAGGTGGGCTTCCACTTAAATTTGACCCATAAATGGTACAAGCAATCGGGTATTTAATAAGAGGCATTCCTATGGAAATAAAATAAAAACAAAGGTTAATGATAAGAACAAATTATAAAGCAAATTATTTTAGTCAAGAGGGCAGCCAGTAGAGAATATTTCCAGATATTGGGCTTTTTTTGATGGTGGAGTGAGGACAGCAGTGTCAATCTTTGATGAATTTCCTGGTTTGCAGTTTGATTGCCTATCGTGTTGATGTTGAGTGTTCTGGTGAACACCTTTCTGAGTGACCCACATAGCAGCAGGCATGAAGGATGTCCATATGCCACATCTGTTGTGGTATTTTATCTGGAATTCACATCAATTCATCCAGCTTCAGCTTGTAGTGCTTTGGGAAAACGGCAGTTTTGTTGGTTGATGATTCCAAGTCAGAAAGTTGAGAGAAAAACTGAAAACATTAATTTGGAGAGTTATAGCCAGATGTTGAAGGAAACTAAGAGAATTCATGATCCAGTCCAGTTACAGGTACATAACAAAATCTCAAAGACAATGAACAGGGCTGGAATCTAATATTCACAAGGGTGTGCTATAATTTACCACTGATAATTTTTCTGTATATAGTAAGACTAATTTCATTAAATTTGGCCTGATTATTTACATAAGTGCAGCAAAAGTAGTGACTGACCACATGGGTCTTTAGTTTGCTTTGCTAGAACTTTCCATAAGGAATCTCAGAATTCCTTTGGACTTTCAAAAGCGTCTCAAGGCTAGGAAGTCATGCCAAGGAGTTACCATGAGACTTTGCCTGTAATAACTGTAGATTTGGGTGAATTCCTCTCTTCTTAAGGACTCCAAAATATCCTGAGGTTCCTGGGCCTTCCAGGTAGTGACTTTCCTTATTCTCTGTAGGGTAGGAACCCTATAAGCAAGATACCAGTTGGTTTTTCAAAGTGGTCTTTACTGGTTCACTAAAGTCAACCTTAGTTCCTTAAAGCTATCTGGTCATATCTGATTCTACGCACATCATTCCCAAGTATGACATTCCAATCAAAGCCTTGGTACTATAACCAATGTTTCCAATTGTGTCCTGTTACAAGGAGAACAGATTCTTATTGAATTTATAAAAATAATCACATTTTCATGAAAATAAAAATACTCAGTAAGATTTTTCCAAATTCTGGAGGGATCAGGGAGAGAGAAAAAGTAATTGCTTTACCTTTGTCAACAAAGGTATACTTTACCAAGTTGCTGTAAGTTAGAAGTAGCTAAGAGAAAAGAGGAAAAGGTTTTCTTAAATCTAAAAAACAAAACATTAAAGAACCAGCAATGTTTTAAACAAAAACTCATAAAAATTATAATCATCCTCGTCAGTTCATTCAGTCTTATGTAATTAAATGTTGCTGTGTTTGATCCTCATTTTGCAGTTTTATGAATCCATCAATTTTTCCAATAGAGTTCTGAACATACTCAGTTCAATCGTATAATCTTAAAAGTCATCAGAATTCTGTATTCTAGAGTATTTGTCAGGGTCCTTTCCATTAATCTCTTTGAAGACAAGCAATTTTGGATCATGGTTGTTTGCAAAAGCTTTCAGGAAAGCATCAGAGTAAAACAATAACTGTAAATGACAAAAGACTCAAAAACAGCCATGGTTAAGGATCTAATGAGGGTTTATTTAGACACAATTGACACAAAGTTTGGTTATTTCTGTTCCACACAACATTTTAAGATGACAACTGGAATCCGACTGATAACATTATACCAGGACATATTGGGTTGCTAGGAATTTCATACAATTTCTAGAACGTCTATATTAATAATATATATCCACATAAATATAACCCAAAAAGGTCAAACATCACTTCTTACTTGACTGTGCTTCCCATGTAATTTAACATATCAAGTAAGTTTAATATCTCTCTTTTTATAAGGAGAGAGAACAAATCTCTTGAGATATTCTGGGGCCCTCTGTAAAATCCCCAAAGGTAGTTCAAGGTCAAAAGACTTCATTCAGAATTTGATTTTGGGAAGTTTCTCAAAAATGTCAAAGGTTTAATACACATGATTAAATAGGATCGTGAGTCATTGTGAAATGACTCTTAGTTACCTATTTAACCAAAGTGGCAATTAGAGATTTTGAAGGCAAATTAAGTTATATAGCTGTTAAAACAAACAAACCCTTAGCTCTCTTAATATTGAAAAAAGTCAATTTTTGTTAAGCAATCAAAGCCCTATTAAGGACAACATGAAGCATAGGAGATAATTAGATAAGATAAAAAAATCTTGGTTTCCTACAAAGGATTATTTAAAAGATAAAAAAAATCTTTTATAATCTCTTATTAATCGCAGACCAATAACTCAGAAAAGTTTTGTCATTTTAACAGAGAAATTAAATTAAATTTTAATTTTGCATAGGTACACTATTGATATTAAAGCTTACTTTAAAAACTCTTATAATAAATTAATTTTAGCCAGTTTGATTACATAAGATTTTCTCTCTCCTTTCTTTTGTTTCTATATCCATTTAGATTTTGTCCTTTATTCTTCTCTTTTTTATTCTGAACCAACCCTAAATAACCTCTGAACTAAGATAAAATTTCTTTCTATTTTCCTAAACAAAAATACATCTTCATACCTCATATCTTTTTTAATCAAAATCATATCCTACTTTACTTGTATACTTTGCATACACAGTTTTTGTTCTTATTATTTCTTGTATTTCTAGTTACATATATTGATCTGAATTTTTGACTGTTAGTAACCCTAATTCTCAGTGAAAACTAAGAATCAGGCAATTGTGAACTGTCTGTCACATACTAACATTCTGTAGTAGATTGGCAAATTTATAAATATTTCATAATTTCTAGAAGCATATGACTTTTTAACAGACAATTTTTTTCAGTGTAGCAAGAATGTGATACTAAGATACCTAAATATCTTTTGTCTCTCTGTAATAATAACCCCAAAATAGGTAAATTTAAATTTATGTTTCACATTTAATGTTTCAGTATTTTATCTTATTTGGAAAGGGTCTAGATATACAATAAATATCCATCATTTCATTTAATTTCATGTAACTTTAAGGATTTGAGTTAACAAAAAGATTTTGGAAACTATGTTTAAGCAGACATATTTTATAAAACAATCATTGTTGAAAAGTTTATTTATAAACTTTTATTCCACTTACATTTATTTAATTCACTTGTTCTTAACAATTATGATTAGATTACTTGTGTAAATTTCATGAGATATTAAAGTTAGCAATCATTTTGTTATTTTTCTTGGTGACAATTTTTGTTATATATATAAATATCTATCAAGCACCAAAAATCATAGAAGAAAAGCATCTAAAAAGCTAAACACGTGGCTTTTCTCTCTCTTTCTCTTTTTACTCCTGTGCTTTACATATATTAAGCAATTTATTTTCATTGTATTTTTGTTCTCAGAAATAAATTTATAATTTTATAACTTTAAATATCTAATAGAGGCACTATAAGCTCATATGACTAGTCTCAAAATATATAAGCTCTTTTTTTTTAGCCAGTTAGAGTTCTTTTACAAGTTACTTTAGGCAATATCACCTAAAATTAGAAAAGTATCACATATACATAACATACATACATATACATACATAAACATACAGCCACAGGAAGAAACCTTATAGTTTTCATTTGAAAATTTTAGCCATAAAACATGTATGTTAACTCAAAACTCACGAGTTTATAAAAGAACAGTTGGACACAAATTATGTTTTTGGTAGATGGAACAAGTTTGCCTACTCAGACCACTAAAGCTTTCTCACTGATATTTGTAGAGAAGACTTTTAGCGTTTCTATTTGCTCTTGAAAAGCTTCTTTTTCTTTTTTCCTTTTTTTTTTTTTTTTTTTTTTTGTATTTGGTGCAAAGTAAGAGCCCGGCTTCGTCCTTTTACATGTGGATGACGTCCAGTTTTCCCCTACACCACTTGTTGAAGAGACTATCTTCCCTCATCAAGTGGCCTTGGCACCCTTGTCAAAGATTATTTGACAATATACGTAAGGGTTTATTCTGGGCTGTCTATTCTGTTCCATTGGTATATATGTCTATCTTTGCCAGAACACTGTTTCGGTAACTTGCTTTATAAGATGTTTTGAAATCGGAAAGTGTAAGACCTCCTACATTGGTCTTCTTTTGCAAGATTATTTTATCTAATCAATGTCCCTTAGTGTTCCATATAACTTTTATAATGGATTTTCCATTCCTGAAAAAAAAATAACTTTGGGATTTTGATAGGGATTGAACTGAATCTGTAAATTGCTTTGGTTAGTATTGACATCTTTATTAAGTCTTCCAACCCATGAACATGGGATGTCTTTCCATTAATTTGTGTCTTCTTTAATTTCTTCTACCAATGCTTTATAGTTTACAGTGCACAGTTTTTTATTTTTTACATAATTTTCCATTTATAGTTATAACAAAATATTGGCTATATTCCCCATGTTGTACAGTACTTCCTTGAGCCTATTTTACACCCAATAGCTTTACCTCCCACTCCCCCATCCCTTTTTTGCCCCTTTCCCCACTGGTAAATGCTAGTTTGTTCTCTATATCTGTGAGTTGGCTTCTTTTTTGTTATATTCACTAGTTCGTTGTATTTTTTAGATTTCACATATAAGTGGTGTCATACAGTATTTGTTTTCTCTATCTGGCTTAGTTCACTTAGCATAATGCCCTCCACGTCCATCCATTTTGCTCCAAATGACAAAATTTCACTTGTTTTTATGGCTGAGTAGTGTTTCATTGTATGTGTGTGTGTGTGTGTATATATATATATATATATATATATATATATATATATATATATATACACCACATCTTCTTTGTTGATAGACACTTAGGCTGCTTCCATACCTTGGCAATTGTAAATAATGCTGCTATGAACATTGGGGGTGCATGCATCTTTTCAAATTGGTGTTTTGGTTTGTTTTTTTTTTAATAATATACATACCCAGGAGTGGAAGTCCTGGGTCAAATGGTAGTTCTATTTTTAGTTTTTTGAGAAACATCCATACTGTTTTTCACAGTGGCTACACCAATTTACATTCCCACCAACAGTGTATGAGGGTTCTCTTTTCTTTACATCCTCACCAATATTTGTTATTTGTGTTCGTTTTGATGACAGCCATTCTGACAGATGTGAGGTTATATTTCATTGTGGTTCTGATTTGCATTTCCCTGATGATTAATGATGTTGAGAATCTTTTCATGTGCCTGTTGGCCATGTGCATTTCCCCTTTGGAAAAATGTCTATTCGGGTCTTCTGTCCATTTTTCAAATGGGTTGTTTGTTTTTTTTGATGTTGAGTTATATGAGCTGTTTATATATGTTGGATATTAATCCCTTAATGGTCATATCATTTGCAAATATTTTCTCCCATTCAGTAGGTTGTCTTTTTGTTTTGTCATTAGTTTCTTTTGCTATGAAAAAGCCTTTATGTTTAATTATATCTCATTTATTTATTTTCACTTTTATTTTATTTACTTTAGGAGTTGGATCCAAAAAAATATTGCTGTGATTTATGTCAAAGTGTTCTGTCTATGCTTTCCTCTAGGAGTTTTATAGTATCCAGTCTTACATTTAGGTCTTTAACCTATTTTGAGTTTATTTTTGTATATGGTGTTAGAGAATGCTCTAATTTCAGTCTTACATGAAGCTATCCAGTTTTCCCAGCACCACTTATTGAAGAGACTGTCTTTTTTCCATTGTATATTAATGCCTCCTTTGTCATAGATTAATTGACCATAAGTGTGTAGGTTTACTTCTAGGCTCTGTATCACATTGATCTATGTGTGTATTTTTGTACCAGCACCATAGTGTTTTGATTACTGTAGCTTTGTAGTATAATCTGAAGTCAGAGAGTGATTCCTTCAGCTCTGTTCTTCTTTCTCAAGATTGTTTTGGCCATTCAGGGTCTTTTGTGTTTCCATATAAATTTTTTAATTATTTGTTCTAGTTCTGTGAAAATGCCATTAGTATTTTGATAGGGATTGCAGTGAATCTATACATTGCCTTGGGTAGTATGGTCATTTTAACAATACTGATTCTTCCAACCTAAGAACACAGTATATCTTTCCATCTATTTGTGTTATCATCAATTTCTTTCAACAGCATCTTAAAGTTTTCAGAGTACAGGTCTTTTGCCTCCTTGGGTAGCTTTATTCCTAGGTATTTTATTCTTTTTGATGCAATGGTAAATGGAGCTATTTCCCTAATTCCTCTTTATGATACTTTGTTGTTAGTGCATAGAAATGCAACAGATTTCTGTATATTAATTTTATATCCTGCAACTTTACTGAATTCATTGATGAGTTCTAGTAGTTTTCTGGCAGCATCTTTAGGATTTTCTGTGTATAGTATCATGTCATCTGCAAACAATGACAATTTTGCTTCTTGCTTCTCTTTTTGGATTCCTTTTATTTATCAAATAAATATTTATTTCTTTACATTAAAAAGATCATACACCATGATCGAGTGGGATTTATCCCAGGGACGTAAGGATTTTTCAATATCCACAAATCAATCAATGTGATACACCACATTAACAAATTGAAAAATAAAAACCGTATGATCCACAACATTGTAAACTGACTATACCTCAATAAAAAAAAATACATATATATATACATATATATATATATATATATGTATATATATATATGATCATCCCAATAGGTACAAAGAAAGTCTTTGATAAAATTCAACATTCATCTACAATAAAAACTCTCCAGAAAGTGGGCACAGAGGGAACAAATTGAACCATAATAAAGACCATATATAACAAACCCACAGCTAACATCATACGCAACAGTAAAAAGCAGAAAGCATTTCCTCTAAGATAAGGAACAAGACAAGGATGCTCACTCTTGTCACTTTTATTCAACAAAGTCCTAGCCACAGCAATCAGAGAGAAAAAAAAGAAATAAAAGGAATCCAAGTTGGAAAGGAAGAAGTAAAACTTTTACTGTTTGCAGATGGCATGATACTATACAAATGTTTTAAATTCTGAACACAAAAATTCCAAGTGGTCACTCACAATAAAATAACTCGAGTTCCGTTACTTCATAATCATTGAGCTATTGTTGCTTACTTCAAATCTATTGTTTAAATGCAGGAATTATTACCTCAGGAATTGAAGATAGAAACTGTTGCGGAAGACAGCCTGAACCACAACCAATTCACTCTTGAAATAAATGAGGTCTACATATAGAGAGAGCTAACTATATAATGAAAAATTCTCCAAATTAATTTCTGTGTAGAAGACTTTTTTTAAATAAAGGATAAGTAATTAAAATGTGCTAACTTGGAGCTAACATATATACTTTATTAAAATTCAACAGTGACTACACAATTGCTTATAATTTAGACCAACAGTAAGATTTTCCCGAGAGGAGTATTTTATCGCTAACATTGCTTAGAAGTACCAGATCTTGGTGATAATAAAAAGCAGATTGATACCACCATCGTTATCATCATCATCATCATCATTATCAACATCTTTAAATTCTTAGAAAATCCATAGCTTGATTGCCTGTACCTGGGGAGGACCTCTCCGACCATTCACCCTGGCATTAGTCCTCAAAGATTTTAGGTTTGGAAGCTAGCAGGCTATTAGTATCCTGCGTAAAGTATCCTTTAATGACAGGGTGAGTTATCTTGCACCCTTTAGCATCAGTCATCTGCTGCTCTACTTCTTCTAGAGTCCCTGCCACTCTCCACTCTTCTGGCTGTCCCATGGCTTCTGCTTACTACTTTACCCGACACCTTTCAGCTTCTACTCCTACTGTGAACTGCTGACTGAATCTGCTGTCTTGCATTCCAGCCACCAGCAGAGGATCCAGTGATAAAGCATTTTGCACCAGGCCCTGTCACAGGCTGTTAGCCAGTCTGTAGGTTGATTGCCTTTGGGCCGGATACCCAGTCCCGTGCAGTCACCAAAGACCAGAGTGGCAGGGCCATGTGGTCAGCTTTAGGAGGGAGCCTGGGTGGGGCAGGCATTCAAATTGGTTTCTCTCCAAAATAATTCTTTTTCTCCCCTTTTCCTTTCTTTCTTCTTTTCTTTCCCAGCTCTTATGACTTCTTTGCTATCTGCTTTCTCTCTTTTCTCTTCCTCTCTCCCCTTCCTTTCTTTCCTCTCTATGACAGTCTCTGCATACATACAGATATGAAGCTTCACAAATTGATATTCACTGCCCACTCCATAAAAATCATAAACTCTTTCCTTTATAACCTGGGGCCTCTTATTATTAACTGAAAGCAGATGAGAGAATTGATTAACTTAACTCACCATCCTTCAAGCAATTCTAAGTTTCTTTTGGTCTTTAGTTACCCAATTATTATAACATATTTTTAAATCTAATCCTTTAACCATTTATGAACAAATGTCCCACCCCCCCCAAATCATTATTTGTGAAACTTACTAAACAGTCTCTTTCAGTATTAACAGTGAAATTTCAGGGTGCCTTATTTGGGAAAAGAAGGGTCAGAATTCACTACTCCAAAGCCCCTCTGAGAGTTGTTTATTATTCTAGCATTTTAAAAGCTGTTGTCTTTTCATTTTTATTCCCACACAGCCTACTTTGATTTCTTTCCAGATTATAGATGTCCTGTAGTAGATATGATAGAGGGGAGGAACCACATTAAACGTGATAGAGAGGAGCAGTGGAGAGATTATCAGTCCTACTCCCCCAGCAGGTTGATAGCACTGCCCTGATCAGTAGGTAGAGGTCTCTTATGCTCCAGCCCTCTTTCTACTTTTTTTTTTCTGAAAAGAAAATCAAATTTGACAAGAAATCTTTAAAAGAATTGTTTTTAAAAACATCATCCCATCTTTATATAGCTTTATATATCTCCTCCCACATGCATATGAATGTTTACCTAGCTACAATTATAACCAGGGACACATTGCTCTTTTATTCCCAGCAAAAGGCAGACAAGAAACTTTGCTGTTGTAGTTGCAGGAAGGTAGCCAAATGCTTGCTCCAATATGTTGTGCAATTTAGCTCCACACCCACTATGCCTAACAGGTCACAAATATGTATTAATAAAATATGGTCTAACCTTTAGGAGTTCACAACCTAGTGAGAGAGGAGACATCCTAACTTACTGTTATTCTTCCAAATGGCCACTGCCCAGCCCTTCACCTTTTCCTTCAGTCTGTCCCAGGCAGTAAGGACAAAGAGACTATCAATCAGCCAAGAGTCACAGGCCTCTGAAAATCCCTGCTATCCGTTCCTTCCTGTCACTCTCGAGTTAATTCTAAGGACTTCAAGGTTCTCCTCAAGCCACACAGCTGCCTGAAGACATTTTTTTCTGATATCAGAGACTCCATCCTCTCTGCAAAGTAAATCCCTCCGTAGCCTAGCACCCCCTTTTCCACATTCTGGTCTCTCCCTGGGACGCCTCCCTCGCCCTTCCTCCTTCCCCATAGCACTTCTTGCTTTTTCCTCTAGAATGGGGCTCAGCCCACAGAGCACCTTCCTTCAGTGTCGTACAGAAGTTAAACTCAACAGCCTACAAGGGTCAGGCAGCACGGCTGGTGTTCTTTTGACTTTGTTTGTATATAAAGTACATAGGAATGTGTTTTACTAAAGAAATATGCTCTACCTTGTTCCTCCTTGAAACATATGGTCCTTGGTCAACCTTACATTTTTACAATTTTGACAGAGATAGGGATATATTAGGATAGGACTCATTTTGCTTCTAATTCTAATCTAAGAAAAATAACAGGGCAAGAGTAGGGTTAAAATATGAACAGACACAATGTCAGTGAATGGTGGGGCACCTTCTCAATAAATGGAGGATATACGCACACTTAGAAGGCTGCTCTCCAGTCACGGTTTGCCAAGCGGAACATGGGCCCAGCATGGCTAGCTCTTCTGACTTTTTAGGAGACAGAAATCCAGATGTTTTTGTGAAAAATCATGTTTTTTAAACGCTGACAGCTAATTCAAAAGAATTTAAAATGCTGGGAAGGCTAATGCAAACAAGTGTGCAGGGTACAAGAGGGATGCCAGCGTGCAGTTGTAATTAAATTCTAACAGGCATTTATCTTATTTTACATGTGCTTAATTTACAACAGACAGCTTTATAATTATGCCTATTCTAGAGATCCATAATCTGTTTCCGTGTTCACTCTCCATTTCTGTGATATGTCTGTGTTTTCTAGCCTATCTCTCCACAACATTACTAACAGTGCTTTTAGGTCAAATTACCCTCCTTTTCTTCTTCTTCTCTTTCTCTCCTACAAAAGGAATTAAAACATAGCGCTTTTAAAACCGAAGTGTGGAGTCGAATTAGTTTACAGATTAAATTATAGTAGCTTCACGAGCTTTCTAGAGTGGTTAGAAATTTTACCAGTAACCTTACTGCAAGTCCTTGTTCACAGGAGAACTGAGTAAAGATAGTTAGCACACACGCACACGCACACACCCCCCACTACCATGAAAACTGAAATCTTAGCACATGAGACAGTTCTCTTAACACTGCCACGTGCCTTCTTTAAGCCTGAGGCGCTCCATCCAGAAAAATTTTCACACTTCTGAACTCTTAACAATTTGGCACCTTCACCCACCATGAGCATTTACCCTACATTTTTATCATAACTGTATGGTTATCTGCCTGCCTTGTGAGAGCAGAGACTGTACAACCAGGCCTGGCACAGTGCCTAGCACCTGGTTGGCACAGCAAGGGTTATTGCATAAACTGCTATCATCATCCAAATAATATCTACCATTTCCAGAGCACTTACTATGTAAACTGAAAGATAGTGGTGGAAACATGCAACCAACAATGGTTATATTGACCTCGAAGTTGGGAGTCTCATCCCCAAAAAGAAGACCTCCCGGCAGGAGGGCAAGTTAACCACTGAGAGTTTACCTACACTGTCCTGGAGGCTTTCCCAGACCAGACCCTCCGAGCTAAAGCAGAACCCAAGTCACCCTCTAGTACATAACTTTATTTACTCTGAATAGGATTTACTGCTATCTAATATATTCTTGTTTAATTATGTCACTATAATGAAAGCTCCAAGCAAACAGTCATCTTGTCTATCTCGTGCTTGGCACACAGACAGCAAATAAATGAATCTAAATTTTCTACCTTCTTGGGTGGCAGTGTTGACTTGCATACAAAAGATCATAGTAAGTATGTTTTAAAATTTAGATTTAGATTTCAGGATAACTGTGTTGGCTCTATCACGGTTCATAATGAACTCTGGGAGTGGAAAAAATACAGTTTGGTCACATTCCCCAAGCCCTGACTGACAAGAGTGCTGGACTGTTTGTTGCAGTAAGAAGCCACTTCCTCTGACATAAGGCGCCCCGCCTCTGGGTCTTGCCACATCCTCTGACACAGAGGTAACGTTGGCTAGCCTGGCTGGGGCAGTCAGGATTCCACGCTCACACTAACGGAGGGGGCGGTGGGGGGCCGCCCGACCTCTCCGCCGAGAGCGGGTGTGCCAGAGGGTCTCCGCGGACTCGTGAGGCAAAGCGGGGCGGGCATGGGTCCTGAGGCTCCCTGCCTTGGGGCTCCCCTCCCTATTGCGTTCCGCTTGCTTTACCTTCAAGTCCCAGAACGCACCCTGCGGCGTCACTGAGCCCGAGCTCACGCGAGGGGAGCGCGGTGGTGTCCACAGGCTCCCAGTCGGTCAGAGACCTGGCGGGGCCAGGACTGGGCTCAGGGCTGTCCGGCCCCTGCTCCGCCTTCGTTTCCCGCCGGTTCCGGACTGTCGCTCCCGCCCCCGCCCCCGCCCCCGGCCAGCCGCGGCCCCGCCCACCCCGCCAGCGACCTGGCCCCTCCCCTCGCTCCCGCTGCAGCCCCGCCCATCTAGGCCGTGCTTTGGACCCGCCCCCCATCCGTCCCGCCCCTCGAAGCCCCATTTATTCCGCCCCCAGCACCTACACCACCAGAACCAGCCTGCTGGTGGCTGTCGCTGTTGCGCCTCCTCATCCTCCCGCGTCACCGCTACCGCCATGCCCGGAGGTCTCCTTCTCGGGGACGAGGCTCCCAACTTCGAGGCCAATACTACCGTGGGCCGCATCCGCTTCCACGACTATCTGGGAGACTCGTAAGTGGCCACCTCTTCGCTATGTCCTGGCCTCGGGTTACGCCCGGACTCCTAGGTGCCTTCCCTTTTTCCTCCCTTCCGTCCTGTCCTTCTCACCGCTCAGCCCCCTGCTCGTCGCCTGCCTCCTCCTGGCACCGGTTCCTGCACGTGCCTCTCGCCATGTGTCCCCTACCCCGCGTCTGCCGAGCGCTGCTGGGGGAAGGCGACCCTCCCTCCGGCCCGCCGCGCTCCTGCCACTTGATCCCCTCTCGCCTCCCGGCCCCCGCGTGGCTGGCTGGCTTAGGGGTGGGGGTGGGGGAGGGGAACAAGATTGGGTTCCCGCAGGTCCCGGGAACGGGAGGCTGGTACGGAGGAGGGTTTGTTGTGAATTTAACTCTGTTTGATAAACTGTGCAAGTATGGTCAAGCTGAGGTCTGGAGGGGGCAGGGGCCGCTGGGCGGCATCGGCGGTCAGTTCCCGGGACTTGTGGCCAGGTCGCACCTCTCTCTGTTCTGGAATCTGTTCCCTGGGGAAAGTGGGTGTCCAAGGCCAGAGTCAGAGGACACTGCTGCTGGCTGGCGGTTCAGGAAGGGCCCGGCGTGTTATCCGAGGGTTGTGCTTGCTGCAGGAGTATTTGCAGGCTTCTTAGCACAAAAAGTCTGAAACCACCAGCTGCCAAATAAGTGGCTGAAAGACTTTTTGTCCAGAGCCTCCTCCAGTGGCCAGAATATTATTTGATATCAGCTTTGGGAGGAACCCAGAACACTCTGTATGTGGGTGCGTCCTTCATTCCAGAACTTGTAACACCTCGAGGGAAGGGCTTTCTGAGGTCGTTCAGTTGCAGTGACCTATCCTTGCCAGGTAGGCCGTGCAAGGCGCCAGGACACCCGGACCTCCCCACTTTGAGACCCTTTTGTCTCACAGAGAACTGCCTCTCACTGCCCCCTCCCCCTCCTGCCTTGCTTCCAGCAGCATGTGGCCTTGCCAAATCGGTGGCCCATGATCTAGCCTGGCAAGCATACCATTACAACTAGGAGTATCTTTATGTCATGGTGATTTTATAGCTCCTGAATCAGCAAACTTTAAGTTGATTAGACTTAATCTGAACCATCCCAGATGTGTCTAGTTATATTGTGGTTCTGAAGTTATAGTGGCCATACTACACTGTGGTCTAAAGCTTTACAATTCCTTCCTGCTTGACATCCTTTTTATATACTGTGTCCAGGTATATATATTATAGACAGAGAGATGGGGAAGTTTAGGGGAATGATCAATTGTTAGACAGGAACCTGGGAGAGATTCTTACACCTTAGGCCTAACCAGCCCTTTACAATCCTTTAAATCCATTTTCCAGCCACTGATTAAGGGAAAAGCTAAGCTTTTTGAAAGAGAGGACTAGGCTAGAAAAAGGATGAGAAATGGAACATGCAGACCTTAAAGGCAGGGAAAGACTTCAGAAATACAGACTACAGCCATTCTCAAATTTGGAGTCTAGATATTAGTATTTCTCCAAAACTCCATGGGATTTTTTCAGGGTATGTTCCTTCCCATGGCTACCTACAGCCCTCAGCCCCATAAAACAAAATCTTACCAGAATTCTTAGGTTGTAAAGGTTAAAGATAAATATTAACCTAAAGCATGTTTACTATAGCAATAATTATAAATGCTGCCACTATTTAAGTTAACCCTACTTTGGGTTTTTTTTTTTTTTCTTGTTATTTATTGGCCTTTGGACCTATCCTGATGTGATTAAAAGTGGCATATTCTCAGTGAGCCACAAGTAGGAAGATGAGAAAAATACCTGCATCTATAAACAAACAATATACAAGTCTGCCTTGGGTCAGGCACGGGATAGTGCTATTTCCTGCCCTATGCGGAACATACGTTTGAACCCCTCATGTCATTATGTACATGGATTTTTGCCTCATATAATTTTTCCAAACTCCATTCTGTATGTGATCTCAATTCAGACTGTCAGTTTTTGATCCAGGTGTGTTTTGTAGAAAAAAATTAAAAATAATTTCAACCATTACCCTAACAACTGGAAACAACTAAGGGGTTTGGGTGTCGCATTTGGTGAGTTTATTGAGCCTAGTCACTGTTTCTGAATACATGTGTAGAAGCAGCTTCTTCACAGCACATCTTCACCAAACAAAATGTGTGTTTTCCTTGGGTTTTCTGGGGGCGAGTGAGTGGGGACCCCTCCCTTAAAGGAGGAAACCTTAAAAGACGAAAGTCTTCTGAAAATGAGGAAAGAAGGAAGGAAGGAAATGGGATAATGTAATTGAATTACTCTGAAGAGCAGCAGTAAGGAGACTTGGAGGGAGGGCAGGCCAGAGGAAGACATTCCCAGAGTTTATCCTGTCCCTAGCCATGTGGTAAACTAGAGTTTGGTTTCTGAGGGGAGGGGAGGGGAGGATGTGAAGTGGCGTCAAACGAGTTGCCTAACATGATTCAGCAAGACAGTCCCTTAACTCACAATTTTTCTAATTAATCACCTAACCATACAAGGAGAAATGCCCTGTTCTTTTTTTTTCAACTTCTGGAGACTTTCTCTTAAGTCTTATCTGACCGTTAAACAGAGCCTCTTTCACAGACTCTAAGACCTAGCTCTTACTTACAGCTACATTGCTTCAAAACATTACATTGGCCCTTTTATTGCCCTTTATTAAAAAAAAATGTAAATGTACCACACCCCTCCACAAAAATATTACCTCTCTTTTCCCAGTCTTGCCATAGGGCCATCCATCTTTTTTGTAAGAAGGTCTTTTCCCTTCCTGAAGCCTTGGGAGATGAGTGGCAGATGTAGTGGGGGGATGAGGTGCCTGGTCTCTGCTTTGTTCTCTGTGCTTCAGGAAACTTGGCAGACTTTGAAGGCAGCTTCGCATCTAGGCTAGATTTAGTAATCTACTAGTTTAGGATCCTGCTTTAATGTTGGTAAGTCGATGGAAGGGTGGAAACGGAGGGTTAGATTTTCCTTTTCAGTGATAGTTTCTGTTGCCAAGGCGAAGGAAATAGTACTCCAAACGTTCTTGGTGACTTTTAGCTTGAAATGTGCTTAAAGTCTATACAGGTTTAACCTTAATGATGATTTAGATATTAGTATTTACCTAAGAATCCATAGTTGTAGAAATCGACAGTGTAGGCTGTCAGTTTTCTACCTGCTTGGTCTGAAACAAGAAGAAGAAACTGCAAATGAAGAGAGAGGTAAAGCTCTTAAAGTGCTATTGTTTTGTCAGTGGACAAACATCGGGTGTCCTGTTTGACAAGTTAGGTCAGTAAACTAGTTTTACAAAAGTTTTTATAGTTTGTTCACTTCAAAGAAGCCAAGTGTCAGCTTAAATTTTACATGTAAAAAGAGAATAGACGCCTATTTATTTCAGATTATGTAATCTGTTCATTATTGCAGTCAGGCGCTGGTCTAGTTCAGGGCACACTGGAACATCCATTATTAGAGGTGAATGTCAGCATCTCTGTGCTTAGGGAAAAAAATGTTGAAAGGGTAAGAAGAAAAAAAAAATTATTTCAAGAAGCTCCTTGGTTTGAGTAACACAGATTTTATTAGCTGAAAAGGAGTCAGGGTGGCTCTGTAGTTATTAAAGGAAGCAATACCCTTAAATTAAACTCTTTTAAAATATTTATCATGTTGAATTTCATTCTTTGAATTGTGCTCAAAACATAGGCTTTTCTGGAGGTAAGAACATCAAAAAGCATTCCTCAATGGAAAAATTCAAAAGGGATTGTCTTCATAAGTGTTCATTTAAAAAAGAAAGTCATTTTTGATCTAGGATTTGTGATTTCTCATTGAATGTGATGTTGGGGATAATCCCTTCATTCAGTCGTGACCTTCTCTTCCTCCATCTCAGATGGGGCATTCTCTTCTCCCACCCTCGGGACTTTACCCCAGTGTGTACCACGGAGCTTGGCAGAGCAGCAAAGCTGGCACCAGAATTTGCCAAGAGGAACGTGAAGATGATTGCCCTTTCAATAGACAGTGTGGAAGACCATCTTGCTTGGAGCAAGGTACAGTACCCACTGGCATATGCTTTGAGATTATAGATCGAGTTCTAAATTTTACAGAGTAGCTTGGTTTTTGTTTTTTTGTTGTTTTTTTTTTTTTTTGAAGTGAAGATACAAGTAAACCTCAGATTTGGACTTCACTGAGTATTTGAAAGTCTGACTTAGATTTCACAGTGACCTCCACCTTGCTAAATCCAGTGGTCAGTTCTCAGCCCGTCTTTCTTAGCCTACCAGCAGCAGGCAACCCAGCTGATCACTGTATGTCCTGAAACATTCTCCTTTCTGGGCTTCCAGGACACCACCATGTCCCTGCTTATGCTCAGAATGACCTTCATCATCTCCCAGCTCCTAGTATATCCTGGAGATGCCCTGGACTCACTTCCTGGACCCCTTCCCCTTATCTACACTCTTTCCCTTGGTGAACTCATCCACCCACATCTATATGCTATGATTCCCAAATTTCCATCTCTAGGCCAGACTCTCCTGGCTCTCTCCAGAGATTGTCATAACCGCTGCCTGCTCAGCATCCCCCTTGGGATATCCTGTCATCTTGAACCTAATGTGTCTAAAATTGGGTTCCTATTCTTAATCCCAGGATTTCACTCATCTTGGCTAACGGCATCTGCATTTTTGTAGTTGCTCAGACCAAAAATCCAGGACTCATCATTAATTCCTGGTTTGTTTTTTTTTTTTCACATCACATATCTGATTCATTAGCAAACTTGTCTGCTCTACCTTCAGAATATATCCAGAATCCTATTTGGAAGACTTTCCCCAGGTATCTATGTGGCTTGCCCTCACCTCTTTCAGGTCTCAACTCAAATGACTCCCATTATTAAGCCCATCCTTGGCCTCTTTATCTAAAATTCTAACTCCTCTCCATACTCTCTTTGCCCATGATTAATTTTTCTCCTTAGCACTTGTCACCATTTAAAATACTCTGCATGCTGCTGATTTCACTTTCTTCTCCCCACCAGAGTGGAGGCTCAGCAGGGCAGCCTCCTGTTTTACACGCTGCTGGAACAGTGCTCGGTACTCAGTACATCCCAGGCGGGCAGTCTGTATTTGTTGAATAAATGAACTGAAGGAACTATCTCTTTTCAGCAAAAGGATTTACTTGGAAATAAATGTGATGGTCTAGACTTAACGTGAGAACATTTTAATGACTTTGCTGCAGTGTCTGTCGGATGCTTCCTGTGCACTGGGCACTATGTCAAGCACTTCGCATGCGACTGGGTACAGGATGTAGTACTGCCCTGTGAGGGGCACCTGAGGCTGCACCCCGCGGCCGCTTTACACCCGTTAATACTAAGCGCCCGAGATTAGAAGAATTGTGTGTAGGAGACAAGGGGAGACATTTCTCTTTCTTGACCTGGATTTTTTTTCATTTCTTACATTGGGCTGTGAATGGTCACTGGCACTTGCACAGTATTCTCAGAGGCAGTTTCTCATTAGTTTCCAGGAGCAGCCCTTTACAGGAGGTCTATGGTGTCTGTTCTCAGATGAGAATACTTTTTTCACCCAGGGAGTTGGAAGGACATACTCAAGGTTCCCCTGCAATAAAATGGTGGCAGTGAAATTTGAACCTCAAACCAATGCTCCCTTTGATACTAGGTGACAGAGAGTAGGAATCAGCTTGACCTAGGATAGGATAAAGCCAAAGCGTATGGTTCTTTGGTGTTCAGGGGTATGATGTAATGCCTAGCATCACAAATAGCAGGCTTGAGAATTACTGCATAGCAATAATGGAAACTACAAATGGCTGAAGGAAGAGTTTACAGCCCATTGTATAATACATCTCAAAGTATAAGAACACACCCAGATTCATTTTCACTGGTGAGCTAGTACCTTAGAATTTTCAAAATTGTGACTACGTTAAATAGGAAACAAGTTCCAACTCTCAGAAGCAGTGTCCAAATTTTGACACACAGCTGGTTATGTAAGAAACCTCAAGGTGCTTCATGCATGAAACCATATCGATTATTTTTTTAGCTGTGATGACATGATAGGCAGCCAGTGACAGCAGACAGAAAGTTAAGCTAATAAAATTAAGGAACATGTTAAAATTTGTTGTTATCTATTCCAAAGTTCATTAATGGCATCTCTGTTGAGAAACTCACAAAGGTTCTACATCTGCTTTGCCATCAACTCCTGTTTTACTTTCAAGGCTCCACATAATAAATAGACCTTATTCCAACTTTAACTCCTCTCTTTCATTACTTCCTAAAACTCTACGCAGATAATTCCTCATTCTCCAATCACTAATTTATGCTCAGACTTGCCTACATGTTTCGTCACCATGCTCCCTCTCCCTAAGTGCCTTTCTTGGCCCTGTGAAAATCTTACCCATCCTTCAAGCCCCAAGTAGAGGTCGTTCTTCTTTCTTGAAGCCTTTCCTAACTCAGCAGTCTTACAGGTGAGGATGTTGGTATACACCAGCATTTGCAGTCTGACGTTTACATATTCCCATCTCGCATTTGCTGCTCCTTCTTTTGGGTATCGTCTAACTAAATTAGAAGTTCCTTTGAAGGCAGGAACCATGTCTTACTCATCCATATCCCACACGTACTTATAATGCTTAGCCCACCTTAAGTGCAGTATCAATGCTGCATCAAATAATGAAGCTAGATTTTTTTTTTCCCCCCAAAAAACTTCCAGGGACAGAAAAATGAAGTTTTACCAGGGGAGGAAGGGATAGAGGGAGGAAGAGAGTACATTCTTGTTAGTTCGGACATGAAATGCTTTGTTCTCCAAGTAGATTTCACCCTAGTGTAAAATTACCTCTACCTTTTCATCTGTAAAGAATTTACCTTTGATGTGTCCATGAAGTATATATTCAACCCTCCATTATTATGTTTGCTTTAAGTTTTATGTTTCTTTTCACTTCTTAACATCTGTTTTTCTGTAGCTTAATGTCTGAGTCAGGGTGCTTCTGAGGCAAGGGTCAGATCTACAGAATGATCTTTGCATGTGATACAACTTCTAGATGTGAACCCATTGTTTCTGATGGTTTTTATAGTATTTGGGTACCCAGAGGTACCTTGGCTTGGTCTAATGCTATATTATTCAACTTTTGAATTGAGTTGAATGCTGCCTTCTCAAAGTAGTAAAAGCATGCTGAATTTGCATTGGGCATGAAAAGGCTCTTATGGTTATAACCTAAGTACTATACTGTTGTTCCTGTCAACGAATAATTGGGATGAAGAGTTTGTTAGCTTTCTTATTAAAATTGCTTAGAGAAATTATTATGATTAAGATCCTCTTCCCCATCTTACAAGATGATGGCTGTTAACGGATTGAATTCAGAGGATGTGCCTGGTTTAGCTTTCTTTCCCCTTTCCCCTGCATTTCAGGATATCAATGCTTACAATGGTAACGAGCCCACGGAAAAGTTACCTTTTCCCATCATTGATGACAAGAATCGGGACCTTGCCATCCAGTTGGGCATGCTGGACCCAGCAGAGAAGGACGAAAAGGGCATGCCTGTGACAGCTCGTGTGGTGAGTTGTAGAAATCCATTTATATATTCAGCGTGACTGACCAGGCTATATCCGTCCAAGTAAATGCTTGGGCCAACTAAAGGAAATGGGGGCATATCTCCAATTAGAAAATAACCGTCTTGGTGGCATTCTCACTTTTTATCTAAATGCTGGTACAAAGAAACAAATTTCAGCTAAATTTTTAAACTGCTGAATTCACAGCTTTGGGGGAATCTACATCAAAATAGTTATCCTAAGATGTCATCTAGAATTGAGAAATCTTTTTCCGCAGTTCTCCTGACAGTCCTGTCTCTAAAGCGATGGGAGAGGGCCTTCTTCATCAGGCACCTCTGGTTTTGAATTCTTATTTGTTCTGTCCTTACCCACTAGAGAACAAACTTAGGCAAAACTCACCAGCAAAAATGTACAACAATGTGAGGACCACTGTCAACTCCCGTTAGTGTTATTTTTATGATAACCATCCCTAGTTAACCTCGTACCTTCCTGAGGCCTTTCCTGGGTTCAATCTGCAAGTCAGTTTTTCTTAACTGAGACAGCCAGAACCAAATGTAATTCCCTTCAAGTTGAGAAAAATAATGAGAAGAAAACCATCTCTGTTCCAGCCACCCAGGTGGTTCGGGGTGTCCTTCTGGGTGTCTGGGGATTCTTTCGTTGCTGCTTTGTTTGGTTACACCCTGGAACATCTTTCATGACTTCAGGGCTTTCTAAGAGGCTTTAATATCCAAACACTCAACGAGCTCTTCCCGTTTGTGTGTCTTTGTGCTGCTGCAGGTATTTATTTTTGGTCCTGATAAGAAACTGAAACTGTCCATCCTTTACCCAGCTACCACTGGCAGGAACTTTGATGAGATTCTCAGAGTTATTATCTCTCTCCAGCTGACAGCAGAAAAAAGGGTTGCCACCCCAGTGGATTGGAAGGTAAGGATGTTAAAAGGGCAGATACCGAACTTGCCCGGAAGGCCTATGGCCCCTGTCTCTACGTGGCTACCTTCAGGGTCTGTGTTACCTGGGGCTCTGTCTCTGGCATGCAGGTACACTGGAGGATCTCTCCTCCTGGCTGATTTGAAGATTTACTGAGAGGCCACGTTCCAGGTCCTTAACACCTTTCATACAAAACAGACTCCCTGTATTTCTAACTTTTAGATTATTTGGACAAACTAATTGGTCAGAATGATTCCTTTTCCTAATAAAAGGATTAAAAAAAAAAACCTTTAACCCTTCAATGATAGCAAAATATTTATAGCAAAGTGCAGATTCGCCACTTAAGTTGTAACTATTTGGTGTATTAATGTCCTGAAGCATGTCATTTCTCTGAAGTTTCAGTCTTTTAAACCCATGTAGAATTCTCTGAAACTTGTTCATGAACTTTTCATCTCTAAGATTTCTACAATGTGTAGGATGTGGATAATATCACAGGAGTGTCTTAACATTGCTACATTTTTTTTTTAAATATGCTAACCTGAATACCAGGTTTTGTTATTTTGTTTCTCTGGCAAAACATTTAAATTCTGTATCCATTCACTGAACCTACTGTTTACTGAGCCCAGACAGCGAGCAATCAATATAAAGTCCCTGCCCTCATAGAACTTAGATTCCAGTGGGTGGAGACAAACAGGAAACAAGTGTATGTGTATTAGGTGATGGTAAGTGCGACAGAGAGTAAGCCAGCAGAGGTGGGGAGGAGGGGGAGCACGGGTGGGAGGACCGGTTTTATATTTGGCTGTCAAGGAAAGCCTTTTCCTGAAGGGTCCTTTGGGAAGGACAAGAAGAAAGCGAGGGGCCAAGTCACTCCTATTTGGGAGGGAGGGAGCAGGCTTGAAGGAACAGCGAAGGAGCTGCACCTGAAGGTGAGAGCCAGCGTGCCTGGAAAAGAGGCCGCAGGAGGTGGCATGAGGGGCCGGGGATGAAAGAGGAGGCTGGATTCAGTCACGCAGGGCAATGATAAGCACTCAGAATTAAAACTGTAAAGTGTGGTGGCAAGCCACTACTGGGTTTAAAACAGGACTATTTCCTGTTCAGATGAAGAAATACTTCTCTTCCCCGAAGTGTCAAAGGTCAACTTGTGAAAACAAAATACCTCAGAGGGGAGAGAGCAGAAGACTTGCTTATTCTCATCAGCACCTGTAGCTCCTGTTCTAAAGTTAATTCTTGCCTTTAGGCTTCGCTGTAAGATTGATTTTCATGATTCTCAATGTCTTTCAATAGAATGGAGACAGCGTGATGGTCCTTCCAACCATCCCTGAAGAGGAAGCCAAAAAACTTTTCCCTAAAGGAGTCTTCACCAAAGAGCTCCCATCTGGCAAGAAATACCTCCGCTACACCCCCCAGCCCTAGGCTTTCCGAGGAGCTGGTGCTGGAGCCGCTCGCTTATTAGCACAGTGAGCCGGAGGATGCCAGCCGTCCGTCCGTCATGTTTTCCTGCAGCAGTTCCCTAGAAACATCCTGGTGTGATCGCAGCCAAGGTCTTTAGGTTGCTATACTACTGGCTTATTAAATGAAAACAGCACTAAAAGTTCTTTGGGATTCTTTGCTCGGTGCCCTCAGCAGCATTCTGTTCTGTTCTAGATCTTATACTCTCTGCTGACTGTCTTTGAAATTTGTGACTCATCGTGTTGGACCTCTGCAGGGTTTCTGACCAACAAAGGTGGGGTCAGCTTATGGTTGAAAAAGCCTGCTTTGCTCTATCATAGAATGACCATCAGGTTTTTTTCTTTTTTTTTTTCCACTGTTCTCATCAAATCCTCTCTTCTGTTACCCATTTTCAGGGAAGCAATAGAACTTGGGGTTCACTGTCCTCTGTACCCAAGTTTATAACCTGAGAACTTAGAGGAACTTGGATGTTCTTCAGTTTTCTGTGTTTTGATCACACCTGGGGGAAAAACCTTTTTCAGTTCTGTACTTTTCCAATAGATAACTGAAGTGGGATGAGCACGGGGGAGAGGGATCTTTAAATATTTTTCTATCAGGAAAATTTTTCAATAAATTTCTATTGAAAGTGGGAGGCTACAGAAAAGGCTGTACTTGCCTGCCAGGGAGGTGAACCAGAAGTCCTGAGCAACATGACAGTGCCAGGTGCCTTTCAGAGTATGTCTGGGTGTCAGTCCGCTGGCTGATGCCTCGCACGTGAAAGGGCACACCTTGGGAAGAGAAGAGAGGACAACTGAAAATGTTTTGTCTTGGATCTATTCTTCCATTGAATTCATAAATTCAAAATCAAGTTTCTGAATTTTGCTTTTTTAGGGATCAGTAAATAAATCCATTGTTAAAACTAGATCAGAGAATTGTGTTGTCACAGTTTGACATACTAGTTTAGACTCCTGTCCTGAGGGCAGGTGTCTCCTTCTTGCTAGGACTGACACTGATGCTTTTGTCCAAGGACAGATAAAATTCCATGTGATGAAAATGGAGGAGCAGCTGGTGAACATGTGATTTCACCACAGCTCTTGGCCAACTTTGCTCCTTCTTGTTACCTACCTGGGTCCTGTACAATTTGTGTCCCCTGTCATAAAGCGCTCCCCTAACCGAATGTTTTAATGGGATTGCTGGGTTTAAGAATTTTAGTCTTGAGGATAATGGGATATCTATCCTTTTAGAAAGAGTACTAAATAGTATTCTGAACCCACAGTCTCTCAGGTAAGTCCTAGGCTTAGAAAGAAGTGTCTCATACCTGGTATAGTCTCCGCAGGCAGCCCTCTATACTTTTATTGAGTAGAATAATGTAAAACATGATTCCTGGGGCCATGGGTTAGAGACGTAATTAAGCCTTTAGTTCCCTTGATTTCTCCACATGTGTGGAGTGACACTAAGAAGGTCGAGAAGGAAGGTGAAAATTCCAAGTTACGTTACATCCAGGGGGACGCGGGTCTGCAAGCGACTTAAGAAGGCTGGCATCCTGCTGTCGCCTCTTCTCCAAGTCACAGTATGTCTTGGCCTTGAAGAACTGAGACTTTCAGGTCCTCCTTAGCATACTTCTTCTGCCTGATCCCTGGGCCCTCCGTGTCTGGTCACCTCCCTAACTACTGGGTTCCCCACTGCTGTCCTCCCTTGGCCATTTCCCTTCTTCAGGCCTTGTCTCTCTTGGAGAGTCTGGCTTCAACTTTCTTCTATGGTGACAGTTCAAAGTCTAAATCTCCAACATTCATTATTCAAATTTGAGTCTTAACTTTACTGATCACTGGAACGTTGGCCATTGAATTTATAAGTTCAAAATCAAATTCATCCATTTTCCCCCCAATAAATCAATTGCCCATCTCATCACTCAAGCACCCAAACCTTGGTGTTCTGTTTGGCTATATCTACCTACATAAATGATGACAGCATAAAAATGCTGAAAAAGCTCAGAGAAAAGGGAGGTCAAGTACCCTCAAATTGAGTTCTGGCTTTATCACTAAGCAGCCATGAAGCCATGAGACTGAAAGTATTCTTTTCCAAATACAGAATGTTACATAATGAATATGCACTGTCAGGGTAGAAGTGATTGCAAGCACATTTTTATTACACTACTGGACGTGGAGAGGAGAGTTCCCCTATCCAGAATTGTTGCTCTCAATTTTCATAGGAAGAACAGATTTGATAAATCCCAAGATTGATTGACAGAAAGTGAATTGTATGACCTTGGTGGCTGTGAGAGAAGCATCAGAATTTGAGAGGCAGTCACCATGTGACTTCTCAAAGAATCAGCAAATGCTCTGACTACAACAGTCATCTCAGATTAGCAAAGCAATAAACTCTAGGCTCCTGTGTGGTGTTACCAAAAGCCTGACTCACCTCCAACCTCTACTCTAGGGGTAGGAATCTGCATTAAGAAGCTCAGGAAGGGCTAAGGAGCCAGAATGGCTGTGTCTAACGGGCAGATACAAGATGTCAATTATGGGATGCAGTAAACTGGTGCAGTGATTTACTCCGTCTGACCCCACCCCTTTGGGTCAATGCAAATTGAAGAAGTACAACTGATTCGAGCTTGAAGAGTGCATTAACTACTCAACAGGTCAGTGTCACCTTCCTGTCAGTGACTGGTTCAGAAATGGGCATGTGATTCAACTCTTGGGGTTGGACACAAACAGAGGATCATTGGTGTTTCTACTACAAGAATTCTTTCTCATTCGAGAGCCCCAGGGAGCCTTCTTCCCTCTCACACTGAACAGGAGCAAGGCTACACAAAGCGCTGATTGCTGCAGGCAGCTGACTCACAGCCTGGGAGCAGGAATCCAGCCATAGAGAATGAGGCTGTAAAGGTCAACAGCCAAGTGGAGAGGAAAAAAAAATGTGATCCTTACTGAGTCTACCAATCTTGAACCCGTCCTACCTCTGGGCTTATATTACATAAAGTAATAAATTACCTTCGTGTTTAAGCCTTTTTGAATTGGGTTTCCCAGTACCTGAGGCCAAAAGCATCCTAACTGATATGCATGGAATAAAGTATTGTCCTCTAGTTGTTTCCAATATGTGGTAATGTGCGTCACAAACAAGACAGTTAGAGGAGATATCTGTTTTCTGCTACTTCATCCCCTACATTGTGGATCTCAAGCATCAATACACTGAATTAAAATGTTACGGAAACGACAGGCCAGCCAAGAAACAAGCACCACTCAGAGGGTTGGAGTACTCAGATGTGTTAACACCAGCGGGCTCAGAGGGGCTTCTGCTCCAAAGTTCTGAGCGCCTCCAAGACGTGCGCATGAGGTTTTATAGGGTACAGTACAAGCTTGGGGTATTCGGCCAATAGGCATGGGACAGCTTTAGCAGCATCATTATCACAAAAGTGGAAGCAGGGAGGCAGCAAACCAACATTCCAAAGCCAGAAATATCTCTTTGAAAATCCAGCTGGCTAGCAAAAAACATGAACAGCAAACCAACACTAATTAACCTAGATTTACAAGTTAGTCCAGCAGAACTCAGATCAGTATTCCGATACTTAAGATTTGTGAGTTATCTTGTTAGCCGAGCCCAGCCTCTCCTTCACATTCCTAGACTTGTGAGTTATCTTGTTAGACCAGCCCAGCTTTTCCTTCATAAAAGGAGGAGCATGTTGCAATGCAGAGCCCAGGAGCCTACCCCGGGAGACTGATTCTCTCAGTGGCCAGGTCCTTTGTAGCAACACAGGTGACATGCAGCACACCGCAGAGACTGCAGCTCACCCAATATCCATTTCCCCTTATTCTTTACTAAGAATACCCAGGTTGTATTAAGGGTGGCCAGGTGAGGTGCCGCTTAAAATTTACCTTAAGATGATAGACATGTGACAGTGCTGGCCTGGGGTGGGATCCCTTCCAGACTAAAAGGCAAAGCTTTATAAAGAGAAAACGGCTTGCCTTTGTGAGTGAAAAATAACTCATCTCATATCGCAGCCATCAAGCCATCACATTGCAGCCGCCCGGAGGGTGAGCCCTGAGGGAATTCAGGATGGAAACAGGAAGCCCTCAGCCACAGCACCACCCCCACCCCCAACAGCGTCCCCTGGGGAGACTCAGTGTGGGAAGCACAGGATACAGGCCCTGAATAGCTAAAGTGCATATCAAAGGAATGATTTCAGTGAGCTCAGGCTCTTGAGTCTTCCCATAAATAGAAAATCATTAAATTCCTTAACTTGAGATATCTGGTTTTCTTTAATCAACAGTAATCTTTTGATGTTCTGACTATCCAGTCTTTGTTGCAAAAAATCCTATATATCCTGGCTCCTCACTTACCTCCTTAGAGAAGTCCCTAAGAGCTGTCTGAGAGGCTGCCTCCCAGGATTGAAGTCCTCAGAAAGTCCACCAAGTAAAACGTAATTCTCAACTTTTAGGCTGTGTCTTTTTTTTTTTTCTCCACTCAACATCTTACTGAAAAGTAAATGAGCTCTTCCCTTTTGCTGAAACACTGGCATCGAAAATGAAGTTCAATCCATTTGTGAATTGTGACCGAAAGCAAGAACCATAAAAGGCATTTCAATGTACCTTCCGACATTCACAGGAACCTTATGTCTTCTCCTCTTTCCAAAGAGCTGAGCCAGAAGTACAATTTTCCAACCACACTCATCTGAAAGGATGATGATGTTCAGGTTGTACGAGGGCACTGCAAGAGGGCAGCAGGTTGGCAAAGTGGTCCAGGTTTACAGGAAGAAAGATGTGACCCACACTGAACAAGTGCAGCGAGAGAAGGTGAACAGCACGACTGTCTACGTGGGTGTTCACCCCAGGAATGTGGTTATCACCAGACTACAACCGGACAGAGACCGCGAAAAGATCCTCAAACGTGAAGCCAAATCTCCCCAGGCAGGAAAGGAAACAGGCAAATATAAGGAAGAAACAATTGAGAAGATGCATAAAGTAATCGTGTATACAACTTTCATCAAAAACTGTGAAAATTAAATAGATAAGATAGATAGATAGGTAGATAGAGAAAGAAAGAAAGGAAGAAAGGAAGAAAGGAAGAAAGAAAGAAAGAAATAAAGAAGGAAAGAAAGAAAGAAAGAAAGAAAGAAAGAAAGAAAGAAAGAAAGAAAGAAAGAAAAAGAAAGAAAGAGAAAGAAAGAAAGAGAAAGAAAGAAAGAAAAGAGAGAAAAGAAAGAAAAGAGAGAAAGAAAGAAAACAGAGAAAGAAAGAAAAGAGAGAAAAGAAAGAAAAGAGAGAAAGATAGAAAGAATGCCTGGCGTTACAGATATCATTTTGCCAGTATGAGGATAAAAATCACAGGCCAAGGATGAAGGAGAAGGAGGCTGAAAGGAGCCTGGGTCTACGATACCTCCCTCAAGTCACTGGACTGTCCTATGGTTCCACCACGTGCAGCCACACCAGACATTTGTTGACACACAGGTGCTCCGCTGGCCATGCTGAAAAATACTGCCCTGTTCTAGGTATCCTGAAGGTTCTTAATAGGCTTAACTTTTTCTCTTGTGTTTCCTTCTATTCTTACTCCTATTATGGTTTTCCCTGGAGTAGACGGTCTGGTATTGTTGAGCCAACTGACGTCCTTCAAAGTCCAACGACCCCCATTCCTGGGCTCTCAGATGTCTGACATTCTCTACCGGCAAACTAATAGCCCCAGGTAGTGCCTAATCTCACAATCTCACAGGCTGGCTTGTCGCAGCCCACCTTATCAGAGCCATAGACCCCACTGCCCTTCACCCTAAACCTCTTGCCTCACCTACAACCAATCAGAGACTTGTGCACAAGCCGATCAGGCACCTTGTGACCTGACCTTATAAAACCGGCCCTCTCGTCTGTGTGGCCGGCTCTTGTCTATGGGAGCATAGCCTAATAACCTCCTTTCTATCCCCATACTTGGGTAAATTCTCTTACCGAACCAGCGCGTCACCATGTCATGGATGGCCCTGCTGTGCCCACAACAGGTATTCTTTTAAAATCTTGTGGAAAGGAAAAGGAATAATGGGTTCTAAACAATAGACAATCAGACCATAAAATTCAATTTTATTTGACGTTTTAAAATAAAATGAAAAGTGTTATCAAACTGTACTGTGCAATGGAAGATTGCCAGATTTCCTCCTAAACTTTGCTTTCAGTAACTAAGATTATGGAACACAGTTCCATTTTTCAGTGTTTACTAAATTGGGGATGGGCGAAATAACTTTACTCTGGAAAACGTTAGGGAGACATTAATTGTAGCAACATCACAAATCGAAACTATAGATCCTATGCTTTAGACAGTAATACATTAATTGTACAATGCTTTTGATAATTTGTGATCTATTACAACTTGCTCTCAGCTGGGGGCAGGATTTCATTCACTAGGCCATAAGTTTTAGGATGTCTTATCCTGAAGAATTTTGAACATTTCAAGAATAATGCAACTACTTAAAATTAGAGCTTTTGCAGCAGTCCATCAATTGCTTGTAAAATAAATGCAGCAGTCATTTGTTTTAGCAACTTGAAAGTAAACTCCTTGCCAGATAATCTTTCAGCACTTGAGTCAGGGCGTTATCTCGGTCTTTAACCTGACTCCACGTATCACATTCGTGCCATTAATATCCTTTTCTAAAATGGGATCCAGTTTCCAACTACAAAAAAAGGTCAAAAGTAAAATATTAGACTATGAGCATTTCAGAAAAAAACTTCAGTGCAATCAGAAAACTTACTGAAAAGTTTCCATTCCATGATCTGGAAACACTCCCTTTAAAAGATCCCACATATTACGGACTTTGAGTAAGTATGTGTGCATCTCTAGACCATCAAATGTCATCTTGTAAAGAGATACATTCAGTTAGAGTAGTCTTATCAAAGGTGCACTTAACAGAAATGTTAGGGGAGTTGCATTCCAGCTAACTCTGTGACTGCTTTCAAGGTAACTGGAAATTTTTTTCTTTCCCTAAATTGGAATGAGAATTTTTTAAAATACTGGGACCTGGAAAAGACAGTAGCAAATGAGAAACCCAACTATTAGACCCCCAATTAGGTTTCCCATTTGTGAAATAGGGTCCCTTTAAGAAAGAGGAGAGGATGACCCTAGGAAAACTGCCTAAAAAGGAACTAATAACCAGTAAGTTTGGTTGATGCAACCGTCCTTCCCCCAACGAGCACAGGGCAAACCACCTTGATTGTCATAAATGACCGAGGCAAGACCAGAATTGCTATCAGAAGAGTCTCAGGGTGGCTATCTGGTTGGGCCAAGGGGCTTCTCGTGAGGCTGCACTTACACAGCACATCATTTCTCCTTAGAAGGCATGTTTATTTGGGGTGAGGGAGCATGCCGAAGGCCCCAGAAGACCATTTTTGGCACCATCACTGCTACCTGGCCCACTTCTGCATTTGCCTAGTGCCCTATTCCTCTGTCAGAACTGCCCTCCTCTCTCCACTCAGCAGTGGGCTCTGGCCCAAATGAACTCTGTTAGTGGTCCTGTCAGAGATCCTTTGAGTAGTAAGCTTTGCCGACTACCCTCCTCCCCAACAGACCTGCCTCTAATCTGTCCTGGCCCAACGTGACCAGCCCCTCTCCCTGCCCAACTCCAGGCATGGCTTCCAGCACTTCTCACACTTTTCTAAATTAGCCCTGATTGCTGAGGAAAGTAGGAAAGATGTCAGGGCAAAACCTAAGTGAGTCACCATAATAAAATGTTTTAAAGTCTCTTGGTTTATCTTTTTAGTTCATGCAATTCTCCATAATATGTTTGTTTCATTATGAAACATTTTAAATAACCTAACAGTAAAATGAGTCAACTTCTCCCTTTAAAAGACTGTCAAGTAGAACTGGGACCCTAGGAAAATGCCAGCGATCAGCCTGTGCATCACACACCCCAACCAGAGCACCCGCACATCCCCGGGAACACACACTCCAAAGAGAGAAGCTTCCACACTTAAGTGCTTGTGTCTAACCGTTGCAGGACAAATGTCCCTCCCTCCCCTAATCCCAGAGATCCCTAGTTTGGAACAAAATATCAGGGGAAGGGGGTTAGGAGAGGTGGAATTGGGGGGGGGGGCAAAATAACATTTTTCAAAAATATTCCATAATTTTAATTGTTAAGTCATTAAGGTCATCAGCTTTAATCCCAATTTTTACATATTAATGAGCTGCCACCAAGAGTCTCTTTTCTTACCGCCTACATTGTTGCTACTTGACTTCACAATTTATTTTTGCTATGTAGTTTAATACTCACAATAAGAAAGATCTAATCAAAGTGGCAAGTTATTACCTCATCTTTTCTCTTCCAGTGATAGTCTCTCCTGGTCATTTGAAGACCGGTGTCAACTGAGCCGATCCAAAGAAGTGCATTAAACAGAAAACAACTAAATTAGGAATTCAAGAGTGTAGGTAGCAGGAGGATATTATGAAATCCCAATTTACTTCCTCCCTGCAAGTCTCCCTTTTCCCTTCTCCCTTTCCAAATGGGACCTTTACTTTTTTACCCCAAGGAAGTTTGTTACTAGGTTCCCAAAAGTCCAATACAAGGTCTGGCAAACCCGACTGAGAACAGGCAGGTCACACAGACAAAGTGGGCCATACAACACAACAGGGAGCGGCGTGGACTGCGGCAAACTGTAGAGCATCTGCTTCCCCTACGGAAGCCAGCGATGCTCAGCTCTACCTGCTGGTTGCCACACACAGATATGAGGACCGAGTATTGGCAGATGTTCTGATTTTCTCAAGAAAAGCTCAAAATCTGAAATTTTTTTTTAAATATGAAATTTCTGGATGTTTATACTTGATAATTTTCAAAGAAAATGTGTATGTGGGCCAAATCCAGTGTACCAGCTGGATCAAGTGCACAGGCCTACCATTTTTGACTCTTGTCCCAAACTCACTGGGGAATGCAGAGTGATCTATGTCCCTGACTCTAAAGCCATCTCTGATTCAGTGGCCCTCAGGGCGCCCCAAGGGGGCTGACACTAGACCCTGAGCTCCCAGCCTTCCCATAACTCCTGTGCCCCAAGAGGGCTGTGGAAGCCACAGAGTGGCAGACCTAAAAACACTGTGAAGTTTGGAGTCACGGTCATCTCAGTGTTAGCCAGCTTGGACGGGAGACCCAGGAGCAGAGAGAGCTCCCCAAATCATGGTGCCGCATGTGATCCCAGAACAGGACATGGAAAGTGAGCTGTAAGAATGTCTGAGGTTGAACTTGCTTCTAGGGGAGAAGTGGAATTACTCACTGGATGCCTGTCTCTCCTCCCCATGAGAGTGGAGACCAGGTTTGGCTCACTCACCAACTAGTGCCCAGCACATTGTGGGGTTGCAATTTATATGGATTATGCAAATGAGAAATAATGAGGTATAAACTATTGCTAAAAGGTCACTTTATGCACAGTTTGAAATCATGTAAAACCTCTCCCCCACAAATTAGCAATTCATTAAGGATGTGTAAGCTAGCAGGTCACACGAATTGTAAACACTGGGATGGAGCAAATCAAGGATGATTCTGTTTTCAAGCTGGGGCAGCTGGGAAAATGGTGACACTGGGCTTGATAAGACAGGGATGCTGAGGCTGAATGAAAGACCTTGAAAGTACTTTCCCTAGGGCGAGGACTTCCTATCTGGTCTTCTTTATATAATGCTTAGCACCATAGCACAAGCAGATGGTTGCTAATACACATTTAGTGACAATAATTACGTAGTGACTATTAACATGCACCTCAAAGCAAGTCATTTGAGTTGTGGCCGTGACCGTGGTTTGGAATATGAATGAGCAACTGTCAAGTTCTATATTCCCTTTGGCTGCTGACAGAAAACCGGCTCCCACACCTGAGGCTGCTGTGTGAGCCTGTCCCCTCCCCATTCCGGCTCCTCCCACAACAGCACCACAAGGCTCCAGCCAACAGGATCGGAGTACAAGGTAGAAGCTGCTATCCCCCAACAAGGGCGTGGAGGGAAAGACATGAGAGAGGAAGAGCCACCTGCATCTCAGTGTCTGGAAGTCTCTGATATGCGACCTCCCAGAGGCAATGTGGCAGCCAGGGTGGGCCCAAGAAGGGAGATGGATGATAAACCCACACGATGCCCTCAAATCGTTTTCTTAGAATGAAGTGAATCTTACATGTACCAGAATTCCTTCTCAATGGTTTTCCTACCACTAAAGGGCTACCCCTTACCCATGACCTTGGAGTTACTATTTTTGACAGGCTTGGATGCTAGGATAACAAGCAGCTTGCTTAAATCTGAAGTTCCCTGCACCTAAAGGAGAAAAGTCAAAATTAGCCAAAAGAGCATGCTTTGATCTCTAAGCTGGATGCTTCCTCACCTTCCCAAAAGAATATAAGAAATAAACCAAAACCTAGGACTGGGTATCCAACCTAAGCTCTACCTTTTTCATTTCAAATCCTCTTCAACGTGGTTTCAAGAAGTCTTGAACCAGCAAATTATCTTTTGCATATTTATAGACATCAGAAAGGAAATCTGTACACCTTGCTTGTAACCAGTGTGGAAAATGGAATCCCCAGCATCCACTGAGTTACTTTTACTCTAACAGTGACATTCAAGGGCTCGGGGCCCAGCCTTCCCAGAGGGGAAAATATTAAAAGCTCTTGAGCTTTTGCCCCATGTGCCACAATGCAAGTGGCATACGTAAGTAACAATTATAATGACCATTTCTAGATATTCTCTCGATATGATCACATACTATCCCATTTAATCCCCACAATAACCTTGTGAGATGGCTGAGACTACTACCCTCATCTAACAGGAAACTGAGGGTCAGAAGGCAGCTATCTCCGCTCACACACCGCGTGGGCACAGGGGTGAGGTTTTAAATCCAAGCATGCCTGACCCCAAACCCTGGTGTCTTAACAAACTAAACTGTGGGGTTGCTCCCACTGTCCCCCACCCCTTGTTTCAAAGCTAAAGTGATTTTCATTTTCTGTTAAAACACACACACACACAGTTAAGAAACCTTCATCCTCTGAATTGTTCAGAGGATGACAAAATAAGAATGTTATGAAAGGGGCAAATGCACTTTTTAGGAGGGTTACCGACTTTTCTGGGACATAAATTTTCATTAAATTAATGACCTTTCCCAGCCTGAACAAGCAGAAAGGGTCGCTCACAAAGGGGAGAAACGTGTTACCAGATTAAAGAGATGCCAGCTCTTCCCACAACCTCTTGGCCCTCCCCGTTCCTGGGCTCTTCCCTGTGGTCCTATGGCAGGTTGCTTGGCCCATTAGGAACCTTGCTTCTACTCTTCCCATCTCCTGTTAAGTCCTAGGTGTTCACACTTCCCCCTTCCTGACAGAGGCGTGAAGTGATGAGGCCCCGGGCCCTCTATCAAGCTGTGCCCACAGGCACTAATGTGGCAACAAAGTGACATGGCCCCAATTCATCTCCCTTCTTATCAACCAGTGCAGATACTTCCAGAGGTATACTAGCATGCGGGGTTGTTGCCTTGGCATGAACTAGGGAAAACGCACTCCATTCTTCCCCGGGGGAGGCACAGCCCCATGCCAGGGCGAACGGCTTGGCAAACAGAGAGCAAGTAGATTCCTGGTCCATTTGTCCCTCAGTCACACTCTTGTGCAGGGCACACCCTGCACAACAGCACACAGAAGCCCTGGGTACATTCTGATTGTTTTGTTAAGGGCAGGTAAGAACGGTAGGGTCTTTCTAGGTTAAATTTCTTTTTAAGGTGGTCAGTTGAGTTCTAAAGTCACTTCTGGGGCACCATGAAAAGCAAATGACTCTCTAGAAATGATCCTCCTTACCTGTTCACAGGTTTTAGGTAAAATGCAAGGTGCAAGGTATGGTGCCTCTGTCTTAGTATCAATAACACTGCCGTACACAATAATAACAAATTTCATGGTCACATTATCAATGGTCATTTCGTTATAGCTCGATAAAGTCTCCACATACACATGATTGAGCGCCACACACTTTTGAAACTTTAGGTCCTAAAATAAAATTACATTACTTTCCTATAAATCAGATACTATGATACATGATACCAAGAAGAAAGCAAATTCCACGTGAAAAGATGCTCAATATCATTCACCATCAGAGAAATGCAAACCAGCTCACACTCATTAGAATGGCTACTATTAAAACAATAGAAAATAACAAGTGCTGGCAAGGATGTGGAGAGAAGGGAACCCTCGCGCACTGTTGGTGGGAATATAAATTGGTGCAGCCACTGTGGAAAACAGTATGGAGGTTTCTCAAAAAATTAAAAATAGAACTACCATATGATCCAGCCACCCCACTTCTGAGCATTTATCTAAAGAAAACAAAAACACTGATTCAAAAAGATACATGCTCCCCTATGCTCACTGCAGCGTCATTTACGGTAGCCAAGATATGGAAACAACCTAAGTGTCCACTGATAGATAAATGGATAAAGGAGATGTGATATATATATAGAGAGAGATATATATATACAATGCAATACTACTAAGCCATAAAAAAGAATGAAATCTTGCCATTTGTGACAACGTGGATGAATCAAGAGAGTAGAGTATCAGGCTAAGTGGAATAAGGCAGACAGAAAGACTAATGCCATATGATCTCATTTATATGTGCAATAATCTAAAAAACAAAACAAATGAACAAATAAAAACAGAAACAGACTTACAGAAACAGCAAACCAGTGGTTGCCAGAGAGGAGAGGGGTGGGAGGTTGGGTGAAACAGGTGAAGAGGATAAGACTTACAAACCTCTAGTCACATAATAAAGTCACGGGAAGGTAATATACAGCATAAGGAATGTGGCCAATAATATTGAAATAACTTTGGGGCAGAAGGTTATCAGACTTATCATGGTGATCATTTTATTAGATATGCAAATGTCAAATCATTATGTTGTAGATCTGAAACTAACATAATGTTGTACATCAACTATATTTCAATTTAAAAGAGAATAAGTGAAATAAAAGGAGGATTAAATGTTAAAAAAAGAAGAGAAGAAAGCAAGTTCATTGATTTAGCTGAGTTCTTTGAGGGTGCCAAAAGGCAAATGGACCCTGGGACCAACAGACAGAGTTTATTTGGAGTTCAGAATGGGTTCTGAAAAGATTCTGAATTCAGAATGTTTATATTGCTACTGTCTAGTGGCCCTGAATGTGGTTGCCCAGTCCTGACTTACGGGCTTGCCTGAGCTCAATGAGCCACACAGCAGGGCAGTCTGCTATGCCTCCTGGATTTCTATTCACACAAGAACCAGAGTCCTAAAGATGCATAGGTTTTGCCTAGCAGTAAGCAAACGTCCCAGTTGACAAGGGAACAAACAAAAAACAAACAAACAAAAACAAAAAAACAAAGAAAGAAACAAACAAAACAAGCAAGGCACTGAGTCTTAAGCTTACTTCGAGGTTCAGAATCATAGATTTTAGACCTGGAAGACAGCTCTCATAGACTGAATTGTGTCCCTCCAAAATTCTCATATTGAAGCCCTAACCCTCAGTACCTCAGACTGTGACCTTATTTGGAAACAGGGTCATTGCAGATGTAACTGTTTAAAATAAGATGAGGTCAAACTGGAGTAGGATGGGCACCTAATCCAATATGACAGTTTGTCCTTATGAAAAGGGGAAATTTGGACACAGACATGCATCCAGGGAGAACACCATGTGAAGGTGAAGACTTCCATCTACAAGCCAAGGAGGGAGGCCTGGACCACATTCTCCTCCATGGCCCTCAGCAGGAACCAACCCTGCCAGCTCCTTGATCTCAGATTTCTAGCGCTGACAACAGTGAGACAATAATTTCTGTTGTGTAAGCCACTCAGTTGGTAGTAGTTTGTTACAGAAGCCCCAGCAAACTAATACAGGAGCTTAGAGGTCAGCCCAGCAGTGGGAATCTCCTGGACAGTGTCCTGACGGGGGCCATCAGCTCACTCTGAACATCTCCGGGCACAGGAAGTGCACAGCTACATGACCCAGGCCTCAGATCTTGGTCCCTGACAGGCAAATCAAACACTTAATTGTTCAGGGCATCGGCATAACTGGGGCATCAAAACCGTAAGAAAATTAATTAGCAAACTTCTCTAGAACTTTACAACCAAAAAAGCCTTTTTAAAAGCTATTGTGGTTTTCAAACGCATGTAAATTTTGAGTTTTATGGTCTAGAGGAGAGGATACAGTATAATCTTGGTGCCTGGATGTTCTAAAAAGTCTTAGTTGGTTAATTCTTTAACGGAAAAAAACTAGACAGAAATAAACTAATGTGTTAAATAGAGATTCTCTGGGGAGTAAAATTGGGGTAGAAAGTTATTATTTTCTTAGGTTTCGTAACATATTTTAAAATTTATATTATGAATATGTGTTGCTTGTGAATTTAGGAAAACAAAAAGCACATTCACCTTACTATTGAGTCAACTCTGACTCCACAGAGTTTCAACCAATTGGTCCTCATCCTCTTCTCTGGAGTTTCACACTAGACTCTAAACTTGTCCTAATTCTCATGAAGAGGCAAAGCAAAAGGAAGAAAAGAATCTAAATCTTACCCTTCTGCTAAAATTTTTCTGAAAATTACTGCCACGCAGTGAAAGAAACACGACTGCCTTAGCATGACATGCTAATGTTTTAAGACAAAGTTTAAGAGTAGTTTTGGGTTCACAGCAAATTTGAGAGGAGAGTACAGAGATTTCTCATATACCCTCTGTCCTTATACATGCAGGGCCTCACCCATTATCAACATTCTCCACCAGAGTGGCACATTTATTACAATCAATGACCTACAGTGACACATCATTAACACCCAAAGTCCACAGTTTAGAGTTTACTCTTGCTGTTACATATCCTATGGGTGTAGACAAATGTATCATGACAGGTATCCGTCATACATGTACCAAAGAGTATTTTCATTGCCCTAAAAATCCTCTGAGCTCTACCTGTTCACCCTTCCTCACCCCAGCTTCTAGCAACCACTGATCTTTTCATTGTCTTCACGGTTTTGCCTTCTCCAGAATGTCCTATCATTGGCATCTTTCACTTTAGCAATATGCATTTAAGTTTCTTCCAAGTCTTTTCATGGCTTGATAGCTCTCTCTCTCTCTCTCTTTTTTTTTTTAGCACTGAATAGTATTCCATTATCTGAATGTACCACAGTTTATGTATCCATTCATCCACTGAAGGACATCTTGGTTGGTTGCTTCCAAGTTTTGGCAATTATGATTAAAGCTTCTATAAACATCTGTGTGTAGTTTCATGCATTGACATAAGTTTTCAGCTCCTTTGGGTAAATATCAAAGAGAATGATTGCTGGTTCACATGGCAAGAATATGTTAGTTTTGTAAGAAAACAGCAAATTGTCTTCCAAAGTAGCTGTACCATTTTGCATTCTCACCAGCAGTGAATAAAAGTTCCTATTGCTCCACACCCTCGCCAGCATGTGGTGGTGACAGCGTTACAAATGTTGGCTAATTAATAGGTGTGTAGTGATATCATATTGTTGTTTTAATTTGCATTTCCCTGATGACATATGATGTGGAGCATCTTTCCACATGTTTAGTAATAGCTCCTTTGGTGAAGTGTCTGTTATGATTTTTGGCCCATTTTTTAAAATCAGGTTGTTTTCCTGTTGTTGAGTTTTAAAAGTTCTTTGTTTGTTTTGGATAATAGTTCTTTATCTGATGTCTCTTTTGCAAATACTTTCTCCCAGTCTGTGGCTTGTCTTCTCATGCTCTCAAGACATGCTAATTGTTTAACTCAATATTTATATTCAGTCTCACAATTCAACAAATACTGTTGAACTTCAGGTCTGTCTCTTCCCTGGTTCCAAACTCATGAAAGGGGTTCAAATAATTATTAAATGGGATGTAACGATGGGCTTGTAAACTGTGCCAGTTCAAAAACAGACTTGAACCACTACTTTTTTGAGATAAAGTTCATAGATGAGGTTCAGTAAACTTAATAAAAATTTGAAAAGGCAGGAAATTTATGTTAACGTAGGTAGCAGAGTAGACTATAATAAACACCAGACTGAATGCTCATTCACTCGTTCTAATTAGTACTATGCTTGATTCTTGGGGATCTACCTATTCAAGATTTGCTGAATCTACTTTATTATTTTTAAGGGATGACTGCAGGTAGCCTGGGAAAATTAGCTGTCACAAAGGGACTGATGACCTACAGGAAGTCAGGATAAGAGAGTGGTAAAAATCCTGGAATCCTACTTAAAAAAAATCAAACATGACCTTCCTTTCTGTTTTTGTCTCCAAAATATAAAATGCATTTTGTAAAAATACAGTAAATAAAATTTCATTCATATTTTAACCATGCAACTCACCTCGTCAGCGAGAGCTGATTCAAAATACTGACAGGCAATACTGAGAGCAAGCTTTAGCCATATTTTATATTCCAGGGATGGCCAGAAGACATCAAAGCCTTCGTATAAATCCTCCAGGGAGATAAAGCAGGCCTGAAATGACAAGGTTTCAAGCAGTAAGCTTGATTTGAAACTAAATTACAGGATTGTCTAAAAAAGATGCCTGTAGATTTCATCTCTACCTAACCTCCTAGAAAAACTATCAACTTGAGTATGGTAATTACAACACTCTGCCATTTAAGTATAAGAGGATAAAATGTACAGCCCAATTAAAGCTACAGACTTAATAATAGGCCAGGAAAATTTATACCAATCAATAGCCATGATAAAGGATATGGCTCATGAGCCCAAGATTAAGGAACTAAGCCACATAAACTTAGCTATTTTTATTGCCACAGTAGGTAAAGTGGGCTCATTCACAGCATTTGTTTTCAGAGCAAAGTGATAATCTGAATAAGGAAGACGATTCTTTCAGAAGTCAACCTATCTGAACTTCAATGAAATTAATTCAGCTTTGCGAATACATTTACGCCTCTATCCTCTTCCAAAAACGAAATGGTATGAAACTCACAAAGCAACATTCGCTTCCGTTTGTCACACTCTGGACCCTGCTCTAGTGCATTTAACAGTTCCCAAAGCTTGAGAATTCCTTGTAAGTGGGAACTTGGGCTCATTTCCATTTGAATTCCCCCAGAGCTGGCCACTTATTTGTTAAATAAACGTCTTACTTAGCAAGTGAAAAGCAGAAGAGAGTTGGAAGACAAACATTCTTTAAAAACACTGCTCTCATTTTGGGGCCATTTATTGAGCACCTAAAAGTGGCAGGCACTTTGCATATGCATTTTCCTTATCTTCATAAAATCAAAAGTTAGCTATTTTCTCATTTAATTAAAAAAAATGACAAAGAGTCAAAGAGTTAAAATATTTCCCTCCAGATCCCACAGCAAGGATGCTCCACCCTTCTCTCACCTAGTCTGCACTGTTTCACAACAGCTGGTTGGGTGAGTAACTAGGACATTAGAACCCAGAGGAAGAAAACGTGCTGGCATCCCTTACTGACTTGAGGAAGAATTAACTAACAACCCACAATACAGACAGAACCAGTTTCTTGCCTGTAAAATAGTTTCACAGATGGCAGTGTATTCAATTTCACGCTTAAGCAGACAGCTCAGCTCTCCAATGATGTTCCCACTAGTACAGTACTCTGTGAACCTGATCACGGACTCTCTCCCAGCCCTTAGGCTCCTGTCTATTCCAAAGGTAGGAGGTGAACTCTGCAACTGCAAAGGGAAAAAAATATGCATAGGGAAGTACAAAATTAAAAGCCCTTGACCAAACCCTAGGAGCTCCCGCTATTTCTCGCAGTTATTACAACGGAAGTGTGAAGGAAAAGCTGGGCTGGTCTAACAAGTTAACTCACAAGTCTAAGAATGTGAAGGAGAGGCTGGGCTCGGCTAACAAGATAACTCACAAATCTAAGTATCGGAATACTGATCTGAGTTCTGCTGGACTAACTTGTAAATCTAAGTTAATTAGTGTTGGTTTGCTGTTCATGTTTTTGCTAGCCAGCTGGATTTTCAAAGATATATTTCTGGCTTTGGAATGTTGGTTTGCTGCCTTCCTGCCTCCACTTTTGTGATAATGATGCTGCTAAAGCTGTCCCATGCCTATTGGCCGAATACCCCAAGCTTGTACTTTACCCTATAAAACCTCATGCGCACGTCTTGGAGGTGCTCAGAGCTTCGGAGCAGAAGCCCCTCTGAGCCCGCCGGCATAACACATCTGAGTACTCCAACCCTCTGAGTGGTGCTTGTTTCTTGGCTGGCCTGTCGTTTCCGTAACAGAAGGAAAAGATTCTTTAAGAATCCTTTCAGGTGTGAAGGAGGAATTAGGCTTCACAAAGATCACGGTTTCTTTCACATTTCAACTCTCTAAGGCAAAGGTTGTTTCTAATCTTTAGCTTTATAGATGACCCCTATTTACCATCCTTACATAAAAATTCTAACAAAAGTAGTCACTGCCGTCTTCCACGAAGGCAAGCACCCACTCTGAGTCTATTAGATATTCTTAGCATAATGCGCTAGTGTCTCGGGTGGAAAAAAAAAAACCAACTTTCAATTCCTTGGATGCATAAATCAGATACCATGAATTAATATGCCTCCAAAACAAGCCATGATTTCAGCAGAAGCCTTGCCTCCCTTAAGATGCTCAAGGGTAATTATCATGAGACATTAAAGGTTTTTAGGATGAACACAGGACATTGGGTTACTTCAGGAAAAGAACTGGTAAGTGTGAATGGGGGTAAAAGAAAGGTATCAAATTTCAGGAGGAAGATGCAGCTATCAAACAGAGGATTACAGAAATTTCTAGAAGGTTTAGCTGCAAATGCAAGAGAAAGGCTATTGTTCAAGACACAGGAAACGTGGAAATGGTCACAGAAGGAGTTGCTGTATAAACTGCACCCTCTCCTAACAGTCACCATTCAGACTTTTAGAGGCATTCATGTTTCCAAAGGACTTTGACCTTTTTTTTTAATTTAATTTTGAATGCAGTTCAAAGGTCTTCTGAGTAATGAAGAATGTTGGCTTTTTACAAACCCAGGAAAGAGGATAACATCTGTGGTAAGCAGAATTCTAAAGAAGTCCTTCCAAGACCCCTTTCTCTTTGTTATTCAATCAAACCATTAATCTAAGAACTGCTGTGAAGGGATTATAAAGAGATGATTCTGGATAATCCTTTGGGGCTCAATATAATCACATAAGCCCTCAAAAGCAGAGCAGGAAGTAGTCGTCAAAGAGACGCAGCACCATGGAGAGGACTGGATGTGCCTTCGCTCTGAGATGCACCTGCACATGGACCCAGGAGGAGCTCTGGGAGATGGAAGTGGGTGCCAGCTGACTGCCTGCAAAAAGCAGGGAGGTCTGGCCTATCTCTGTAAGGACCTGGATTCTACCGCCAACCTCAGTGCGCCTGAAAACAGATTTTGCCCCCAGAGTTTCCAGAAGGGAACACTGCCTACAGACCCTTTGATTTGGGCCGTATGAGACTCAAGGAGAGAAAGCAGCTAAGCCTATGGGACTTTTGAAACACAGGACTGTGAGATAATAAATTTAAGGGGCTAGGTTTGTAATGATTTGTTATAGCATTTGTAGAACACGAATATAACATCTTCAGCCAAAATATCACTGGACTTGTATTTTAAGAAGCCTTAGCTAGTTCGGTCATTGCAGGAAAATTTCCCCAAAGAAACATATATGCCGCAGCTTTTATGTGTGTGATTTTGAAGGAGGATTAATAAAATGGCTGCACTTAGGCTAACAGATTGCTTGTTCTTATGCTCGCCCTTGAAACTGTCAACCGACCTGACTGACTGGTTGCTACTCACAGCTCCAGGCCCACTGTTAAAACTAAAGCTATTGATCTTACTGCTTCTACTTTATTCCAGTAATCAAAAGCTATAATCATGCTTGGTCTCTGAGCTGATCTTCAGGGAGAAAAGTCACAGAAATGTAACCTTAGAAAGCAGGCTAAATACCAAGAAGACCACACCTTGAGATAAAGAGATCGAAAGAGTGACAACTGCTGGCCTCTACAGAATTGGTTGCCTGAAGGCATCCTGACACCATTCTAAGTCGGCTGATGAGAAAATGATTCTGTTGCTTGCTATCGATGCTTTATTGTTTGAGCTATGGCTGTATAACCACCCTACACCGTCTCCAAGATGGGTTTACAGTTCTGAAGGCACTAGCCTGCTATGAGTCCCCTTTGTCCGGCAAAGTAATAAAGCTGTCTCTTTTCTTCTAAGCTCCGAAATCCGGTCTCTGAGTTATTTGGCTCATCAGGGACGGGGGCCGATCTTTCGGCAACAATTTGACATGTTTAATAAATACTGATAGCAGGGTAGCAGTATATTTTTGTTATGATTTGTTATGATTCTAATGGGAACATAGCACAATGGCTAAGCACATGGGTTCTAATGGAAGCAGCCTAAAATACTGGCTAAGGACATATCCATGTCTGGAATATGATGCTATATGTTCAAAGTCATCTGCAACTTCTTACTGTGTGCCCTTGGTGGGGAGTTGAGGGTGGGGGGAGGCGCAAATGAATTGATTTCTCTGTGTACCAGTTTTCTCACAGGGTTGATATAAGGATTAAATGTCATAACATATTGCCATCCTTACCATCCTTTTAAAAGTCACAACTAGCCTCTTCATCTCTCCATCATCACTAACACCCTACATATATTTAACTTATGTATTTTGTTCATTGTCCCATCTCCCCCTATGCCTCTGCTAGAAATTAAACTCTAAGCAGACAGGGATTTTTGTTTGTTCTGTCAATTCTGTGCCTTAGACTGAACAATGACTGCTGCATGATAGTAATGAAGTAAATATTTGTTGAATGAATGAATGAATAAAAAGTGCTAGACACTTAAGTGCTATACATGTGTTACTTAGTATTATATTTATTATAAGTTTATTTCCATGATTAATTTTGGTAATTTTGGAAACACCCATTCCAAAAATAGAAAACCAAATACATTAATTGCACTATAATAAGGCTTTGTCACTTATCACCATCATCTAGGATCTGGGGATTATTTGGGTCATAGCTGGGGCTCACCCATGGATTCAGCTACTCTTATTCAGTTTCTGAAGGATTCTTGTCCCTATCACACTGCTGACACCAAAGGCCTCCTATTGGTTAAAAATCCTATGATCTTCATCCTATTTGATCTCTTGGGGGGATCTGACACTGTGGTCTATTTCCTCATTCTTGACTCTCACTTCCTTTAGGTGAGTAACCCAACCACTCCAAGTATTGGGTTCCTTACCTGAACATCATGGAAAAGACTGTTCCTCCTGGCATTGTTGTGAGGAGTAAGTAATAATTATGAAAGCATTTTGTAAAGTAGGAAGAACCTTTCAGATAGTGTAGATTATCATTACCTCTCAGCTGTGGTGTTCACTCTGAGCAGAAACGGTTTCATTTGGAAAAGAAATTATGTTAAAAATTTGAAATGTCTAGGTTCCTAAATTTCTCCTTATGTTACAATTACATATTTCAGAATACATTTTCAGTAAAGAATAGTCCCTGTACCAGAAACTAACACAGCATTGAAAATCAGCGACACTTCAACTGCAATAAATAGATAAAGAAATAGTCCCTTACAATTGCCATTCCTGAAATAATTAAGTAGATTCCTTGCGGCATTTCACCTTCTTTACAAATGACATCTCCATAGTCAAAATAGGCAAGTTTGGCTCTTTCCTGAAAGAAAAAAAAGAGAAGAAAAGGAAAGAAAACAAGAATCAACACAAAGGCTTCATAGCCTACTTGTCTAAAGAGAAATAAGATTTTAAAGCTGAAAAGTAACATATAAACACAAACCATATTCTTTGGTTTGTTAATGAATTATAACGTGCTGACAAAGCTCATTAACTTTTACGGGAAAAAAGGGACAAGCAAGCAAACTGTAGACCTTGGGATGAGGACCAAGCAGAGTGACTGTGGAAACGCCTGATAAATGCTGGGTGGCATACGTGTTTACAAGAAAATGCTATAATTAGGATCAAAGAGACAGGCACAGGGCAATTTGGGGGGAAAAAAAGCATTCAGAAAAACCGCAGGACCCTGTCGTGGATGTCTAGGCAAGACTTTACAGAGGAAGGAACAGCTAAGCTGAGACCTGAAGGAAGAGTAACAGACAGGATATGAGGAGGTGAAGACCACTCAAGGGCACAGGATTCAGTTTATGCGAAGACTCAGAAGCAAATAGAGTACCTGCACTGAGGGTAAATGCAGAAGATTCAGCATGTCTCAGGCAGGGAGTGGTGGAGGCCAGGGCTGAAGTTACCACTGAGCATCACTAGGCCAAGTGTCCATGGTTCACAATACTTTTAGGGATTCACAACATTTTAGTTTCTTTTAATATCAGAAGGAAATACAAGAACTTTTAGGTAGAGGAAGATGTTTTAATAGTAAAATATCCATCTTTATACTAAAGCAATTATAAAGTATAATTTTTTTGTTTGTTTGTTTGTTTTTGTTTTTTTTTTTTTTTTTACTGAGGAAGAGGCCCACGAAGGCAGGGGTGCCTAGGGCCCACAAAAGTCAGAATGCAGCGTGGGAGAACATTGCAGGGCTGGAGAGGTGAGCCAGAGCCAGGTCTGCAGGGTCTCACAGGCACAGTAAAGAGTGTAGGCTTTTCCCAAAACCAGGGGAAAGCCACTGATGGGTTTGTTACAGGAGAAATAGGATGACAGATTTGCATTTTACAGAGATGTGTAGGAAACGTATTTCCAAATCACTCACAGTGGTTATCTCTAAGCGTGGGAGGAGTGAAAAGCTTTCATTTTTTACTTCTGAATTATTTGACAGCATTGAAATAAGCATGGATGACTTCACAATATTTTTAGAAAGCTCACCTAGAGCCAATTATCCAGCTTATGTATTATTCAGGCCTTGGTTTTCTACCATTTTCTTCAGGCTTATCTTTATAGACTGTTACCTTTTTAATTAACCATAGCAGCCGGAGGATGAAAGAAGGGAGGAGGAGTGAAAATTAAAAACAGTCGTGGCTGGGATGGAGACCAAGACTGAAATTAACGTCTACAGTAGAGGGTGTCTGTTTTGATTACGAATGGATTTTAGTCATCCCCGTAATTCCTGGGCAGTCCCTAATGAGAATAATGCCCATGTTTTCCCAATTTATTACATTTTTTTAACCCTAGTGCAATCTGATTTAAATGGCTATTAAAAGCCAACATATTAAGGAAAAGGGTCATGTAAAGAGTGGGAGATGTCCATAAGGGGACAGAGAGAGTCCAACAGCTTTGCGTATGCCTGTCAGGTTAAGGAGGGGGAGAAGTTTGTGCTCTGGTTATAGACTCCCCTCAGGTGTATGGGAATCTTGAATTTATGGAGTTATCTTCTCACTGTTTTTCCCAGTCCTCCCCCATTCATTTCAGGATGGTGAATTAGTTATACTTGTGGAAAGCATTATCTATAAAGAGCTAAATTCAAATTTTGTTTTAAAGTTGGATATTTTAAAAAATTGAACAGGATGTAGATTGTAATAAACACCCTTTAGGTATCTTCCTCCCAGTCCAGGCCCATCCGTCACCTCCCGCTTCTGTTTATTTGAGATCTGTTTTCCAAACTATCACCTGTGGCCCCTGACCAGCAGGTCTCCTTGTCCTCGCAGCCACACGTGTACTCCCCAAAGCTGGACATCTGACTCAAGCTAAGCCAGTTGGGTTTCTCTCTCAAGAATTTAAACTGAGAGACAAAGAGCCTGGCTGTTGAGAACTGAGTCATCATTGTAAGAGGAAAGGTCCACAGATTCCTGCCACCTACCCCGAGATTGGCCTGACTCCCACCCTGCTTGGGTTAGCTAGTCAACTGCTTCTTAGTTTCTGTATACCACCACAGCATCCTTTCAAACAAAGCTCCCCCTTTGCTTAAACTAGTTCAAGTAGGGTTTTGTTACTTTCAATCAAAGGAGTCTTAATTTAACTAAATTTGAAATCAATTTCAAAAGAAAAATTTAAAAATTTCTGGCATGAAGAAAACACCGGTATCTTGAAATCAGATATTCAAGGCTCAGCAGAAACTCCACTATGATCGCTGTCTTTCTAGAAACACAAGGAAAACCGCCCTCATTATGGACAGTTGCCTTATATATCTCCATGCCTAGATCACAAGGTATAGCACAACCAAATCTGTGCTAAAGCAAGAACCATTCTTTGTCACAGTGTCTCCCTGCTTCCAAAGATCTAACAGGTTTTAATAAGTTGACAAAAAATATTATATACCCTAAAATTCCTACCATGCCATTTAAAACTAAAGCCACAAACGGGTGGTCCATAGGTCACATCCAGTCCACAGATGTATTTTGTTTGGCCTACATAGTATTTTTAAAATTCTGAATTGGTTGCCAAATTTTACAGATTTGGAATTTTCACATTAAAACTCAGATTACGGATCCTCTTTTTAAAAATCTGACCTCTATGTTATTAAATCTAACAGCCAATTTTCAGTCTTCATCTTATTTGCTCTCTCAGCCTCATTTGACATAGTTGATCACTTTCTCCTCCTTGGAATTCTTTCTTCACTTGGCATCTGAGATACTATTCTTTTTTTCTCCCTCCTACCTGATGAATAATTCCTCAGTTCTTTTTTTTCTGGTTTTATTGAGATATAATTGACATACAGCACTATATAAGTTTAAGTTGTACACCATAATGACTTAACATACATATATTGCAAAATGAAAACCATAAAAAGTTAATATACATCATCTCATATAGTTACAAAATTTTTTTTCCTTGTGATAAGAACTTTTACAATCTACTCTCTTAGCAATTTTCAAATATACCATACAGTATGACTTTATACCTATAGCCATTATGTTGTATATTACAACCCCAGTATTTATTTATCTTATAACCTGGAAGTTTGTACGCTTTGACTCACTTCTCCCATTCACCCAGCTTCCACCTCCCACCTCTGGGAACCATGAATTTGATCTCTTTTTCTGTCCTCAATTATTTTTTGCTAATTCCTCCTCATCTTCCCACCTCTAAATGTTGGATAGCTCAGGACTCAATCCTTGGATGTCCATAATAATTCCTTAAGTTATCTCATCAAGTCTCAGGACCTTGACTATTAGCCCTGTGCTGACAACTCCAAAATGTCTACCTCCAGTGTGGCCTCGCAACTGAATGCCAGTCATGTATTTAACTGCTTACTCAACACCTCCACTTGGATGTCTAATAGCTTTCTCAAATTTAACTTATTCAGAATCAGACTGTTATCTCCCCCAAATTAGTCTTCTCTTCCCCATCTAAGTAGATAGTTACTCCATTTTCAGGCTGTTTTCTATTTTCAGACTAAACTCCTAGAAGTCATCATTTCTCTAACACTCACTCCATCAGCATCGAAGCTCTCTCTTCAAAACGTATCAAGAGTCTGATCACTTCTCACCATTTTCACTCACCCAAGGACCTATCATCTCATGCCTGCTTTACTGTAATCACTTCCTAACTGGTGTCTTTGGCTTGCCCTTGACCCCAGACAGCCTGTTCCCAGCACATCAGCAGGTGATCATTTTAAAACGTCAGTTCGATCATGTCACTTCTGTGTTTAAAACTTCTCAATCCATTTCCATTTAATTCAGAGTAAAAGCCAAAGTCCTTACAATGACCTAAAAAGTTCTCCAAACTCAGGTTCTCCACAACTGCTCTGGCTTCACTTCCTCCCTCCATCACTGGTCCTGCCACAGGGGGCTTAGGGACGTTCCTTGGATACAGGAAGCACGCTCCACCTCAGGTCACTTCACTTGCCTGGAAGACTTCTCACCCAGATATCTACATGGTTCACTCCCTCACTTCTTTTAGGACTTTCTCAACTGTCAACTTATCAGAGCAGTCTTCCCTAACCACCCATATCAAATAGCTGCCCAACCATATTCCCTTTTCTCGCCAGCATTTCTGATCTATCTGACAGACTATTTATTTACATATTGGTATGTTTATTGTCCATCTCCATCCATATAATATAAAGTCCATGAAAGCAGGGACTCTCATTTATTTTGTTCACTGTCACATCCCCAAACCTAGAATAGTCTATGGAGTATAGAGGATATTCAGTAAGTATTTGTTGAAAGAGTACAAATTCCTATAGCAACATTCAGCTGACTTTAGACAGAGCATGAATTCTTGAATATACCATAGTCCTCACTGTTCCTTATTTATACTCTACCCAGATGGTTTTACTTTTATATTATCTGCCTTGCCAGTATAGTAATTTAAAAATGGAATTCAGACACTAAAAAAAAATATTTTCCAGAGTGTGTTGTAGACCTTCTGTTGTCCAGAGGTCTACAACAGAAAATAAGATGGTACTGGTAATAATCAGGTAACATAGATAACTCATCCTAAGCTGATAGCAATTATTAAAAAAAAAAAATCTTTTCCCTTTAGGCTCAGAATGAAATCTATGCTTCCGAGTTTTCCTGGGCCTCCATTTTGACTTACCCTTCATTGGCCATTACAGGATCCTTACTTTGGATAAATTTGCTTTTTTTTTAAAATCTTGCATTAGGGAGTGGAACAGATGAAAAATAATTATCATTGAACCTGAGCCAGAATAGAAGACAAAATATTTACCTTGAAGAACTCAATGAGAACATCGTTATTTTCTAGCCAAATGATATTATTAAGGTATTTGTCAGGAGTAGGGGGTGGGATTGCCATTGGAAAGTTATTCAGTGCTTTTATTTTTGCAAGAAGTACCTAAAAACACACAATCAAAATAATGGTGATCAGATTCCATAATAGAAAAGGGACATTAGGTAAAAATAAATAAATACGTAAATAAGATACTGTTATGCAAATTTAATCATGATTTTGACTCAGAGCTTCTCTCATCTAATTTTTTTATATTTTATTTTTTCTGATTGAAGTAGAGTTGATTTACAATGTTGCGTTAGTTTCAGGTATATAGCAAAGTGATTCAGTTTTGTACATATGTATTCTTTTTCAGATTCTTTTCTATAATAGATTATTACAAGATATTGAATATAGTTCCCTGTGCTATACAGTAGGTCCTTGTTATTTATCTATTTTATATATAGTAGTGTGCATCCTTTAATCCTAAACTCCTAATTTATCCCTTCCTCCCCTCTTTCCCCTTTGGTAACCACAAGTTTGTTTTCTATGTCTGTGAGTCTGTTTCTGTTTTGTAAATAAGTTCATTTGTATTATTTTTTAGATTCCACATGTAAGTGATATCATATAATGTTTATCTTTTTCTGTCTGACTGACTTCACTTAGTATGATAAACTCTAGCTCCATTTATGTTCCTGCAAATGGCAAGATTTCATTCTTTTCTATGGCTAAGTAATACTCCATTTTACATATATATATATATATAATATACATATACCACATTTTCTTTTTCTTTTTTTTTTTTTTACACATATTCTTTATCCATTCATCTGTTGATGGACACTTAGGTTGCTTGTATGTCTTGGCTATTGTAAATAATGCTGCTATGAACATTGGGGTGTTCAAATTATAGTTTCCATCTTTTCCAAATATATGCCCAGGAGTTGAACTGCTGGATCATATATATGGTAGCTCTATTTTTAGTTTTTAAAGGAACCTCCATACTGTTCTCTGTAGTGGCTGCGCCAATTTACATTCCCACTAAAAGTGTAGGAGGGTTCCCTTTTCTCCAAACCCTCTTCAGAATGTATTATTTGTAGACTTTTTGATGATGGCCATTCTAACTGGTCTCTCATCCTTTAAATTGTCCTGTGACCTTTTTGGTCCCTATTCTCCCCTTATTATTATTTTCACTGATATATTAACTCATATTGAATTTATCATCTTTACAATTCAATTAGCAGTTGTATTCTACTCTGTCTTAATCTCAAATTGTCTAAACTTCACAGTTGATTCCTGTATGATTTAATGCCAGGTTCTCTCAAATTTTTTTCTTCATGTGTATGATTTGCTTCTCTAAATTCTTCTGATTTTGGAGTATATAGTTTTAGTTTTGTGGCCTCTGAAAAGCCTTCTCTGGCTTCCCCCACCAGTAAGAGATAATCTCTTATTTCCCTTTTTCTCACGGTATCTCTTACAAATCTCCCTTATGGAACTCATTATATTATATGTAGTATCATTATTTTTACTTGTATGTTGTATGTAACTTTTGTTGATTGGCTGAATAAATGACTAAATGAAATAATGAGCAGAGCCCATGGCCTTTGGGGTCAGTGTTGTGCTCATTAAGTATCCCAATCTCCTCCAGAGTCCATGACATAAGTAGGTATTCAACATACATTTACTCAATTAAATTGACTAGACTTACCTAGTTCCTTATGACCTGGGATTGATAATTATATCTCTTTGGTGAAAACTAGGCAATTAGTAGGCTTTCAATAAATAACTGTTGGAGGATTACCATTATCTTTCCAAACAAACCTGTAGTGAAAAAAACGATCCCCTCTTTTCATAAGGGGTATTTTTTATTTATTTTGATTAATGGGCATCATTCAACTGAATCTTATGTAATCTTCAAATTGATGAAAACACACAAAAATACAAAACACCATGTGCACAGAGGTGTAACATGAAGAATACTGTAAAGCATCCCCTTTTGTCCCTCTGACAGACACTAAGGAGAAATTATGTTATGCATTTAGTCCTTTGCCATGATATTACAGAGACAAAAGAGGTAGAGCTATAAAGGGGAAAGCTGGCCTGTCCCACATCCACTTCCCTCCCTTCTGGGGCCATGGAGAGGGGACTATGTCCAGAGAATGCCCAGAAGCACAGTCCATGGTGGCCTCTGGCTGAAAGGTGCCAGTGACAAGAAAAAGCACATGACACACGGCAGTGGCTTATCATTAGGAAAACAGGCAGGATATGGGCCCAGAACTTGAATTTTCCTTCTTTATGCTAGGAAGCAGAAAGACTTTTGAACAGGATAGAAAGAACATTCCAATCTGCACAATATGCAGGCTAAATGGTGTATGTGATTGAGTGATGGGATTAAACATTCAACATTTTCCCCTCTGTCTTATGTTCCTAGTATTTTTGCAAATGTATAATTTTTCAGAAGTCCATTTATCAGCTAACCAATTAGGGTGTCTTCCCTGTTCCTCTCCTCTCAGAATTGCCCCCTCCCTGAAATCCACCAACACACACACACACACACACACACACACACACACACACAGGTCCCCTACCGACTACATTAACAATATATGATTACCACCTCCCTTGTCACAGATTATGGGACTGGGAAGAACATATTCCACCAGTAGACAGAGAGGCAGAAAAATCTAGTGAGTTTGTAGAGGGAGCCAAAAGAAGATGCCACAGAGGGCAACCTGGTTAGGAAATGGAGAATCTGAAATACTTTGGAGGTCGTGGTACAAGCCTCTTCCCAAAGTCTGGCCATGTGGTCTGGCCACCATGGGTTCTGTAAGGCACTGTGTGTCCTTATAATAAATCCTCCAACACCATTTCTTTGCTAAACCTACCTCAGGTTGGTTCTGTTATTTGCAACCAAGTGGTTTTGACACAGAGTGCACTAGGTGGCATTGGCACTAGTTGCCACTGGCATTAACAAAGGCTTAGGCAACTACAGAGTTAACACCTGGCATGAATTGCTCTTTTTCCAGTGTCCCTTGTTCATTACACTCTGCTGGAACAACAATGCAGCCTTGGGTGGTGGCTCATGGAATCAAGCAATATGGAAAATTACTTTATTACCTTATTCAGCTCAATGCCCTCGTATTTATCAATAATGCCTCTTGACCAAAGGAAGGTGAGGCTTTCCAGAGCTTTAGCAATCACGTTCCGGATCGCCTGCTTAGTCTTCAAAGCAATGACAACATCACGACCCTCGTGTTCTATGAGTCCTGTAGCAAATAAAACTATCAGTAAGCAAAGAATGCAGTAACTGTAATAATAACTAACACTCGTATAATAGTTCACAATTTTCAAAGTATTTACACAATATTCTTTCATTCCTGTTTCATACAGCACTTGTGAGGCTGGTAGGACTGAAGTTATTTTCATCTCCGTTTTATGGATGAGAAAATTGAAAAAGGGCTTCCTTTACCTGCTGAGAGACAATCCCTCCACCTTATTTCTGTGGCACCTCCTACACATCTCCACCATGTCACTCATGGCCTTGTAGTATGATTATATTTCCTTATTTGCCTCATCCTCCATATTATATAATTTTCCATGGGTGGGTGAATAAATGAGTGAGTGAAAGAGCCCCTGGACTTTGGCTGGTGGGTCTTTCTGAGATCAGATTGCACAGCTTTTCCTCTTTAACGAGCATGAGAAGTCATGGAATGGACTGGGTGGGAGTCGAGGCCAAAGCTGCATGTTTCGTCTTTGTAATCCTAACCTTGAGCACAATGCCTGACGTCTGGACGGGACTCAGTCACTTTTTACCTGTAATGAGCTGAGCAGTGAATTGAAGGACAACGTGGCCAAGAAAGAGCACAGGTTTTGGTGTCAGATACACCTGGGCTTGAGGTCTACCTGGCCCCTTGCCAGCCATACGACCTCAGGCGAGTTAACCTTTCTAAGCCTCTATTTCATTATCTATAAAATGAAGGTGATAATAGTATTTGCCTCATGGAGTAAGCATAAGGATTAAATGAGATAATGCATATCAAGCCATTGACACAGCCCCTGACATAATTAGCGTTCGATAATCAGTTGCAGTAACCATATGGGTACAGGTGCTCCCTTTTACATGATTGAATCTAGAAAACTCTGGAATATTCCATACTGATCTAAAACATAAGACAGCAGCTCCTAGACCACTGATCTTTAAAAGCGCAGAAATAAAAATCTGCCTAATACATAAATGGAAACAAGGGGCCCAGGATTTTCTGAGATAGTGCAGAAACATTCTGAACTACTGTCTCCAAACTTACAGTTTCATTCATTAGACCATGTTCTTTCAGTTTTGATATGGAAAGTACGAACCTCGTAAATCCATAGGGCATCTTACAATGTCCTTATGAATACAAAGTGGTTTTGCTTTCTTTCTTTTATAATAATGTCCATTTATTAAGGGCCTACCATCCACCAGGTTCTCACACTGACAGCCTGGCCCACAGTCCCCTTATGAGAAAAGCAGATCTAAGAAGCTTCGTGTAAAATCCTAGGGCTCCTGCTGTGTGTTTCAGCTGAAGCAGAGTGACTGTAGATGCTTGAGAAATGATATCCCTTGCAACCTCACATTCCTAAGTATCCTTGCAAACAAAGTAAAACAAAACAAAAACAGCCTTTGTCAAAGGTAATCTTAGTCTTTTTCTTACAACCTTAAGGAATCTGATCTTGCCAGTTTTTGCACACCTGGCCTATCACATGTGTTCAGGAAATGCTTATTGAATGACTAAATGAATGAGTGAGTGGTTGAATAAAAGCATGAACTTGTCTTCCTTTGGTTAAATTATGGGATGATAAGGTGCGATTTCAGGAAATCAGATATTCCAACCACCTACCTAGCTCCTTGACAGCATCTCGTTTGTTGGTTTCCAAAATTTCATATAATTTCTGTAAGAAGTTAAGAAAAACATTCATTTCTAATTACACCAAGTACATTTCAGGCTTTAAAATATGAGAAAAAGAAGTATGGTAGAAGAAATCTCACTAAGTTTATGATTTGGGGGAGATATTTGGCTTAATTCTTCCCTCTACGTTAATTCTGCTTCTTCCCCCAGGCTTGTACTCATAGTCCGATAAATGCTGTGTGGTCAGGAGCGTACATAACCACTGTGCCTAATATTTCTCAGGAAGAATTAGTGTGTACTCCGCTGTACGCCAAGGAGAGCTCTCATGGATACAGCCCCACTAGAGGATGGCCAACAGAGTGGCTGTCTGGGGAGTCAGCCTATTGGAAGCACAAAAGCAAGTGGAATAAGGACAAAATGGTGTCAAATAGTTCATGTTTCCTGCATAAATGACATAAAAGAAGAAATAGCTCCACTCTGGTCTAACCAATCTCTGTTCAATCACGCAAGAGGTATTTGTCAAATGCCGACCATGTCCCAGGCGTGGCTCTTCATGGAGCTTACCTTCTAGTTTTGAGTCTTTATGGAGCTTGCACTGGACCACACTAACAGCCCTGGGACTGAATAACTGGAAGTTCTCTGGGGTGACAGGCTACAGATGACTGAAATTCTGCACCCGAAAAATGCATGGTGTAGTGCTATTTACAGGGAACAACTGGTTTGATATCTAAAGTTTAAGCAGTTAAAGTTGAGTGTGTGTTGTGGGGTTTTTTTGTTTGTTTTTTGGTTTTTTTGGTTTAGAAAAATCACGTCATAAATCCCTCATTTTGAATACAGGAATGAGGCATACAGTTTTTATTAAATTGTTTCTTCTCTTGCTAAAGGGGAAAGGGCAGAGGAGGGATAAATTAGGAGTTTGAGATTAACAGATATACATTACTATATGTAAAATAGATAAACAAGGACTGGCGGTATAGCACAGGGAACTACATTCAATTTCTTGTCGTGACACGTAGTGGAAAAGAACCTGAAATACATGTACATGTATAACTGAATCACTTTGCTGTACACCTTAAACTAGCATTGCAAGTCAACTGCACTTCAATAAAAAATAAAATTTTTTAGAAGTCACTTCTTCTCGCTTGGTAACATTGACTCAATATTGGGAAAGTGCCAAATTATTAGCCTGTACATGGCACCTGTATGCTGTGCTCCAGCCCTGCTTACAGAGGTGCACAGGCAGCTGCTAAGCCCCCTTCATGCCAGACTGGACCTCCAGCAACTCTGTGAAACTGCCAAAGTACGGCCTTGCCCAAGAGAGCAGAGGAACCAGCTCACGCCCACAAAAAGAATACAATCATGAAAGCCTGGACGCATGGGTGACTTCCCTGAAGGTGAGCGGCCACTGGCCAGTTTCTAGAACCCTGTCACTTTCAGAATAAACATCTGTTTGATACCTAAACACATCTCAAAAAGTCATTTAAATCTTCACTAAAGTCTCCTTTAAAAATGCCAAAGGGGAATTTGTTTCATCTCTTATATTTCCCAGCAACTGCCCCCAAATCTCTGTGCCTTCACTCAAACTCCTCAAAACACATTCTCTGCTCCCCTCAGTGGCTCTTGTCTTTCTTCTCCCCTCTTCCTGCTTCTAAAATCTTTTCTCCTATGAATAGGCTGTCTCTGGAAAGTGGTAGGGTGGTATAACTTTACAACTAATTTTCAAGTGGTCAAATTATGCATGATTATTTTTTATTACCTCTGTTGTCTTCTGTATGTGTGTGTGTGTGTGTGTGTGTGTGTGTGTATTCTAAGACCTTACCCTTTCAGCCATGCAGAGCCACTGAATACTCTTAAGCAGAAAATCACACACAAAGCTTGATATAGCCCTTTTAGGAACCTCACTCGACTAAATTGCAGAGTGGCCTGGAATGGACAGACCGGCGTGAGGAAACCTGGTCAGGAGATGACTATTTCCATCTGTGAGTTCCTAATGTGCTTATGCCCTCATCTCCCATTTGGGACTTTTCCTGCCTGGAAATGAGGAGGGTTTTGAATGACAAAAACATAATCATAAAATACTACCACTCATTCACGCCTCAGTACCGGCATTTCAAGTTTTCAATGTGACATCTTTGTTCTCTTTCCCTCTCTCTTCCCACCACTTCAGACCTACCCTTTCTTTGAAGCCTTGTTCATATCTCAACTCCTACATGAAGCCTTTTTGAAGTGCCCTACCTTTCAGAGAGTGTTACAAGACAGACAGAATCTCTACTGTGCACTCAGAAAATAAAAGCAAGTAGATTTTCTTCTGTGACAATCATAAATAAGTTCGATCATGACAGCTGAAATTTAAAGAGCAGAGACTGTTCCCTGCAGATCTTGTCCGACATGGTAAACAACTGAATTCCCCTCACTTGCTATAATTTAATCTCTTGGGTCAAATACATGCAGACAGAGTCTTAAAAGAAATTAATACACCTAAGTGATGTTTTCCCCAAATGATCAGTGCTTGTGTCTCACCTGATTTACTGATTCTCGGCTAGAAATCTGTCGTATTAAAAATTTGGTATCCTCTTGACTTTTGACATAGCCTTTTGTAATACTATACATCAGGCTGAGCTGCTTTTTGATCTGCACGTCTATGATACTTATCAGCAGTGGTATCATTATCTGGAATAACGGAGAGAAGAAAAAAAGCCTGAAAATGTGACGAGGAAAAGCACCCTTAAAGCAGACGTTCCCAAAGTGTCATTGCCAGACCAGCCGTGGCATCACCCAGAAGCTTTGTTAGGAACATAGACACTCAGGCCCCACTCCAGACCTGCTGAACCAGAAACTCTGGGGATGAGCCCAGAAATCAGTGTTTTAACAAGTCCTCCAGGTCATTCTATGCACACTCAAGTTTGAGAGCCACTCCCTAAAGAAATGAAAGTTCAATGGATAGCTGCCTCTGTAGCTTTAAGGGAAGGTCCCTACACCTTTTCCCCCATTCTCCGCATGCCTGGATTTCAGAAGAGAGATCACCCTATAACCTGGGGGATAGTTACCAACTGAATAAATCTTCTCTTTACCCCTGTTTCTTCACCAGTAAGATAAGGAACTTAGGATATCCAAGAGCCACCTTTGCTAGAAATTTTTCGAATCATAAGCTGAGGCAGGAGAGCACAGTGACTGCACAGTTAGGGCTTTGTCAGCAAATTTTACTAAAACTTGGAAAACTTGTTTCTGGGTTATTCTGCTTCAAGTAGCATCATCATTTTCATTTATTCACCCAGTAAATAATTTATGAAGAACTTATGATTTATCAGGCACCATTCTAGAGTCCTAGGGTACATCAGTGACCAAAACAAAGATCCCCACCCCATAGAGAGTATACACAACATACAGTAAAATGGTGATAAGTGCTATGGAGAAAAAAATAAAACGTAAGCAGGTGGAGGGGGATCAGGAAGACGGGGTGGAAAGCTGGGAGTAGGGAGGGCAGGTAGTGTGGTCAGGGAAAGGCCTTTGTGAGAAGGTGAGATTTAAGCAACGACTTGGAGTGAGAGAGTGAGCCAAGCAGATACCGGTCGGGAGAGGGTTCCAGGAGGAAAGACAGCTCCCCGCACCTGCCCCATTTCTTTCAAAATAATGTGGTTTCTTAATTCATCTGACAAATAGTGTAGGAAAAAAAACCCACAATTTTTTAAAATGTGAAGTTTTACCTTGATAAGAGGAAGAAATCTAATTATTCTGAAATAACCTATTATTACTGCAAACTGAATAAGAACCAAGTTGTCTGGTCTCAATTTGACAAAGTATAAACAGAATATATCAACAATTCCAATGAGCACGGTAAAAAATTCCAAAATATTCCAATGTTGATGAAAATATTTCCTTTTCAAAATTATTATCTGTTTAGAAAACACAGAATTATAAAGTCATTTCATAGCATCTATACAGTGATATGGGGAGGGGGGAGGGTTCTAAAAAATTAACAGTTAAATCCTCAGCTACAAATGAGTTATATTCCAAAAGTTAGGTTTTAACTCATTCATTTGAAATTCAAAAACATCCATTTTAATCTCCGACGTCAAAAATTATAATTTCACTCAAAATATATATAATCTATCATGAAGCTGGTATGCCAAAGACAAGCAATGAAAAACAGTAAACAAATCCACTGCAATGATATTAATAATAGAGTATGAAAATAAGGGGGGAGGGTATAGCTCAAGTGGTAGAGCGCATGCCTGAGGTCCCGGGTTCAATCCCCAGTACCTCCACTGAAAAATCAAATAAATAAGTAAACCTAATTATGTCCCCCTTGCAAAAAAAAAAGGAAAGAAAGAAAAAAATAATAAAGTATGAAAATAGTAACACTGATAAATTCATCTTTTAAGCATGTATCCTGAAAAGTAGCTCTCATATCATGACAAGGACCCAGCAAACCAATTTGGCTTTATTCACTTATTTTTTGCATTGTTACAGAGAGTATTTGAGGGAAGCACTCTGTCTAGATTTTCAGTTCTCTTTTACCCAACCTTTGAGATTTTCTTCATTTATGATACTTACCTGATATCCAAGACTGTGACTATTATACTGATTTCATTGCTAAACTCAGAAAATTCAAAAAGATTGCTAAAATTCGAGGATCCTATCAACTGTTACAGGAGATGACTTCTAGTATCAATTATTTCAATAATATGACAAAATAGATTCAAATTATCTAAATTATTCTTTTTATAGGATGTATTTCTATTTTAAACAGTACCTTCAGTGCTGATCCTAATAGGTATAAAAATACAAAGTAGTAGTTGACCAATATCAGTGCTGACACATTTAACTCTCTTGCCATTGGCCACAGATGTACTATCATAGGATAAGTGTATATTATTGCTGTAATATATCCAGCATATTCAAATTCTTCTGAAAATACAATGCGATGTACAAAAAGAAGAAATTTATTATTCCTAAAAAAAGAGACCAAATAAAATGTCAGATCACTTTAGAAGTATAAAATCTGAACTTCAACATTTGTTTAAACAAATATTAACATTAATTTGAAGAATATAAATACATAAAATAATAGATAATATATAAATATATAAAACACACTTTCTAAACATAAAAATCATAAAGGAAAAAGATAAAATATGGCTCTAATTAATCTATATCTGGGCTGGGGAGATTTTTTTTTTTAAGTTGGTGTCTTATATATATTATTCACTCAAGTAGAAGAAATGTTTTCATTAACCTTTACCAGAAACATTAGATTCTGTAAATATATACTCATATTTTTTGTTTGTTAGGATGTTTTTTGGGTTTTTTTTCCTCTCAGTATTACTAAGATATAATTGACATACAGCATTGTTTAAGTTTAAGGTGAGCAGCATAATGGTTTGACTTAATGTACATCATGAAATGATTATCACAGTAAGTTTAATGAACATGTATCATCTCATGTAGATACAAAATTAAAGAAAATGGAAAATAAAAAAATTTTCCTTGTGATAGAATAGAATTTACTCCCTAAACAACTTTCATATATAACATACGATACTGTTAATTGTATTTTTCACATAGTACATTATATCCCTAGTATTTATTTATCTTACAACTATAAGTTTGTCCCTTTTGACTGCCTTCATCCAATTCCACCTCCCCAGTCCCTAATCTCTGGTAACCACAAATCTGATCTTTTTTCCTATGAGCTTATTTGTTCGTTTTTGAAGTAAAATTGACCTACAACACTGTTAGTTCCTGTTATGCAACATAGTGATTCACTATTTCTACACATTTCAAAACGACAACCACAATAAGTCTAGCTACGTCACCATAAAAAGATATTATATAGTTATTGACTGTATTCCCCACCCTGTACAATTCATACTGGTGACTCATTTATTTTGCAGTCAGAAGTCTGTACCTTTCAATCACCCTATTTCTTTCCTCCCCCTACTCCTTCCCTTCTGGACACCACCTGTTTGTTCTCTGTATCTATCACTCTTGTTCTCTTTTATTACATTTGTTCATTTGTTTTATTTTTTAGAGTCCACATATACGTGAAATCATGGTATTTGTCTTTCTCTGTTTGACTTACTTCACCTAGCATAATACTATCTAGGTCCAGCCATGTGCCAAATGGCAAGATTTCATTCTTTTCTATGGCTGAGTAATATTCCATTATGTATACCACATCTTCTTTATCCATTCACCTATCAGTGAACACTTGGGTTGCTTCCATATCTTGGCTATTGTAAATAAAGCTGCAATGAACATAGGGGTGTGTCTTTTCTTATTAGAGTTTTCATTTTCTTCAGATAAATACCCAGAAGTGGACTTGCTGGATCATATGGTAGTTCTATTTTTAATTTTTTGAGGAATCTCCATACTGTTTTCCATGATGGCTGCACCAATTTACATTTCAACCAACAGTGCATGAGGGTTCCATTCTCTCCACATCCTCATCAACACTTATTTGTTGTCTTTTTGATAACAGCCATTCTAACAGGTGTGAGGTGATATCTCATTGTGGTTTTGATTTGCATGTCCCTGACAGTTAGTGATATTGAGCATCTTTTCATGTGCCTGTAGGCCATCTGTATGTCTTCCTCTTTGGAAAATCATCTAGTCAGATCCTCTGCCCTTTTTTAAATTGGGTTATGTGTTTTTGTAATGTTGAGTTGTTTGAGTTCTTTGGATATTAACCCCTTATGAGATATATTGTTTCCAAATATCTTCCATTCAGTAAGTGGCCTTTATATTTTGTTGAGAGTTTCTTTCACTGTGCAGAAGCCTTTTATTTTGATGTAGTCCCATTTGTTTATTTTTTGCTTTTCCTTTCCTTCCTGAAGAGACATATACCAAAAAAATTACTAAGACCAATGTCAAATAGTTTAATGCCTATGTTTTCTTCTAGAAGTTTTATGGCTTCAGGTCTTACATTTAAGCTTTAACTCATTTTGAATTTATTTTTGTGCATGGTATGAGAGAGTAGTCTAGTTTGATTTGTTTGCATGTAGCTGTCCAGTTTTCCCGGCACGCTTATTGAAGAGACTGTCTTTTCTCCATTGTATATTCTTATCTCCTATGTCATATATTAATTGACCATAAACACATGGGTTTACTTCTGGGCTGTCTATCCTGATTCACTGATCTATGTGTGTGTTTTTGTGCCAGTATCATACTGTTTTGATTACTATAGCTTTGTAGCATAGTCTGAAGTCAGAGAGACTGATTCCTCCAGCTCTATTCTTTCTCAAGATTGTTCTGGCTACTCAGGGTCTTCTGTGTTTCCATACAAATTTTAGAATTAAATAATTCTATTTAGAAATTGTTCTACTTCTGTGAAAAATGTCATTGGTATTTTGATAGGGATTGCCCTGAATCTGTAGATTGCTTTAATTAATACAGTCATTTTAACAAATACTAATTCTTCCAATCCATGAACACAGTACATCTTTCCATCTGTTTGTGTTGTCTCCAATTTCTTTCATCAGTTTTCAGAATTCAGGTCTTTTGCCTCCTTAGTTAGGCATTTTATTCTCTTAGGTATTTTATTCTTTTTGATGCAATTGTAAATGGGATTGTTTTCTCTTTCTCATATTTCATTTTTAGTCTATAGAAATAAAACAGATTTCTGTATATTAGTTTTGTCCTGCCATCTTACCAAATTCATTGATGAGCTCTAGTGGCTTTCTGGTGGCATCTTGAGGATTTTATATGTATATTATCATGTCATCTGCAAACAGTGACAGTTTAACTTCTTCCTTTCCAATCTAGGTTCCTTTTATTTCCTTTTCTTCTTGATTGCTGTGGCTAGGACTTCAAAAACTATGTTGAATAAAAGTAGTGAGAGTGGGCATTCTTGTCTTGTTCCTGATCTTAGAGGAAATGCTTTCAGCTTTTCACCATTGAGTATGTGTCAGCTTTGGGTTTGTAATACATGGCCTTTATTATGTTGAGAAATGTTCCCACTGTGTTGAGTTTATATCATAAATGGATGTTCAATTTTATCAAAAGCTTTTTCTGCATCTACTGAGATGATCATATGATCTTTATTCTTCAGTTTGTTAATGTGGTATATCACACCGATTGATCTGCAGATACTGAACCATCCTTGCAATCCTGGAAATGTATTGTTGAATTTGGTTTGCTAATTTGTTGAGGATTTTTGCATCTATTTTCGTCAGTGATATTGGCCTATAATTTCCCCTTTTTTGTGGTATCTTTATCTGATTTTGGTGTCAGGATGATGCAAGCTTCATAGAATGAGTTTGGAAGTGTTCCTTTCTCTGCAATTTTTTGGAATAGTTTGAGAGGGATAAGTGTTAATGCTTCTCTACATGTTTGGAAGAATTTACCTGTGAAGCCATTTGGTCCTGGATTTCTGTTTTTTGGGAGTTTTTAAACTACTGATTCAATTTCAGTACTGGTATCTGGTCTGTTCTTATTTTCCACCTCTTGTTGGTTCAGTCTTGGGAGATTGTACATTTCTAAGAATTTGTCCATTTCTTCTAGGTTGCCCATCTTATTGGCATACAGTTGTTTACAATAATCTCTTATAATCCTTTGTATTTCTGTGGAGTCAGTTGTAATTTCTCCTATTTCATTTCTGATTTCATTGATATGGATGCTCTCTCTTCTTTTCTTGGTGACTCTGGCTAAAGGTTTATTAATTTTTCTTTATCTTTTTAAAGAACTAGCTCTTAGTTTCATTTATCTTTTCTGGGGTTTTTTTTGTTTTTTTTTTTTAGTCTCTCACTTATTTCTGCTTATTTATGATTTCTTCCTTTCTACTAACTTTGGATTTTGTTTTTTTCTAGCTCCTTTAGGTGTATAAGGTTAAGTTGTTTGAGTTTTTCTGGAAGGCATTTTTTAAAATTAAAGCTAATAGCACATAGGGACAATGCAACAATGCAAATATTCATATATCAAAAGCAAGAGATAAATAAATTTAGAGAAAACACTAGTGCTGATTAAAATTAGGAACAGGAAAAAATATTCTATGATATATATTTTTTAAATGGTTTCTGTTTATTGAAAGTAGAGGCTGACAAAAAGAAGTTACCTAGATACATATCGAGACCCTAGAGTCTTAATTTTTTATATTTTTCTTTAAACTTAATACATGGAATAAAGTAAAAATTATCATAATTTGTTATGAAAAGTATATTAACAACCATTTAAAATTTATTAGCATTAATGGTCCCAGAATCTTCTCATTTGACATCTTTAGTAGAGAAACCTTGTCTTTCTGCTTTAAAAATTATATAGGTTCAGAACTTATATAACAAAGCAAAGAAACTACACAAGTTAAGTAAAACTTGTATCTTGTGACATTTTGGAAATTGGTGATAGGTATTATTAAGGCCATGCTGTGTTTTTCCTAATTATAGACATCAGCAGAAACACCGCATGGCACAGATGAAATGTGAGAGCTAGATCCAGTCTTTGAGATTGATATTTCTCACTCTCGCTCACATCAGAAGAATACTAGAATATTACAGAAGCCCAAGACATAATGTGACCCTAAGACATGGCAATTAAAACTTGAAGAATCCAAATATGACCATCCTTTTCTTCTTCTTTTTTTTCCTATCTACTCTCTACTGGAGGTGTCAGTGAAATTGCTGAAACAGAATGCAGAAAGAAAAGCAAGCACTCTGCTCCTTCCCCACTCAGTCAATGAGTTGACTATAATGTTAGTGGGGTTTTTTTAGGGAAAATCATGGTAATCTATTCTGACAATGTAGGAAAGGTCACATTTTCAAGTGCATTGCTATTAAAAGTTCATAGTACTTACCCACATAGAATAAGAGGTGCCTTCTCTTTATGATATTTGAAGAAAATTAACAAGCTTTTAAACTTCATAAGCCAACTTCTAGCTCTTACATAAGCTAAAACATCATAAATAGTCATGAATCTAACAGAGAAAAATACAGATACATGTTATAAGGAAAAACAAGTGCTATATCTTTGGGTAATATAAACAGAAAGTTACACTAAATATAAATGTAGTATGGGTTTGTTAAATATGCCTCAGTATCCATCAGCTACCTACCCACAGTCACAGAAGAGAAACATTTTAGCGTAAGCCTCTTGCTGTCCATGTTTCTGGAACTATTCCTGACCTGAGGTAAAATATAATTAAAACTTCTCCAGACCAATTCTTTGGGGTGCAGAATCAAGCTTCCTTTTGTCACGCCTTGCCTATCCCAAGATTTTCCAAGGCCCTAAATTCCCTATCTTTCCCAAACTTTATCCAGGAATTGATGCTGTATCTCCCAGACGTATTACCAGGGTGCTGAAATTTAACCATCACCCAGACAACTCTCCCATCGTAGTTGCCCCAAAGCTTTGTCTTCGACCATCCATTCTCTAATGTTTACCAGGGCTGTGACCAATTATCAATATATCTCTAAGATACTAAGCTTTCCCCATCAGATTTACTTGCATCTATCAGTTCCATAGGTTGGGTCAATTCCTCCAGAGTCTGATCCATTCCAGAAAGCAGTTTAATGGCAGGCTCCAGGCTTCCCTACCTCCCCTATTCAGTAATTTAGTGAATATGATATAAAGACAAAATACTTATAATAGTAATTGAAACTATATGGGTTCCTTTTCATGGCTTCCCTTGTCTCTTATATAAATTGCTCTCTAGTCAGAACTTCCTCCAGAATCTCCTAATGTCATCAAAGTTATGAAACCTGGGGGAAAAGTATAAACAAGTAAAATAGGAAGTAGATGGATAGATGGATGGATAGACAGATAGATAGATAACATAAAAAGATTGATCAATCTGGGCATTCAACTCTCAGTTTGTTCATTCTGTATCACATACACATTCAATTTTGGAAATATCAATTAAAGAAGTATTACACTTACTTTCCTTGGATAGGGCAAAAGCTTTTGGTTGCACCAATTAATGTCCGGGCTGCCTCTACACTGAGGACTCCATCATTACACTGTTTTTCAAAGCTACTCTAAAAATAAAAATTACAAAGGACCAAAACATTAATGTAACGTACTCTGACATTTACATGGCCCTCCCTCACTACTATTATTGAACTCAATATATGAAAATATACTTCTCAAAAACTTCTGTAACAGGAAATACATTTTATCCAATTTAAATATTTAGAGAATATTCATTTTTTGCAAAGTACTTTCCTGGATGTTATAAAAAATACAAAGATTCCTAGCTTCAGGAAACTAAAAATTTATACAACTCAGAGTTTACTTCAGATGCTTAATATGGCTAATTACTAGAGAAATGCAATCAAAACCACAATGAGGTATCACCTCACACCAGTAAGAATAGCTATCACAAAAAGTCTACAAATAATAAAAGCTGGAGAGGGTGTGGAGGAAAGGGAACCCTCCTACACTGTTGGTGGAAATGTAAATTGGTGCAGCTACTATGGGGAACAGTATAGAGGTTCCTTAAAAAACTAAACAATAGAGTTATCATGTGACCCAGCAACCCCACTCTTGGGTATATATCCAGAAAAAACAAAAACCCTAATTTGAAGACACATGCACCCCAATGTTCATAGCAGCACTATTTACAATAGCCAAGACATGGAAACAACCCAAGTGCCCATTAATAGGAAATTGGCTTAAGAAAATGTGGTGTATATGTGTATATATATAAATATTATTCAGCTACAAGAAAAGAATGAAATCTTGCCATTTTCAACAAAACAGAGAATATTATGCTTAGTGAATAAGTCAGAGAAAGAAATACCATATGACATCACTTATATGTGGAATCTAAAAAATAATACAAATGAATATAGATACAAAATAGACATAGAAAACAAACTTATAGTTACCAAAGGGGAGAGGAAGAGGGGAGAGACAAATTAGGAATATGGGATTAACAGATACAAACTATCATATATATAATAGAAAAGCAACAAGGATTTACTGTATAGTATAGGGAATTATATTCAGTATCTTATAAAAACTTATAATCTGAAAAAAATAACTGAGTCAGAATACTGTACACCTGAAATTAACACAATATTGAAAATCAACTATATTTTGATTTTAAAAAAAAATAACACGGAGTCAGTCACTGTATGGAATTGTTGGTTTAAAAGTAAATGTGGTAAGTCATTATAACAAGGGTCCCAAAAATCAAGGGTTGATTTAAAGTTGATTTTACCTAGTAATCTTTCTATGTTTATATTACAACATTTAAACATTGTCTTAAATATTTTAAGAGAATTTTGATTCACTAGATTTATTTTAACTTTTTAGATTTATAAGAGTTAAATAAGCACTTGGGAGAATTTTCTATAAAAGGAACTCAAATATGTTAAATTTATAAAAGCAGTTTCAAATATTTGGAGATGTTTAATTAACTAAGTATGTAAATGGCACCAAACATCATTCAAGACTACTCAAAAATGAACTGCTAAAATTTACTAGAATAATAAGAATTAGAAAATTAGAAATAGAATAATAAGATTTGTGACTTGAATTTAAAGTCTAAGAGATTTTTTATTTTTATTTTTCAACTTTAATAAATCAAACATATATTTTAACAACCAATCAAAAGGTGAAAAAATTTTTTTTCTAGTCACCTAAAAACCATATGTAAGAATTGCAAAAATAACAATAAGTAAAAAGCAGATAATGTGAGGAGTACCAACCATTTGTATTATAGCTACATGCAATCTGGCTTCTCCTATTAAATCTTCATCTGTTGGGGACTCCTTTGCTTCTTTGTCACATGAAACATGGGTAAACTGAACAGTATCAGACTAAGTTGAAAAACATACAAAAAAGAAAAGAAAAACATACAGAGCTAAAGTTTTTTAAAAAAAGTAAAAATGATTAGAAGCTGTTAAATGCTTTGCTCAACAAAGATTCCAGTAATTCAAATCTGAATCGCTAAAATGAAGGGCTGTGTATGTAAATAACATTCTTCCTATGGGAAATGTTGCTTTCAATTATGGCGAAGTAACTATTCATTTGGGGAGATTTAGAAACCAAATTCTCCAAACCTGTCTACGCTTGACTGCTCTCTGAAGCAGCCTGTGTTTTCTACTTCTCATAGTACTTATACAGGGAGAGATCTCTCATTTCTTCAACCAATTGGAAACATCACCTTGGCAGAGGCTATTCATAGTTACTCAATCAGCCAGTGTGTAAAAACACCAGTTCTCCTGTATTTGGGAAATATTACCAGATCAACAAGACCTTCTCTGTAGAGACAGAATACAAAGAAGTATAGCATAACTAGTAAATATACCCCCCTTCAGTTTTCTGACATATAACTAGCAGAATCAAGTTTTTTACAATAAACTAGAGAAAGAGATGCAGACCCAGGGAGGGAAAGGACTATTTTTTGCTAGGTATCAACTCACAGGAATGATGTATTCAATCTTTGTTTTTTCTTCTACTAAGGTCCAATTAACATTTGTCAAAATTTTTTCTGTTTTACACAAAGCTATTCTGTTCTGTATCATCTCCTGGATGTGCTTAATGGCGTTTTGCATGGCCATTTGTCTTTGAAGGGAGAGAGCACACAAACCTGTGACAAAGAAGAATGAGGACCTTAACAGAATACAGTGAAGACTGCACAGAGAAGCAAAAGGATTGCATGATGTAGGGAAATCTTGGCATTACCTGCATAGCCAACCCAGAGTGCTTAGAGCAAGGACAATTTTTGTCCAAAATTTTGCAGAAAATCACCCAGCTATCCATTTCCTTTCAGCTGTACTTTATCTGATTCAACTGCTAAAGAATGTTTTCTTAGTTTCTTTTCATTTCCTACAGCTGGAGACAAGACTTACTGCTTCAAGGCACTCCATCAGTATTTCTCAAGGTATGGAAAACTAGCTGTGTCTTCTATGGTAGAGGGGCTGCTTATTAAACTAAGCAAATTCCTGGGCTCCACCCCATATCTGGAGAATCAGATTGTCCTGGAAATTTGCATTTTTAACAAGTTCTCCAACTGATTCTTACACACAATAAAATGTAAAGGCCACTGCAATAGAGATCCCTCAAATTTAACATCTGTTTCCTGACCAGAAAATCTGCATGTCCAAAACTTGCAGCAGTTTGTATTGTCTTGAAGTATGAATCTGAGATTATAGCTATCAGGCTCGCTTACCAAAAAGAAGTTAATTAGTGACTGAGCTTAGCCTACTCATTCAGAATTCCATCTCAATAAACTGTTCTCTCTTCCTAACTGCGTATGAGATATCTCATAAAGAGTTAAAAAAATGTTTCTAAATGTTTCAGTTTAACTTTATTGCATTCTCTACAGGACACTAGGCAACAGTAGTATTTGAAATTTCGAGGATTCAAAAAGGTCTGGAGTCATATCCCTCTCAATTCTGTATGGTCCAGAGCAAAGATGCATTTGACCTCATGCTTAATAAAGAGTTAGAAGGTGTCAGCTTTGGATTTAAAATCTGGCAGCTGAGAGCACCCAAGGAGAAAGTTTATTCGTTTGCCTAATTACATCCTTCTCATTATGATGGAGCAAAAGCCACTTTGCAGTTGCTCTGGGGAAACACGAGTATATGTGGACCACTTGGTGGCGGCATATATTTGAGTTAACTCTCATGACTAAAATGATCCAAGAACATGAGGAGGGATCTCCTAAAAGCATTAGGCCAGATGGAAGAAGTTGCTTCAAAACTCTTCATGATAAAACTCAGTTTTGTCAATTACCTCCTCACATGCAAGTATTTCTAGAAAGGATGAGCGTTGATTCTGAGGATAATATACTTGCTATATTTTTTTGTTTCATAATGAAAATTCTGAGGTTTAGTTAATACAATAAAAAATGGATAAGGGAAGAAAAAAAGAAGAAGAAAACACTTCCATGAGAATAAAACTCTTTGATCTTGCCCTTGAGTATCAGAATAAGAGCAATCACAAGGAAGCCAGCATGGGAGAAATCTAGACGTTATATCCTAAGCAAACAGAACAGAGTGGGTGTGGATCCCTGAAAGTCAATGAAAATTGGTGGGAAGGGAGGTGTGAGCAAACCCTGAGGGATCGAATTAAGTTCACTCATTCTCCAGTGTAGGCTTTTGCTGATCCAAGCACAACTTTCCACTGCAAAGAAGAACAAACCCATAAATGGGGGAGAAGGAGAGTTGCCAAAAAATCTGCCCCATTTACTAGCCCTATGCACAGTTGGAGCCCTTGCCTTTGCAGTAAAGCTGTTGCAGGAAGCTCTGCAGCAGTGTTGATGGGGCATGGTTTCAGGAGTGGGCAGGACAGTGAAAAGGCACAAGCAGAGATGGGAAATTCACCAGACTGTTTCTCTGTTTATAAGAAACTTCCTTCAACATTACTCTTTCACTGACCTCTCATTAGTTCTATGATTTCCAAGAAATTTTCTGATTACTTATTTGATTTATCAAAGAAATCAGTAGAGGCCAACACTCTGAATAATGATCACAATTATTTCACACATAGAAAGAAATCATCCTCATTATAAATGAATAAATTGATTTTCTGCCTTATCTATATTCTCCTGTGAGTGTAGTGTATATAAGTTTCCATTAGTCTCATCAATTCTAGATACCCTGACAGAATCAGTTCTCTAAAGCAGCAAAGCTGAGGACCAGGCCATGGGATACTGGAAAATACAAAGGTCCTACTCTAAGACTTTGTTTAATCCCACCCCATCCTCTCTCTTCCCTACTTGACTCCATCGCCACTGGTTATCTTATCCTAGATTTCTCTATTGATCATGGGTCTATTTGTGACTTTATTATATTTACGTATTTTATCATCAACAGCTTCAATTTTTTTCTAGAAATAGGCAACTCTGGCAGAGCCTGCTGGTTGCTCCCAATACCCATTCTCCCTTTCTTCCTTTACCAACAGAGTCTCTGAGTTTTGGCTAAGCATGTTGCCAGTCAGGTCAAGATAATATTTCCCAGCTTCCCTTACCCATGGGTGCCCATGTGACTAAGATCTGGCCAATGGAATGGGAGTGGTAATGACATACACAACTTCTGCATTATGCCCTCAAAAGGAAGCTGCTTACCCTCCATGGCCAACATGACCACCATCACCACCACCCACCTGCCATTTTCCCTTCCTATTGACCGCATTGAGCCAGCTTCTACCCTGCAGACAATAGAGCACCCCAGGAAGAGGAGGACCAATAAACAAGAGGGATCTGAGATCTCTGGACAACCTTGTGGGGGAGACCCATTCCATTCTCCTGGACTTTTTGGTGGAGGAAAAACAAACAAACAAACAAACAAATCTCTGTCTTGTTTAAGCCACCGTTAATGTTGTTTCTGTTAAACTGGCTGAATCAGTATCCCAATTAATACATCTATAAATAGTGAGTGAACGAAAGTGCATGATTTCATAATCAATTCCTTGAGCTCCATAAGAAATGTCCCACCATCCCCAACAATAATCTATTTGCATTATTCTCCCCAGTTAATTAATGAAGGATAGACATATTTTACCTAATGTCCTGGCTGAACGAGTCATCATGTATGAATTTATTCCCATAGTCATTAGTGATATCACCTGTACATACAATATAAACTGAAAAACAAAACACAGAGTCAGAATCAAAACATCAATAAGTTCTCCAGAGGGAATCACTGTTCAAATTAACCACCAGCAAAATTCTACTTTAACCGACATTTTTTAATCCTGCCTCTGATAAGTAAGCAGAGACAAAGGGTTGTTTCGTGGACACTGCTTGAATATAATCTACTGGGGCAGAAATTAGTTTTCAACCAGAATGAGAAGAAGATCGATTTTGCAGTTTGTGGGCGGGGGACGGACACTGAGAGCAGAGCGGTCCCCAGACGCCGCCGTCAGCAGCAGCATCTCCGCGGCGGCTCGGGAGGAGCCTGGCGGGGCCCGGGAGGAGCCCCAGCAAGAGCAAAAGCGGGCCGTGGTGACCACGGCGGGACAGGGAAGTGCCCCGCCGCCAGCATTTACCACAGCCACTCGAGAAGCTGTGAAGCAGCAGTCAGGACCCATGGTGCGGTCCGCAGAAGCACCGCCACAGCTGTAGGTCCTGACTCGGCCGTTTACGAGCCATGTAACTTGAGCCCAATTAACCACTCCGAGTCTCAGTGTTCCTCACTGAAAAACGGAGTGAACAGCAGTGTGTTCTTCTGAGCGCATTTCCCAAACTTCACTGATCACAGTGAGCACCCGAAGTCCTTCTGAAAGACACAGCCTCCCGGGCTTCTTCCCTGCGGATTTTTATTCTGTAGGTCTGGGGTGGGATGCCTCCAAGCAGTTCTTAACATCGCACAGATCTGGGGAACACTGTAAAATGACACTCAAATGTCTGTTAACATTTCGTTGACTTGGGCTTGGGCCAATGCCTCGCACAAAGGAAAACGGAAGGAGCTCAGATACTGGTCATCATTCTTTTCCTCTAGGAACATGGAAGAACCCAAAGGCTCTGCAAAACCACAGGTGTGTTTGAACTCCAAATTAATTTTCAGACCCTGCCCCCAGATATGAAGTGTAAATCCTCAGGAAAGATGATGAGGAGTATGATACTCCATTTAAAAAAAAAAAAAAAAAAAAGGAGCACCATTAAAAATAAGCACTTCCTCTTTGGGTAATTGGGGCACCCCAGTTCTTTTACTAACATGCTATTCTCTTTGTTTTGATTTCTCCACATGCAAGATGGAGAAGGTGACAGTTGCTCTCCCTAGAAAAGATATTTGAAAAATACTGTACTCCTGGGGTCTTCGAGGAGAGGAGTGAAATAGCAAAGAAGAGAAAATCCTGAACTTGAAATTGGATAATACCAGGAAACTCTGGACAACTACCTCCAAATTAAAGTTCCTTGGGAGATGGGTAGTGTTCCTAATTTACATTATTTAAGTGTTTTTCTCCCTCCTAGGAGCAGGTTTGGGATTTATCTGACTGGGAGGTGGCAGGGGTGTCCTGAGGATTTCTAGAAACTTCTAACAACTTCTCCAGCTAATACTTCACAAATTATGAGGTACCCTAATGCTGTCAGCAGATGCTCTGGGCTCTTTGGACTTTCCCTCGAGTCTCAGTGTCCCCGATGCTGCCCAGAAATCCACTGGCTAGCGCATGGGGGAAAAGCTTTGCGAGAGAATGGAAGGGAAACCAAGTTTTGCTTTTCACTATGGATAATGTAGGCTTCAGCCAAAATTTTTCAAGAAATTAATTTTTTAATTAGCTCTAAAAGACATAAATATAACTAGATCTTTAATTCAAGCATTTATAAAAATCTTTCTTTCCATAGTATACTTAATGAGCATTTCAGTTTTTGCTCTAATAGCTATAGGGACTGGAATATTCTAGAAAGGGTATCATTTTTTTTTCATGCTTTTGACAGCTATTGAAAAACTGCATTTATATGTCCAATAACACTGACTAAGCTTTTACTAAGTGTCATGTGTTTTACTGAGCATCATCTCAATCCTCAACTGGAAACCAAAGCTTCACAAGTCTGAGGAGCTTGCCCAGGGCCACTCAGCCTGTGAACAGTGGAGCCTGCATTTGACCCCAGGCGCACCTGACTCCCACGCCCATGACCATTACTTGATTCTTGGTTCCTTTCATGCTGAGAGCATAAGTAAACTTTCCTCCAAAAGTTCCTTTCTACTTAAAAGAATGCACTTTTCAAATCTAATCTTAAAAATGGTAAACCTGTACACCAGAAATTGACACAACATTGTAAACTGACTATACTTCAATAAAAAATTTTTTTTTAAAAATGGTTAACTTAATTACTGGGTACTATGACAAGCACTACAAAAAAAATAAAATAAAAATGAATAAAACTGAATAATCATGGGACATGATTTTTCTTACCTGCTGTGGTGACTCTATTGTTTCTTCAGCCAGATTATGAACATCAGGAGCCAAGAGTAAGCTAAAAACTCCCTTAATTCCAGACCACGCTATAACAATGCCCCATCTCCAGTTATACTCATAACTGGAATGCCTCAGAATAGGGCTCACTAGGACCACAGTAAGTAACCTGTGGAAAGAAAAACATTTGTTTTTAAATCACACCATATGTATCAATGTTATTTATGTTGAAGCTATGCAGTAAATACTAAATTTCTTGAATTTCTTATAAAAATTTTCAGACAATCCAGTTTATTGATCAGCTTTACAAACTCTCTGGAACTAACCAAATCTACTATCTAAATTTTACACTTAATACTCAACTCTTGAAAAATAACGCTAGAAGTTCTGTACAAATATAAAGAATTATTACTAACACTAGTGTGTACTGTTTGGGATTTTGGTAGTAAATTCCTGCAGGGAAACTTCTTCAAGTATCAATGACAAGCTCCCTGGAAGGCCATGACTGCATTCAGAAATTAGACGAGGATGGCCGACAGGTAGATCATGGTTGAAAAGTAAAATTATTGTAGACACATTAATAACTTTTGTTTAATCAAATTTTTCTTGAGCTCCCACAAGAATCATACATTAAATGTCACATAAATAATTTCGATTTTTGCTTCCTTTCTCTACAGATCATTTTCCTACAAGACTCTGCGCCAAAATTTGGATTCTATCTTTAGGAGATCTGCACCAAAAAAACATCAGTACTGTCCTTCAAAGGAGATTTAAGCAGAAATAAAACTGACATGTTCTCAGCTTCAAAAATTACGTTATGCATCAGTTTTTCAGTGGGCATTTCTTAAGACAATTTAGAGAATTTTCCTCATTGAAAAACAGAAAATCTACAATTTACCACCTATAATGTATATAATTAACTTGGGCAATCTCCTCTGCCTTGCTTTTAGCCTTTTGCAAAGTAATGCTTATCGAAATTTTCAGCCTTACTAAAGGATCTTTCTCTAAGATACCATTGAGTCCAGCCAAAATAGAACAACTTACGTCACTTCCTGATCTCAAAAACAGAGAAGCAGTATAGCAAAGACCCTGGAGTTAGTCTACCTGGTTTTAAATTTAGACTTTTTTTTTTTTACTATGTAAACTTAAGAAAGGTATTTAATCTCGCTAAGCCTCAGTTTCTTCCTCTATAAAATGGAGATGATAATAATAATAATGGCACTTGCTTTGAATGACCTTTATGAAGAGCCAGTTAAATGAGGCAACACTCACAGGGCCCAGAATGATGTTTTGAATGTGGTCAACACTCAATACATGTTAGCAAGGATTATTATGTCCACGCCTCGTTTGGCTCATCTTCTCTGAAATGCTTTTCTCAACAAGTCTCTTACGGAAAGTCCACCCCTACTTTGAGGGCCCCTTACGATGACTCCCTCCATTAAAGCCTCTTCTCTAGTGAGGTAGGACTGTAAGTCCACACAAGATCTCTGGCACTCACTAGCCATTTGACCTTGGGCACAGCCCTTTGCCTTTCAGTTTTTTCATCTATACAATGGAGATAATAATTCTTATCTCCCAGTGCCGTTGTGAAGTTGAAATGAGATAATGGATGCATAGCTGAGTCAAACAATGTGCAAAAAGCCATGTACCTTTCTCCACACACTGTGACCAACCTCAGCCTCCACTTGCACTCCCATGGTGGAAAGACGGTGGAAAGAAACGTAAATTGTCTACACATCCCTCTGTGTGAGAGGGACTACTTGAATCGCATGCAGTGCTTCCAGAGTCAGCAGCAGCAATGCTCCATGAGAACATCTTATAAGTAAGCTCTCTCAGCCAGGCCTATCCTGAGTAGAAAGGCCAATGTTTTTGGAGACGCTGTCATGAATTCTTCTGGAAGACATAACTGTCACTTGTGGGCAATGTCATTCTAGAAAAAGCATGGTCGGGAGAGTCAAGTTTAAATCCCAACTCTGTCCTTACAATTTGGGTGTCTCCAGGCAAGTGTTTAACCTCTCTGGGCTTCATCTGTGAAAAGATGTAACAGCACCTAGCTCATAAGGTTGTATTAATATTAATGGTATAATGTACACGGTTAGCGCTTAATAAATGTCTTTATCATAGTTTTGATGATAATACAGGATGAAAGTCAACAAGATGTTAGCAGCATTAATCTGGTCCAGTGGTACTCAGACTTTAACAAGCTTGTTGAAACAGTTTCCTGGATCTCATCTCCAGAGACTGAATTCAGCCAACTGGGACGGGCCCGTGAATTTGCATTTCCCTCAAGCTCATGGGTTATGCTGATGCTGCTGTTCTGCCCCTTCTTATTTTACAGATGGAACCTTGAAGAGTAAACAGACTTTCCCTCAATTGCACAGCAACCACTACCAGGACCTTGACAGCAATACAGGATTCCTGACTGCATGTCCAGAGCTCTTTTTGCTATAACTCACCTAAGTCCAGTAAGCAAACTTTAAAATATAATTCTTACCTTACAAAATTCACTGTTGCAAATAAGATGAACATGAAAACTAAAGTGTGGAATGTAAAATACCCAGTTTCTCCACATCCAATTACAATGCCAAAGAAAGTGTATATTAAATCTTGATATACACATGAAAACATCATTAGAAACCTAGAATAAATGGAAAGGAAATCACATTTTAAGCAATGTGTTTTTTAAATAGTTTTCTTTTCACATAAAAGCATCTACCACATATCTTCTATTCTTGTCTTAGCAGAGGTCCTTGCCTCCATCACTGTTACAATTAACATTTAAAAGCATTTTGCTGAAATCAGAAACAGACTCACAAATATACAGAACAAACTAGTGGTTACTAGTGGGGAGAGGGGAGTGGGAGGAAGCAAGGTAGAGGCATGGGATTAAGAGATACAAACTATTATGTATAAAATAAGTAAGTAACCAGGACATATAGTACAGCACAGCACAGAGAAATATAGCTATTATTTTGTAATAACTTTAAAAGGAGTATAATCTATAAAAATGTTGAATCACTATGTTGTACAACTGAAACTATTATAATATTATAAGTCAACTATACCTAAATAAAGATTAACTAATTAAAATAAAATTAAAGTATTTTACTGGAACTAAAATACACCCAGTTTCATATTCCCCATTACCCTCATCACACCAGTGCCTGTGGGCTGCCTTTCACAGCAGAATAGTAAGAGCAAGGCAGAAAAATAAGGATCCCCACTTTCCAAGCTGGTGACGTGGCACTTTTGCTGAGATTAGTGGGCAGCATATCAGCTGTCCAGCTGGCCACAGCTGAGGCTGCCACAAGGAGCCCCTGGTTAACCTTGACTTTGTGATAGCTGCCTGGATCCCCTCCATGCCCTCTGCACAACTTCTCCCTTTGTGATCAGCATGAAACTCCTTTACTTTGAAAGTCTCTTCTATCTGCTTTCTCATCTACTCAATTCCTAAAAACTTTGTTAAAACAGCTAACCCTAATCCCATGTTCTTCAGGAAACCACCCTAAGCCCTCTCGCTGTAAGTGATCCTCCTCCAAATCCTTACATGCTGATTGTCTACACCACCATGGTTCTTCAGCAGAGAAGAGCATTAGAATCACCCAGACTGTCTCCCAAAAATCTACAAGTCTAGCCCCACCCCCAAAGATTCTTTATGAGTAGACCAGAGCACAGCAGTTAGGGCATGGGGCTGCTCTGGTTCCACGAGGCAACTAACACACCTGGGTCAGGGCCAGGCCTGACTTCTACAGGTGGATCTCAAGTCCTGCCTCTTCTTGGTCCCCTCGATTCACACGTTCCCTTTCATATCACTGGGTGACTGTATCTGTCCCTAAAACCAGTCTCCCTATAGATAGGTCTCAAGATCTACACTGGGAAAGAAGCACTAGGAATCCTCTTTCTAGCTGCAGATATAAACCATGTTCTCTGACATAGCATTATTCCAATCAAACAGATAATCTGATACTCTGTCTGACTCCCGTCTCTTGATTCAACTGATTAGAGCTCCTAGAAGGAAAGGCTGTGAGTTGGAACCTCAAACTGTAAAGCTTAGTTTTATAAAAATTGAGAAATGATGGAAAAACTGACTGAGTAGAATACTTTTTAAAATGTCTACATACATCTTTAAAAATGCCTTAGAGATAGTAAGATCCCAGTAAACATACATTTATTTACACTGATTACCATGTTCTTCCATACACATGTCCACCATTTAACAATGAGCATCTTCTGGGAAGGAACTTATTGTCATGGCCCCAAATCTAAGATACAACATCCAGGCCACAGATGATATTAAGAAAGGATTCATCAAATAGGTGAAAGAATAAAAAATTTAATGAATAGAATGAATAACTTATAATGATGCTGACAGCATGACTGAGCTCAGGAAATTGTCTAAATACAGACAAAAAGTCTATGTTCTGTCAACTAGTAGTTATCCCAAGTTTCTAGGTTTTAAAAACCAGTAAAGTAAGTGTCATTCATATACACACAAAACTTGATTAAGTTACAGGTACCAATTTTTTCATTTTGCCAAGTAGAGTTATATATATATTTTAAAAAGTGAAGTCTTCTATCACTGGAATTTCATAAAAGAAATGACATTTTTAAACAACATAAAAGTAGGGAGGACGTAAATTCAGAATGATGAATAATAGTCTTTTATATCAAAGCAATGAGTTTTCATGGGAAAACTCAGGGTAATGGCTTATTTTTCTCATTTCAACATTCACTTTCAGCCCCAGTGAGAATTTCTACACTAGACTACGATTTGGTGTGAAATAATTCTAAAACACTTCTGTGATTTAGCACAGTCTCTCAGAGAATGGCTAACTCATTTGTCTGAGAAGACAAGCAAATGGCTTTCCCTCTGTCTACAAATGTCCATATGACACCTTGGAGTTTTGCTGGGTTTGCATTTTTTTCTGCTACTTTCCTTTTCCAGCTCTTCCCAAGTTAGGATATTGTCATTCAGGTATGTTTCAAAGGAATCAAAGGAATAAAGTATTTTTCAAACTTTCCACAGTTCAAAATAAATTTTTATCAAAGAGTTACATATAAAAAGCATCATGATCTCTGAGCCACTGATACATTATCCATAACAGGAGTATCAATTAATGTCAATAATTGTCGGTGGCTTAAGTTTTTTTCAAGCATAACCTGTAGTAAAATTTAAAATGAAAAGTTTTTTTAAAAGTTATTAAAAATGAATTCTATTAGTGTCCATGAGGACAGGAGCACTTAAGCACTAAACTTCTATGAGATCTATACGAAGTACGTAACAGGAGACTTACTTAGTAATTACTAACTCGATCCTCGGTTTAAAGCTTAAGGAATCTAAATTCAGTCCTACAGAGATTAAAGCAACCATACCGGACATTCCTAAAAATTCCACTGGGGAGAAAAAAAAAGAATAAAATTAGTTGCTTTGAAATCCGCACACTAAGCTGCTTTATCTTGAGTGAAGAATTGTTGGGAAACTTAAAAGACTGGTAGTATTTCTTGGAAAGTTGTTTTAAGTGACTGGCCTAATCCTTAGATCAGGGGTTGACAAGCTTTTTCTGTGAAGGATCATATAGTAAATACTTAGTCTTTGGTGCTGTTGTGGCCCCAGTTGCAACTACTCCACTCAGCCGGTCCAGTGCACAAGTGGCCTACATAATACATAATACATAAATGAATGACTGTCCAATAATAATAGACACCAAAATTTGAATTGCTGCAAAATATTTTTTTGAGTTTTTTTTGAAAAGCATTTTAAAATGTGAAAACTATTTTTAGTTCATGGGCTATACAAAAAATAGGCATATTTGACTCACAGGCTCTAGTCGGCCAACCCCTTGCCATAGACCGTCCTTGAGGACAGGGCTAGTGAAAAATAAGTTTAACGGCCTCTGCCCAGCATCTCCGCGACACTCTGCAGCGTGTCCTAGGGGCTGTGGTCCAAGCTCAGAGTTTGCATGGGGACCGCAGGTCCTGAAGCTTGCTGTTCTTTTGCCTGGGACAGATGCCCCTAAAATTGTGATTCCTTGGGCTCTAAACAAATATGTAAATGTAGTCTGGGGCAGGAAAACCAACTATGAATGTCTGAACACTTTGAATTCCAACAGTCCTAGGCTGCAGAATCTTCAACTAGCACATTATAAATGTCAGACAGAGGAAGGGAAAAAAGACGCAAGGTAGGAGTGGAAGGCCCTTGGAGCAGGGCTGAGCTGGCTGCTCAGGGTTTGTGACATCCCTTTTCCCCATTAGTGCCCCTGCATCTGCAAAATGGGTGTAAAAGAAGAATGCCTCATAGAGTTGTTGTGAGGATAAAATTAGATAACATGAAGAGTGCTTGGCACATCTTTAAAACAAGGAATAAATGATAATCACTGTTCTCATGCTATTAATTATTTTTATATGTTCACTTCATTGCTTGGTAAATTTATGCTGTTTATTAATTTGAAGGGGATTTTATTATTCCTTTGGTTTATCTAGTTTACTTAAATCCACTTTAGATTTCTTTTTACCTACTTATTTAACTGAATTTAATATAAATAAACAATGACAGTAAAACCAGTGGTACTGGGAGCTGTGAGGATAGAGAAACTCTTGCAATCTTACTTCCAATTCCCTACAACTCATACTATGGGATTTTAAAGCTCATTTTTTTCACCAACAGTCACTACCTAGAGACAACATCTGTTATGAGAAAACCACAAAATAACTTTATTTTAAAACTGATATCATTTAGTATAATCCCAATGTTACACAAAAATACGGTGTGAATGCATACATTAATACATGTATGTACATGCGTATGTATTTGTTAAAGGCTAAGCACATGCACCAAAATGTGTCAGTGGTTAAATTTACAACATAGGTTTAGATTTTTTCTTTGACTTTCCAGAATTTTTCCTAAACTCTACACTGAACATGTACTACTTTTACAATTAGAAAAACAGTCTTTGAGAAATTCCAAGTGCTATTTATGTTAAATGGTATTTCAAATGTTCAAGAAGTTGAGGGTTGGGGGGGGATGTCATGGAACATGTAATAAAGAAAGTAATTTTCATCAGCATAAACCCAAGAGGTTAAAAATAGAGCTGTCAAGTTTTCCTGACTCAATGGAAAGAAACCATCACAGAAGACTGATGCCACGGGAAAGCAGCTCTCTCAACTTCTGTCTCTTTCTCTCTCTGGTTTAGAAAAAGGGAAGGTCCTCCTACTAGGAGATTTTGTTTCCTAAAAACAACAGGATTCAGGAACGGATGTTTCCTAACTAGAAAAATATTAGCGTGACGACTGAAGTCCTTCGACATTTATAGCCGAGACCAATGACATAACAGAAAAGAGACAGTGACAGCAATCAGCCCGGGCACAGGCAAGAAGGGAATGCATTGTTTGTAGACAGTTTTCAAACAATAAAACTGCCTAAAAGCCCTCTGCTTTTTATTATCACCATTCTCCAGAAATTCTGACCAGTGCCACTTGACAAAATATTCCTTCTGCTGGGACAAACCGCGCCCCCACCACCTCTCTTGGTGTACCTCTGGCCTAGACTTTCCTATAACCCACCATCTATAACATTGACTCCCTTCTAGACACTAAATTCAAATTTTCTTCCATGGGCTGATATATTAATATTTCTAGCTGCACTACCTGTCAATCAACAATGTTCCAGTGAGTCTTTTGTCTGGTAATGTCTGTGCAATTTTTTTTGACTATTTTACTTTATTAGAATGAATGTGCTGATGCAAGTGATTTCTAAAAGTCCAAGAATTGTAAATTTAATATAATAGAGACAAAAATGGAAATGACTGTACTGTGCTCAAGGAGGTGACTCTCTGACCTCAATCAGACACTCCCTGGATTTAAGCCAGTTAACAATATGTTTCACCAGCGAAGAAAAAAAAACATAATTAGATAACATGACAGAAATGTAACACGTGTAAATAAAAATTTTACCTACGTTCAGCTTTCTGGCAATGGAAACTCTCCTTATAACTGTCTGTTACTGACTGTTGCTGTCAGGATCTGATTAAGCCTAAGAGTGAAGAACTACCTGAAGCTGTTAATTCCTGGAGCAGAGGAAAGTGTAATGCAGGAGGGAGGGGTATTTTTTTCCCAGGGCTGTTGTAACCGAGTACCACAAACTAAGTGTCTTAAACAACAGGAATTTATTGCCTCATAGTCTGCAGGCTAGAGGTCCAAGATCAATCCTTTGCACCAGCGATCCCTTCAGAGCGCTGAGAGGGAGAATGTATTCCAGGCCTCTCAAGGACTGACCGGGAGCCCCTCCGTGAATTAGAACGAAAGGGGAAGGGAACCAGCATTTATCGGCTGCCCTACCTTGAGCCTGGTGTTGTGCTGGTAAATGTTTAACAGCAGCAATCTGGGGGGTAAAAAAAAAAACCCAGTTGGTAGTATCTGCCAGTTTCCATGGTCCCACTATGGCCAGTTTCAAGCTACCAACATTATGTCACTTAAACACAGCTCTGGGAAGAGATGTGAACAATCAGCTCTTGCGATTGAAGTCCTACCTCCAGGACACAAACATGAGTGAGTCACACAACACATATTATTTCATTAATGCCTGCAATGCTCCTCTCAATTAGGTTATAGTATATCATGTTTATAGATGAGGAAACTAACTAAAGCTTAGAGAGGTAACACTCCAAAGTCACTGAGCTAATAAATTGTGAAGCTCAGATGTGAATCCAACTCTGCCTCATTCCACAGCTCTTGAAGGACTAGTAGTTTATTCAACCAACATGTATTAAATTACTATTAGGCATATGGCAAGTGCTGGGCTTGGCTCAGGGAATACAGAAAAGAGAATAAATAAAAAGATGAATAAGAGACAGCCTCTACTTCAAGGAACTCATGGTCCAATGAGAAAACAAAAGGAAATATTAAATTAAAATTTTTTCTTCAAATATTTAAGACGTTTAAAACAGGTAGACAGGGGAGGGAAAAAAATGAAGTTGAAGGAAATGACCCTTTGGGGAATGTTTTCTATAATTTTACTGACTCAGGGCAGTGAGCAACAACAAGAGGCAGTTTACCCGTGGAGGGAGCAGTGCTGGTTGGTAACTGGAGGGGAAAGAGGAGTAATGAACCTCTGGACACCTGAGGTCTCCCATGCATGGACGTTGCTCCACTGTGCCAGGGAAGAGCAGAAGCAGAATTTGGCCATTTTGCCACAATTACTATGGCTTTTGGGAACTGGTTACCTCAGTCAGGCCAGGAAAGACTTTAGTTCCCAGTCCCATGGGACTAAACTAGCATATGAATGTTGAAGGTTGACCAGCTGAAGGCTCTCCAACTCCCACAATAATTCTACCCTCATCACTTCCAGACAAAGATATACCTGATTTCTCCCTCTCCTTTCCTGCCTCCTGGCCTCAGGTAAGGGCCACCATTTCTACAGTCCCTTCAAATTGGTACCCCCTGAATTAAAGCCTGTTGAGCTCAAAAAGACCTCAGGAGCATCTTTCCCAACTTTCTCTCTTTAAAGATGGGTTGCTAAGGGTTAAGAGCAGAAACCAGCTCAGTTCTGATTCCTCTTCCAGGGGACTGCTAGTGACTGAATGTAATGCCAAAGAGTAGAGTTTTAGAAAAGAATAAGAGACAGGGGAGGGCATAGCTGAATGGTAGAGAGTGTGTTTAGCATGCACAAGGTCCTGGGTTCAATCCCCAGCACCTCCATTAAAAATAAATAAACAAACAAACCTAATTACATCCCCTCCAAAAAAATTTTTTTAAAAAAGAATAAGAGAGTAACAACATGGAAGAATGCAAAGGGAAGGGACATGGAGTCAAAATCAAAGAGATGTTAAGAGAGACCAGGAAAGAGCTGGAGGTAGCGGAGAGATAATATGATAACAGACACACAGAGGGGCCACATCAAGGTGGAAGCAGTTGGGAAGAAGTAACTGAATTGAGAACAAGGGAAAATTAAAATGCAAAAAGTTCACTTTGAGGACAGCATTTTTTGTATCTGTTTCTGCCTTACCAATGTAGAAAGTCATGTACACCATCGAAATACAGAGAATGATATCAGTCAGCATATTGCTAAAAAGGTCAGTCAATATAAACTGAATGATCCTTGCACACCAATATCCACATAGCGTGCCTCCCAAAATGTCCAAGCAGAGGCCCATGATAACATGTAACTCTAGAAAAAGAAAATAAGAAAAAAAGAAAGTTGAACTATAACTTTTGTTTCTTTCATTGACGGCATTTGGGTCTATACACTTTGGTTTGCTCTTGAGATTTTGAGTAGGAATCGTGTTCTTCAGCAGAAGAGAGTTTCCCATGAAAGCCTGGCAAAAGAGGCTCTCTGGGGACACATGTCCTTTACAGTCTGCAGCTTAGGTCTGCTTGTCCAAGGACAGTAGACTCACGTGCCCTTAGGAGCCATAAACGTGGAAAAACCAATGACAGCCTGGAAAGTGAATGATCAACAAAAGGACATTCAAATTCAAATGTTTTACAAACTATGTCAGGGCCAAGCACACAATGTCCATGATCGCCACCAACCTGCAGTCTATGTGTGACCCCTGCCCCCATCCCAGAGGATATCTGGGAAATGAAGAAGGGAAATTTTCCATGACCACAATAATGGGGGGCAACAGTGCCAGTTAGCGAACAGATACCAGACACTGCTGAGTGCAGTCTTAAGTAACAAAGACTGACCCACCCCAAATGCCTTCAGCTCCCTCACTGAGAAGCAATGCAAACCCCTCTTGATAAATTTCTTTTCCCTTTTAGCAACTCTCTCCTCCTACAACCAACACATAAACATATCAGGAGGACACATGTTCCCTCTTCATGCTGTGACTTTTCCCACTTTCTTCTCTCCTAGTACCACATCTAGGAACCTAGCAAATGAGCATAGTTCCATAGCCCAGTGAACTTCAACCACACCATGGCTGACTGTTATCCTCTCTAGGCACTGACTCTCCAGTACTGCTTGAACCATTCTGCTTTCACCCACAGACTCAAATCCAGGACCAAGCCAATTCTTAACATCCATGCAGTAAACTCCAGATTGATACAGGGAAGAAGTAAATCTGAGCCAGATGACACAACTGTGTGTGTGTGTGCACACGCACACGCACAAGAGTGCACATGTATACCAAGGGGGATGAAATAATTTCACATTCTTTCCCCTTAATCTCTAAGTAAACACATAGATGGTAATTATTTTGTTAGCTGATTTACTATTTTAATTGGTCCATGAGTAAAGTACAGGAAACGCAGTTAAGATATCTTTTTTTTTAACATTTTTAAACATTTTTTATTGATTTATAATCATTTTACAATGTTGTGTCAAATTCCAGTGTAGAGCACAATTTTTCAGTTATACATGAACATATATATATTCATTGTCACATTTTTTTCTCTGTGAGCTACCATAAGATCTTGTGTATATTTCCCTGTGCTATACAGTATAATCTTGTTTATCTATTCTACAATTTTGAAATCCCATCTATCCCTTCCCACCCTCCACCCCCTTGGCAACCACAAGTTTGTATTCTATGTCTGTGAGTCTATTTCTGTTTTGTATTTATGTTTTTTTGTTTTGTTTTGTTTTAGACTCCACATATGAGCAATCTCATATGGTATTTTTCTTTCTCTTTCTGGCTTACTTCACTTAGAATGACATTCTCCAGGAGCATCCATGTTGCTACAAATGGTGTTATGTTGTTGGTTTTTATGGCTGAGTAGTATTCCATTGTAAGACATCTTGATTACATTTTAATTTCAGTATGAATTGAAATGCACCATATAAAAATGATATTAGAAAATATACAGACCAAAAAAATGCTCTTACCGCTATAATTGGAAATGCCAAGGAAGTTGCTCCGAAAAATTCCAAAAAAAATGGATGTGAAGCTACAGATGATCATTGATTCTCCTCTGATAATATCAGTAAATGTTTTAGAAATGCCTGGAAAAGGAAATATAAAATATAATTTAATGTGCATGAAAATGATGCTTTTGCACAGAAAACACAAAAATAGAAGAGAAGGAATATTCTAGGAAAAAAGAAGGCAGACATAGCTGGGATGGGTCTGCTGGACAATCACCATTTTTAAATTTCTCCATTGTGCCTTCTATACCTCCAGTGGCAAAGGAACATGGCAGTAGCCCTCCTGGAAGTGTCCATTGCCTCAAACCATGCTTAAGCCTCTGGATGAGGCGAAACACTTCTCAGTTCACTATATTTAGCTTGAATAAACATGAATCATTAGACTCCAAAAGAATTACACTTTAGAAATAAGTACAAAATATGACCTAGCAAATCTACTCCCAGACATATACCCAAGAGAATTGAAAACATATGTCCGCACAAAAATTTGCACATGAATGTTCACAGCAGCATTTTCGTAATAGCCAAAAAGGGGAAACAACCCACAGTCCCTCAGCTGATGAATGGATAAACACATGTGGGTATATTATGCAGGCTAATATGACCACAGATTGATACAGAAAGTACTGTACAACTACATGTTTTTTAAAGCAGTTTAATATAACCCATTGCATCAAAATCAAAACTGATCCTATTAAATGACACTATTTTTTTAATCCAAAGAGAACTGGATCTGACTAACATTCTACTTTTTTTCCTTTGGTGTTTTTTGAAACACATAATAATTAAATAGATATAGCTGGGGGGGTTCAGTATTAATATTTCTAAGATACTATATGTAGTTCAAACAAAAGGAAGTCTCTGCTTTCCAGTGTTTGATCTGAGTACATGAAACATCAGACTGTTCGGATTCTATCTATCTTTGCAAAAGTCTCCTGAATGATAGAATACCAGGAAACTACAGAATACTAGGATAATAGAGAATTTCTGATTACTCAGTGCCTAACTGCAGATCAATATTCAGGCTGTTTATTTCTATTCTCTGTGGTTAATTAGTGTAGCCAATAAAGAAAGCAAAGATAATAAAAGGCAAGATAAGTTATAATTATTTTTTATTACTATTTGTTACTAACTTTGACTATAAAAAAAGACAAAAGAATACTGGTTAAATAGGTTTGAAGATTATTAGCACATTTAATTTAGTTGGTCAAGAAATCCTTTAATCCTTCCCTCAGATTTGGTGAGTCAACCAGGATCAAGTTAAGTATAAGATGTGTTGCATGAAGTTTTGAATTTGATGTGTAGTTATTTTAATAGTAAAACTCCCCACAATTCTTATTGACTTAATGTGGAACTAACTAATATTTATTAATTTGTTGTAAAATTTGGGAAAAAGAAAGAATAAAACAAAATAAAACAAATAAACAAGTAAAACAAAAATCATCTATAATTCCATAACCCAGAGAGAACTATTTGAATGTTCTTCTAAGTATGTAATTCTTTGTACTCAGTTGAAATCAAAATAAATTTTGTATTTTATTCCTTTACAAGCTCCTATTCCAGATTTGTTTTAAAGTAAGAACTGTTTGAGCCCTGTGCACTCTTTTAAAGTAGGTAAAGAATAGACAGGTTCATCTTAACTCACTCGTCTCACTGGGTCAGTCCACATGACGCAGGCTGTGCAGGTTTTACAGTGCACCAAGGCACCACATGAAATGAAGCAGCATTCACGCTGTAGGAGCAGTTTTGCATATGCAAAGATTATGGTAATTTTAGGCATACAGCAAAAAATACTTCTACTTAAAAAAGCAATGTATTATGACAATTAGATAGGAAGGATCATTTATCTAATTCACACAAAGGACCTATATGGTGGCTCTTTCAACACCATAAATGAGTGAGAGTGATTTTCCCCCCATAAAAATGAGTCAAATTTGTCTTACTAAGTAAAAATGTCACTGAATGCAGAGCCATGTACCACCCGAGTATTACTGACATAACGAAAATAACGATTAAGAGTCAAATACCTTCACTAGTTTTAGAGAAATGGAAGACTTTCCACTCCTGTTTTGAAAAAAAAAAATTTAATATGGAGACTGCAATAAATAATTAAAGTTTGGAGTTTATTAGAGCCTCTTATAATGGAGAGATTGCAGAAAAGGGAGCAGGAAGAAAATGATGCAAATAAAACAAGTGGCAAATACTAATGGCTAAAAAAGAAAGACAGGTGAATGAAAGACAGAAAAATCATGTGCTTGGGGGAAAAAAGAGAGAGAAAGAAAAGAGGACAGGATCTGACTCTTTGAGAAATATCTTGTGACAATGTGAACTATCACCACCAAAAGTGTCTTAAAACTTCCCATGTTTTCTCAAGTGTAAGTCTAAGTGGGTATAAAAATGGGAATATCACTTGCCAGAAAGGTTCAAGATTTCCCAAGCCAATCATAAGGCAATATATTTCCACCAAGTATAACTGACACCTTAAATTGGTTAGTTAAATATTTCTGGCTCAAAAACAGAAACCACAATATCTAGACATTTCATGTCTTTACTGCTATGTTAATAAAACATGACAACAGGGGCGTATTTCAGAATGAAATCACCTTTTTACCAAATGAGATGGGAAGCAGTGTAGAACCCCAAAGCCTCTTGGGAATAAGCTTTTATTGAACAACATATGTGCCAGACTATATTTTCACCCCATTTCTCTTAAATAAATTACAAGTCCCTCTACCACCTGCCCAAGGTTAGCTGCTCCAAAATGGAGGCAGTTCTAACAAGAGGTAGCTAGACCTTGGAAAAGTTTCTTTAGGGGAAAGGCAGAGTCTCTACCTTGTGGCTTGGAATTCAGCGGAAGGGAATAGAATACTAATTTTTTATCACTTTCTAGGAAGGTTACATTTTCTTCTTGAAAAAACTTGAGATCATAATTGATGCTGTTTATCCTGGATCTCAGGTTGCCTTATTGACTTTGCATATCAATCAATGCTCCAGCTCCAAGACAAACAGCACAAATATCTACTTTGTTAGATGCATAACTCATGGAAGAAAAATACTGTCAAAAGGAAATAATTTATCCTCACATCTTCAAGAGAGAGAAATAAATCTGACATACCAATAGTTTTCAGTGAATTCACAGAATGAACAGGATCTGTAATGACAAGGGTCATGCTAAAGAGTACGCAAGATTGCAAATCCCATGAGTCCTTATTGAATTTCAGAACCACATATCCAATTATGATGAATGCTATAGAAAAGCTGATGAATCCAGTTAACAAGACCTGTGAAACCAATTCATAACATGGTATTAGGTTTAACATCTCAACATGGCATGACTGCATTTACTTATGTATGAGTCAGATCATGGCTATATATTTTATACCATTACTCTGGAAGATAACTTTAAAAGATAGTCTAGTTTACCTACCTCAAAGAAACCACCCCTTCCAAAAAAATGAGATTCTACTTTTTTGTGAAAAGACCCATTCACCAATCTCTCTGGTTGCTATTCCAGCTTAATAGTTATCATTGTCAAAATGTTCTAAGATGGAATGCAAATTTCTCTTGCTTCTGTGTGAAACATTTCCTGGTTTTCTCAGGGATGATCTGCAGGGCTCCAGGCAGAAAGAGAAGTAAAACAATGGGCAAAAAGCCCATTCCAGCTGATCTGGCCCCCGTGGTAAGGGTTTTCTAGAAGCCGTATTCAGCAAACTTTTGTGTACAACTCATTGCTCAACTGTTTCCTGACACTACCACATCTGTCAAGGATGCTGGGAAATGTAGTACTATTTCACACTGGATCCGCTCCCACACCAAACAAAATACAGGAAGTCTCTCTCTAGTGAGAAAGAAAGGGATAGACAATCAGTAGTGCCTGCCTCAAAACCAGCAACAGAACATAAAACTTTGAAACAAGGAGAGGAACAAAAGGGATAAAGAAAACTGGATCAACTTAATTGATTGAGAAGGGAAAAATGAATGAGAAAAAGTAAAGGAAAAGCATCATAAATAAAAAATACAAAATCATATGGGAGAAACAGAAATTTAACTTCTTTTAATTTTTTAAAATTTATTCTTTAATTTACATACAGTAAAATTAATTCTTTTGACGTATAGTTATACAAGTTTTGACAAATGCATAAAGTCATGTGACCATGACCAAAATGAAGGAACAAAACAGATCCGTCACCCCCAAAAATTTGTTCACACTGCCCCTTTGCAGTCAGTTTCTTCCCTCATCCCCACTTCCTGGCAACCAATGATCTATTCTACAAACGTGCAGTTTTGCCTTTGCTAGAAGGAAGGTCTATGAATGGAATTATACAATATGTAGTTTTTGGGTCTGGTTTCTTTCTCTTAGCACAATGCATTTGAAATTCTTTCATGTTGTGCCTATCAATACCCTGTTCCTTTTCTATTGCTGGGTAATATTCCATTGTAAGATGTGCCACAATTTGTTTACCCATTTGATGGTTGAGAAATGTTTGAGTTGTTTCCAGACTTTTGAGATTATGAATAAAGCTGCTATAAAGATTCATACAGAGTTTTTATTGTAAGTATAAGTTTTCATTTCTCTTGGGTAAATATACATGAGTGGAATTGCTAGGTCATATGGCAAATGTATACTTAACTTTATAAGAAATTCCCATACTGTTTTCCGAAGTGGTTCTACCATTTTGCATTCTCACCAGCAATGTATGAGAGTTATAATTTCTCTGAATTCTTACCAGTACTTGATATTCATCAGGCTTGTTACTGTTGCTGCTGCTGCCATTCTAATAGGAATGTCAGTAATATCTCATATGGTTTTAATTTGTCTTTCCCTAATAATTTAAGATGTTGAGCATCTTTCCAAGTACTTATTTGTCATCCACATATCTTCTTTGGTACCTCAAATCTCTTAAAATCTTTAGCCTTCCTAAATCTATTTTTAATCACAATAAATATCACCAAAAATACATCCCCCCCCCAAAAGCCAGCAGAGATAATCAACCTAGATAAAATAGCAAAATCCAACTGTGTGTTATCAAAAAGACAAACATAAGTTCACCAAAATCTTGAAAGTAAAAGAATGGAAAATTTTTAGCAGACAACTACTAACCAAAAGAAAGCTAGTATAACTATAGTAACACCAGATAAATTTGACTTAAGGCAAAAGCATCATTTGGAATCAAAGGGTAACTAAATAGTAAGGAAAAAAATTAACTAGGAAAATAACAATTCTTCTACATGCACCACCGGAGTTGACAGATGAAGCACATTCTCTGATCACAATGTGATAAGGGAAATAAAAATAAAAAGCCATATTTGGAAATTCAAAGACAACTTCTAAATAACTAATGGGCCAAAGAAAAAAGTATAATAAAATTTAGGTAGGAGGGATGATAATGAAAACCCTAAAAATCTAAACATGTGGGGTGAAACTAAAAGAGTAGTTAAAGGAAAATTTAAAACCTTAAATGTACAAAATATAAAAAATTTAAAAAGCTAAAAGTCAATCAACTAACATCTAACTCTAGATGTTAGAAAAAACAAAGAATGAAATCAAAGAAAATGAAACGTTTTGGAAAAAAAAATTAGTCTGGCAAGCATGATTTAGGAAAAAAGAGAAGGAATAAATAAAACAACCTTAACAGTGAAAATGGACAAATCTAGAGATACAGTTGAGATGAGTCAGAGGTGGGATCAGGATCCAGGTTCTGCCGTTTCTCAGTCTTGTGACCTCGGAACTACAGTCTGCTTATACGTGAAGTGGGGGTGATACTAACTCAGTGCCCCGTCACAGCGGTCACTCAGCAAATATTCATTCCTCCTCCCTCCCCTCAGCTCTCTTTAACTAGTGAGTCTGCAGAATGAGGAGAGTTAAACAACAAGAAACGTGAGATTTGTGAATTATTAATCTTCTTTGTAGACAGATTCTCCATGAACATGAATAAGCAAGAATGGACCATAATTTGTTTTAAAGTGTGTTCTTACCTGCCAAAACACATTCTTCAGTACATAAAAGTCCACATCCAAAGCAGCCATAAATATAATTAAAGGTGAGAAATAACAATAAAGTGCAAAACTTGGTGTTCTTAGGAGAGGGTGGACGACTTGGTGCACCTGAACTAACACAGGTAAACAAGAAATTAGTTTGCTGCCTTTTTGAAGACTTAGAAATTAGGCTGATGCTCTGTCCATCAATATTAAATTTTAGAATATTCCAACTGATGAGAGATCATCTACAAAGCCAGTCCTGAGGGTCTTGTGGTAGACTGCTTGATCTGATTATGCAGATGACTTAAATGCATAGTCCTCTATTCACCAGAAAATTGTGTGCACATGAACATTGACGGTGGTAAGTAATCAGCATTTTCGAAAGTGGTACTTCTAACACTGGTGATCCCAGAGATGATCTTAGGTGGTTCACAGAGAAGTATTTTTTTTAATTTGAACATTATATATTTATTCTAATTTGCACAAGAGGGGAAAAAAGAACTTTATACATGGGTACTTGGATTTCACAGACATTTGCTTATGATTTAAAATCTTTCCGTGAGTCAAGCAGAGAAAAATAATATGTAGATAATAGTACAGAGAGTGTATATAGGACATAAATCATGAAGGTTATACACAGATGAGGGGAAAACACTTAACAGCAACAATGACTGAAGTGCTTGCTGTAAATATTCCCTCCTGAAAAGTTTTTGGTTCAATTAATAGTTTAATCGTCATGACTTCACATCTCTGTAACTCATCAGTAAAATGGGAACAGAGTACATACTTCCACTGGGTTGCTGCAAGAATGAATGAATTAACTTAATAAATTACTATGAATTAAATGAGTTAATAAATTAATAATAATAAAAAAAGAAAATCAAAGCACTTAAAAGGGAGTCTGGCACACAGCAAACACTCAAAAGATACGCTAATAGTAATAGTGGTGTTTCAGAAGAATACCGAGGCTTTTTTTTTTACAATCCTTGATAGATACAAGCATTGTCTCCCTTTTTTTTTTTAAATGAATGAGTGGAGACAAATTGTTGTTGATCACACTGCTATACATTTGAAATCAGGGGTTAATAAATAAAATTAATGAAATTTTTCTTGGATCTGTATTATGTATTACATGATGCAAGTTTTGCATTTAATCTGGCAGTTAGGAAAGAGGAACCATATGCTTCATAACGACAGTTAACTGCTGCCTTCTGGAACGCAGGTCTCCGCAGGTGCTGAAGACAGTAGCTCGGGAGAATCCAGTGTACACACAGGGGGAGGAAACAAGAGTGAGCCAAAGGCAGATGACAAAGAACCCAAGAATGCAATCACCTTTTACTCACTTCCAAATCACTGCTCTATTTTAAGCCTCTCTGATTTATGTCTGCTATCTTGGATAGTTTTTCATTTTCGGAATTTTTAACACCAGATGAATTTTTCTCAGTAGCTGCTTACAGTTAAAAAAAAAAAAATTCTACTCATTTTGGGGTGGGGGTGAGAGTTGACCTTGGTTTTGGTTTTTGCTCTTTCATCAGCCCTCTACTTTATGGTAGGTACGTTACCTCGACAAAATTGTAGGCCAGTTGTCCTATCAAAAATCCAAACAGAGAGAGAATCGTCAAGACGGTGACTTCAGAATTCTTTAAAAATGCCCTCAGAAATCCTGGAAAATAAAAAAGTATGTGTTATTTAGACATAAGGAATAGTTTAAAAATAATCTAATATTCCCTCTCTTTGGGTATTTAATTTTAAACTTCCTCTGAACATCCCATCATTAAGAATAAATAACTGACAGCTGTCGCAAATGCTGTCTCTCCAGTATGACACACATAATGAGGCACTGCTCATAGGTCAATTTGGAAAACACTGAAGTTCCAACAACCTCCCATGCTCCCACCCAATGGCATGTTAGGACCACTGTGTGGGTTTCTTGCCTATGGATCTGACGATGAGAAATTATGAAAAACTGAATTTCATATCTACATATGTACCTTATACTAATCATTACTCATCCTGAGCCACAGCAAGCCCGAAATACTTTTATCTGAGATCTAACCATAGGGTAAACTGCCTTCACCAATAGGTGTCCAAAGACATTCGTTATTCTCTGTTTACGTGCATTTTCTTGCCTTAAAACTCCCTTCTCTGTCTCAGGTTATTCAGCTCATTCTCTCCAGAGACGATAATCCAACTAATGTATGCCTAAGGCAAGACTCATTGTCATCTCCGATTCTGCACTGCCTGCCTTCCAGCTAAAGGTCAAGACAAATCAGTAAACATTTTTTTGAATGCTTCTTATGCGTAAGGCTAGATAAAGAAATGTTTCTCAAATTTCTGCATTGTCCTTTCCTGCTGGAGCACTTGTCTCTATGTAATCACAAAGGACCTAAAGCTAGTGAAATTCATGGTCAACAGCACCTCATAGCACCCAAAGGGAGCAAGGTCAGTAATGAGCTTTCCCAGACAAAGCAGTTCCACCCTTTGATATGAGTAAAATTAAAGGAGTTCTTCAGGTGTGTTTGTATCTCTAGTGTCTCTAGTTCCAGAAAGGATTTTAAAGCAGCTGACATGTTTTCCCAAATAAAAAAAAATTTAAGGGGACTAGAAAATTTTCTCTAATCACTAGCACTGAATTGTGGAATAAAGCATCTGTGGTGTTTTAATATGTTATTTTATCTGCATGAGTATCATTCACCATACCTACTGAATTCTTAATCATTGTTTAAGAGACCCTGACAGGTGAAGCTTTTCCAAATTCCCCACTGCGGGGTGGGCTGGGAGGGTGCATCTTCCCTAAAGAAAAAGTACATCAAAAGCCATACTTGTTTGGAAAAAAATTATATATATGTATATATGTATATGTATATTTATGTGTGTGTCTGTGTGTGTGTGTGTGTGTGTGTGTGTGTGTGTGTATATATAACTGTATCATTATGCTATACACCAGAAACTAACACAACATTGTAAATCAACTACACTTTAATTTTCTAAAAAGTCATACTAGTTTGGGATTAACATATACACACTACATATATAAAACAAGGATCTACAGTATATCACAGGGAACTATATTCAACATCTTGTAATAACCTATAACGGAATAGAATCTGAAAAGGAATATACATATGTGTGTGTATATATATATATAAATGAATCACTTTGCTGTATACCTAAAACTAACACAACATTGTAAATCAACTATACTTCAATTAAAAAAAAAAAAAAGCCTTGTGCTCTACACTGGAATTTGACACAACATTGTAAAATGATTATAAATCAATAAAAAATGTTAAAAAAAAAAAAAAGCCATGCTAGACATTGATGATGTCAACTAAGCAAACTGAATCGTATAGCAGGGTTCTGTTTGCCCTTCACTCATCCCAGATATTTCGTCAGGTTAGTTCTGGCAGGCAAGCAGGCAGCCAGGCAGTGTAAGGCTCTCCCTCCCCCTTGTTCCCAGAGATTCTGGACCATACCTTTGTAGTTACACTAACGAAACTGCATTGTCCTTATGTTTGCCTGTCTTCCCCCACAAGAGGGCTCCTGGAGGTTAAGGACTGTCTTACTCTCCACACTGCTGTGTTCAGCAAATGTCACTGAATGAAGGAGCCATAGCATAAGACGATGCTTATAATTAAATGAGACAAGACAGACAGCATTCACTCATATCTTATAATTTCACTGGACCTCTTCTTCTGTTGTAGTTGTGATCACTTTCTGCACTAAGAAAGGTTCAGAGGGCCGAGGAAAGAGATTTAAAAACAACCACTTACCTCCCAAAACAATAATGGAACACACAAGAATTATGAAATTCCCCTTTGCAAAATTGTAGTCAGCTGACCTTCCACAGAGTAAATCGGGTCTGCTACCTTCTTTTTTCTCCCAGAAGGAAGTATTCGATTTTCCCATTGCTTTTTTGGTCCCAGTTGATGAACCCGGATGAGAGTTACTGTTGACAATTTCACTAGTACAGACTAACCTGTTACAATATGCAAAAGAAGAAAATGAGGCTTGCCAGGACCCCATGCATCCATATCCTTTCTACCTAAGATTACACTGCACTCAGATATGAGCATGTTTCTTCTTGCCACAAGGTACGTATTAATACCTCCTGTTCCACCTTTGCTCTAAGAACATGTAACAGAACACTAATTGCTGTGTTAGTGTTTCTTCCTCGTACTGCTACATGTGTATGGGGGACGGATTGTACTGATTTCTGCTCTTACCATTTATCATATGAAATGTTAACGTTTGCCTTCCCCACTGGACAGTTTCTCAAGGGCCAGGGCTGATTATTAATTTTCTTTAAGTCTGTGCACAGTTTGTGGCACAAAATAAGCTCTCCATAAAAATCTGAAGAGCTGGACTCGTTGAGGGGGAGCTCTTTCTCCATGGGCACAAACCATACTAGAATTCTCTTTTACTACTGCAATCCCCTGTCCCTTTTTCCCTCTCTCAGGCCCCTCCAAATCCAAAATGGCAAATGGGAAACAAGGTCAAAGTTGAGTCACACCAGTTAAGGCTGGGGATGGGGAAGGATTTGAATAACCTAAAAACAAAGGAAAAGACTAAAGTTGAGTTTTGATCATATGGTACCTTTGAATGAGTTAGAAAAAGTCCCCCTTCCTGACAACAGGGCACATGGCTTGGCCCATGAATAACAGGCTGGATTTCAGCAGCAATACCCACACCCTCCTCAGCTGTGGTCCCTGGGTAAGGACACAGCCTGCACAAATCTACATGTGGGTCCTGAGAAGGACTCGTTGTCTTTTACTTTTCTTTGCAGCTAGCATTAACCTAAAATTCCTGGAAGTTTCTAAAGTATCCCCTGTGATATCTGGAGCTCACCTTTGGAAATATGTTTTGCACTTGTTTGGTCTACAAGCCACAGTGACTCTGGTGTGAAGCAGAGGGTGGGCCAGAAATGAGACTCAAAATGTTATACCCTCAGACCATCTCACCTGGCCCCCAAGTAGCTCTTCAGGTCCTTGGCAACCTCACAGCCTACTATCCCCACCTGTCATTACAGCGTCTCACTCTCAAATCAAGTTCTCCAAACAACCAAGACCAGCAATACCTTCTACCAAAGCTAAGCAGGTTCAGAATTGAAATAAGATGAAGGCAGTTGAAAATCACAAAGCTCAGCTCTGTGTCTGTTTGCCAGGGGCAGTACTGCCAACTGATATCCACCGAAAGCCATTTCCATGCCTAATTCCTATTGGTTTCTTGTCAACTTACTTTCATTCTGATTGGCTCCATACATTATCCCCACCCCCAATCCAGAAGAAACTGATTCCAGTTCCAGGGAAATTTGCATTTCTTAATGCTCAAGCTGTGTCTATATCCACAACTGTTTTAACTGATTTTCTTTGCCTGATGTAACGGCTGAAATGGTCATGGACCATGTAGACAGAACCTCCTCTCCTCCTATGTATGTTTGTAATACATACTCTGTTTTTCTTCTTTCAGCACTAACCCTTTCAACACTGCCTTGTCTCCCCCACTTTTTCATTCATCCTTTTCTACTTTTTCTTTTTCTACCTCTCCTTTCTTTTCAATGGAGTTTCTCACTCCCATCTTTCTCCTTAACTCCTAACTTGTCATGGACTTTCGGTCCTTAATATGAAGAAACAGTATCACCCATTCTTCACAGGAGGACAAATACACCCCAAATTCCATGATGTCTAACATGTGAAATTTTTCCCTCAAATCTAATCATCAAAATAAATACAGTATATATTTAAACAAATGAACAATTAGTCAACTTGTAGTTTACTTTCAAGAAAGTTATTTTGTGACAGTTTAATTTCTACTCTCTCATTCCTGTGCCACACTAATCGAATCCTCTTCCCCAGGGCACCCAGGATAGCACCACAGCAGTGAGATTACTAAATCTATCAGCAATCTTCTCCATCACTAGTTTCAAGGAAACTTTGACAAAAGTCCAAGTTCCTACTTGAGACTGAACAGTTTCAGTCAACAGCTCTATGTCTGCTCCTGACTGCAATAACCACCACTGGCTCAAAATACTTGCTTTACAACATTTTGTTGCTGTTCTCTGCTATGGTTCTATTAAGCCATTGGGACCATCGCTAACATAAATCCCAAGGACCACGTTTTTTAAAAAGTTGTCTTATTCACAGGCTGTCTCCTGAGAGACCTATTCCTTACTCATTCCTGTCCTGCCCTTACTGAACTCTTCCAGTTACCAAGTTCACTACCCTTTCTCACATTTTCATCTTAACCCTATCTATACTGCTTGTCACCTTGACTTCTCTCCTCAACTGCAATGTCTCAGGCTATTCTGAGTGATGTCCTTCCAGCTCTGTCTATATCTATCCTGCACACTTGGTTCACCTCAACCCTACAGGTAAGGCTCATGCAGTTTTATATTTCAAATATCAGGCTTTCCGTGGCTTTTGGAAAAATCCACATACCTCAAGAAAACTTGGGCAAAATTCATAGAGTCAGCTCTAGATCAGTATTGTGCTGAGAGCAAGAGACAGCACATAACTAAAACACAGAGATGATCCAATGTTTTGACCTAACATTATTTCCCATAGAGCTAAAAAAGAAAGCAAAAATAAATGTCTATTTTGCCGTCTTGGGTAAAGCCAGCTAAGCAGACTTTGGTAGCTTTGAGAGTTGAGGGCTGAGAGGCTTCCCGGTGTGCTTCACCCCAACCCCATCTTCTGATAGGCACATGACAGGTCCGTTTCTCATAGCTTCCCATCCCAGTAACACTGTGATTGGTTCAGAGCAGGGGACTCAGACAAGACCAATCAGATGATGATGCCTTGATATACATACCATTGTGGGGAGAGAGCTGTTCTCTTTCCATTTGCGTTTAGCTGCGGTGATGGCTGCCCAGAGCAGCTCGAGGCCACCTTCCCAGCTGCACTGGGAAAGCCCACCTCAAGTCGGGCTGAGGAAAGCCTTTCCGAGTCTGGAGGTTTCCATGAGGCACTACCTCAGACATCTCTGAGGTCTTCACAGGCGACCTCACAGCCCTGCCTGGGATCTCTCTTTTCTCAGAGGCCGTTTCTTAGCTTGAGAACTTTCTGTCACCTAGAAAGGCTACGAATGAGAAATACTTTTACTTTCAAACCCAGTGAGTGCTTGATCCTTTATATTTCTTTCAAATTTTATTTGAAAACTGAACTGTTCCTTTGCAGCTCATCTCTCCCCTCTCATATTTTAGTAGGAGAAGCTGGGTGGCACGTGGATACTGTCTGGAAAAGTCCTTAGCAGGATCATCAAGCTCATCACTGGCCAACAGTGTGGCCAAACTTACCACCACCACATAACGATGGCCCCTTTTCTCCAGCTTCTAACAACATTTTCCTCTCTTTCCTATCAATCCCCACTCAGAGCCTCCTAGACGCCTCAAAGATTCTGCTCATAATCCATTTAAGACCCTGCGGGCTTTCACTAACACTCTCCTCTGGCCCCTTCCAGCTTCTGCCCACCACCCAGTCCCCAAAAGGCAATGCCACATATGTTAGGGTTTATTACATCAATTTCTCACTTCAAGGTTCCAAAATTTGTATGCTATACATTGCTACATAACAAACAGACACAAAACTTGGCAGTTTAAAACAACAAGAGTCATTTATTTGGCTGAAATCTACAATTCTGGAAGGACTCAACAGAGGCGTGTCTCTGCCCCGCACAGCATCAGCTGTGGGTGGCTTGGCTGAAGGGTCCGCTTCCAAGAGACTCACATCACTGACAACCGCGGGCTGGGGCCCAGCCAGGCAGGGCGAGGATCTGAGGCCTCAGTTCCCATCCACAGGGGTCTCTCCACAGGCTGGTTTCCAAGAGCGAGCATCTCAAGAGCACTAGGTGGAAACTATCACTTTTATCTCTTATGATCTATGGAAATCACATAGCATTACTTCCACAGTAGTCACAGGCCTGCCCAGGTTCCAGAGGAGAGAACAGAGAGCCACCTCTCTATGTGAGGAATGTCATGACCCTACTGTGAGAAGAGCATTTGGGATGGGAGACGTGGCCATCTTGGAAAACACAATCTGTCACATGTTAGACTAAACACTGGGCGGACTGTCAGCCGTTTGCAACTCGGGGCATCGTGTTAACCTAGATGGCAGTCTGCCGGCCTTGGCTTAGTCTAGGGCAGTAGTTCCCAAAGGCTGGACTTTAGGTCAGCTGTGATTCATGACAGAAGCTCCATCATATATGGCAAAATGAAAAACACAGAAGTCTATAATAAAACTTAATTATTCAACTTAAAGGGTAGAGCCTTATACTGAGCTCATATCTTCCCTTCTTTTCTGGTATTAAATTGTCTTTTATTTCATTAAATGATGGTGGTAGCAGATATTAGTTGTTTTCTTAATGGTGTCATAACAATCTCCTCCCTTTATTTTTTTACATTCTTCCAATCCATGAAATACAAAAACCTAAGGAACCACTGTCTAGAAGTTATCATAACACTTAATGTAGTCTTTGCTTGACTACCTCTCAAATGATGTGATTTAATTGACTAGTATGCACACTGAAGTAATATTTACTCCACGAATTACTCAGAAAAAGTCATGCAGCTACCTGTATAACAGCTCAACTCAAAGCATAAGGGCATTTAACACTCCTGTGACTACACCTACAATTCAATGCAACAGTAGGTCACAAGATCTCTCAAAACATACTAAAGTAATAGATCTGTAGATACGCATGTATATTCAGACCCTCACATCAATGAAATCTTTGAAGTGAGATCTAGGAATTCCTTGGTAATCACCAGGTTCACATGCCTATAACGTAATACCGCATTCAAGATGAAGGTTAGAAAACAGAAGATTAGAGAAGAAACTAGATACACAATCAGAATCCTGGATGTGCGTGTGGCTTGTCTTCGGGAGGAGCAGGAGTGGAAATGGGGCACCGGCACAAGCAAAATATGGAGATAAGAATTCAGGAGTTGTTTTTATGAAGATGAACAAGCTCCACAAATGAATGAAAACTAGTGAATTCTATTAATATGGTTGAACCAAAAAAGAATTCACTCAACTATTATTTGCTTACTTAACTATGTTATAGGCTCTTTAGGTATGAAGGAAAACAGGACAAAGCCCCTACCCTCAAAAAGCTCATAGTGCACATGGGGAGGCAAACACGTGAACGACCAACTAGAATACAGATAACCCTACGGGTGCCCCAAAGGAGGAGGGACTAAGTTCTTCCTGACACTGGGGACAGAGGTCACGGGGCGCAGAATTACAGATTGCTTCACCAAGGGTCAGGACTGACTTTTTAATCAGCTTCATTGAGTTACAACTGACATATAAAATTAGATGACAGGATTGACTCCTGAAAAGTTCCCATAGCTGGAGGCAAGATGAAAAGGAGCAGCTGGTGTCTTAGACCATTCAGGTTGCTGTAACAAAAACACCATAAACCAAGTACTCTACAAACAACAGACATCTATTTCTTACAGTTCTGGAGGCTGGGAAGTCCCTGATCATAGCGCCGGTGGATTCACTGTCTGGTGAGCGTCTGCCTCCTAGATGGCTGTCTTTTTGCTGTGCCCTCCTATGGTGGGAGGAGCAAGGGGACTATCTAGGGCCCCTTTTCTCAGGGCCTAATCCCATTCCTGAGAGCGCAGCCCTCATGACCTAATCATCTGCAAAGGCTCCACCTCCTATTACACTCACACTGGGCATTAGGCTTCAAAATACGAATTTGGGGGTGTGGGGTGGGGGTGGGGTGACACAAACATATTCATAGCAGCTGATGGAAAGAGTTAGAAAAATAGCTTGTAAGAAAGTCAAGGAACCATGATGACATAAAAGTACCAATACGAGTTTCAAGAAGGCAGCATTAGCAAATATACCAAAAGCTGCACAAAGTTTAAGAAAAAAAAGACTTAACCATGAATAACAGGGAGAGAGGTTTATTTTCTACTTGGAATCTCCAGAAGTGCCTTCGTCTTACCTAGGAATCTCTGAAGTGAGATTCAGAACTCCTTCCCTAATTAATCACCAGGACCACATGCCTGGAAAGCAATGTCACCTTCAAGATCAAGGCTCAGAAAATGCAGAATTACAGTAGAAACAACAAAAACAGCACCTGGCCTTGTCCCTAATTATTGCAGCACTTAAAGACAGTGGACTTCTCACAACATACAACATTAAGAGAATGGAGCAAATGCAGGTCTCTTCCTCTGCACTGCTCCACAGACACCCACTGGATTTACCAGAGAGGGGAGTGACGGTTATTGCTCTGTTCTTCTGCTTCAGGAAACTGAAACTGAATTGCTAATAGATTAGAAAAAAAAAAAAGATCTCAAAACTTTAAACTTTGTGAGACAAGTTCAGAACAGTGCTACCTCAAAACCATGGTTGAGAAAACGTCAACTGACAAGGAATGACTGAATCGCTCATGTCTTTTCCTTCCCCTCTAGAATGAAAAACTAGCTTTCAGGGTGGGACAAAGAAGAGAAGCGTTTTCTTTCTATAAAACTTTCTCAGAAAGTCACAGAGTAGTAGAAGGTTCAGGGAATCTCTAGAGAAACTAGATAAAAAGGACATTCCAAATCACCAATGTGAAACCAACAATGATATTGAAAATCCAGGAGCTATAAAGCAGAAGGAAAAATGACATAGAGCCAGTCATAATAACTACACAAGCAAACCTAGAGCATGGGGGAAATCTAAACATAAAACTACGTGGATATGTGTTTATTAATTTAAAGACAGAAGAAGGTTAAAGATTAAAAAAAAAAGATTTACTAAGAGACTATATCCCATTTTAAAAGTGAATTTTAATTGGACATAGGGATTAACAGTTGTATAAGCAGAAGACCTGACCAAACCACTCTCAATATTTCCCTGCTCCAGGGTGTCAGCCCATAGCGTTCCTTTTGAGAGAAGGAGAACAAATTTTTCTTCTGGAAATAGTCAATATGTCTTTTTTTTTTTTAAATAGAATTCCTCAGGTGAATAGAAATTTCCTTCCTCAATTACACAGAAAATTGTTAGATTCCCTAAGTGGCTCTTAGAGCATCCACATGGTCTTTGTGAGTGATTCAGACCCAAGTGCTCTCTGGAAGGAGCACTGGAACTGACCTGAAACTGATTTGTGAGAGCAGAGGCAAGGCCAGAGAGTCTAGACATAAGCATGCTGAATGCAGTAAAACAAAACAAGGGTGATTTAATTTCATATTTAAAACACTTTTATAAAACCCCACATCTGTTTTATTAACTTTTGTCGGCATGAATAGGTTTGCCTTTAAAAATAATAGAAGAAAAATGTGGTCTTTTATAAAATATATGTTCAGTAGAAGGTATGATCTTGACTTCTTTTCTGACCATGGCTTAGAATATAGATTTGGCACTTCTCCCTTGACCTGAAAGGAAGCAGATTTTTAAATTACATTTAATCAGCTTGCAATAGAAAACAAAAAAGAAGCTAGTATTTAATACAATGGACATGAAATAAATAAGTATGTCCCAGCCTGAACAGGCATTAATGAAAACTTGGTGTTGGTATGTCAATTCAAGTATTCTCCTCTAATCTTTTTTTTTTTTAAATATTTAAAGCTGTGAGATCACACTCCTCATATAATCAGTATTATTGTTCCTAATTCTGCCATTGAATAGGGTAACTTTGAATAAACTGCTTAACCTGACTGATGTGTCTGCACTTTCTTCGTTGTAAAATGAGGGGGTCATCTCAGAGGTTCCATCCAGATCTAACACTTCTATAACGTGAAGGTACAAGACACTGGGTGCTTAGAGGCGAAAGAGGGGATTTGAGGAGAGAAGTATATCTTCCTCAGAGGTGAGAAGGGAAGGAGGGAGGGTTGCTGGGCCAGGCTAACAGCAGTGGTGGCACAGGGGGAGAAGGCGACAATTAAAACTGTATAACCAACAATTTAGGTTTTAACCATCTCATTCCTGAACTATACTGGTCTCACGCCCTCTGGTCTCTTTTCCCTCCAATTCATTTTGCAAGGAAAGTCAAATTACCCTCCACTACTTAATACCTCTTCTCTCCTACCCCAAACAAAGCCTTTAATGGCAACTCACTGCCCTGAAAATGAAGTCCAAACTTCTAAGCTTACAATTCAGTACTTTCAATGAAATGATCACAAGCTGACTTTCCAACCTTATTTTCTACTGTTTCTGAACTCAAACTCAACTATAAGTAGCCAGATGGATATTGACCACTTCCCTATTCCCATATTTCAACTTTTCATCATCATATTGTGCTTTCATTCCAGAATTCTCTTCATATTCCATCCTGGTTACCTATCCTTTCTGGCAATTCCTCTTTCTTCATGATACTTTGTCTTCACACTTAGGCTTTCCTGAACAGACACAGCATTTAGTTTATCTTTTCAAGTATGCATATTTACTCACAAACTGGGTGGTGGACTCCTTAAAGACAAGGACAGTGCAAAGGCACCTGTATTCCTTCAGGGGACCTTGGAGAGTGCTATGTGCATGCTCATGAGATGTTGGGTACAGATGGCAAAGGCTATCCTGTCGTACTACCTAGAGTAGATTAAGTGTTTTAACCTTTAAAAAAAAAAAACCCACAGCTCCTTTTGATAAACATAAAAATCTTAGGTACCAGACATCCACATTCAAAAGAATGAAGTTGGACCCCTACCTCACCACCATATACAAAAATAAACTTGAAATGGATCATTAAATGTAAGAGCTAAAACTATAAAACTCTAACAACAACAACAACAACAACAACAACAACAACAACAACAACAACAACAACAAAAAACAGAAGACAGGACTAAATGGCTTTTCAGGAGAATTCTACCAAAAATATAAAGAAGAGCTAAAACCTATCCTTCTCAAACTATTGCAAAAAATTAAAGATGAGGGGACACCCAAATTCATTTTATGAGGCCATCATTATCCTGATACAAAAACCAGAGAAAGACATTGCAAAAAAAGAACATTACAGGCTAATATCTCTTGATGACTCTAGATGCAAAAATCTTCAACAAAATACTAGCAAACCAATTCAAAAATACATTAAAAGGATCATATAGCATGATCAAGTGGTATTTATTCCCAGTGTGTGAGGATGGTTCAACATATGCATATTAGTCAATGTGATGCACATTAACAAAAAGAAGGGTAAAAACCCGATGATCATCTCAAAAGGCACAGAAAAAGCATATGACAAAATTCAACATCAATTCATGATAAAAAGTTCTCATCAAAGTTGGCATAGAGGAACACATCTTAACATAATAAAGACCATTTATAACTAACCCACAGTTAACATCATATTCAACAGTGAAAAGCTGAAAACTTTCCCTCTAAAGTCAAAAACAGGACAAGGATGTCCACTCTTAACACTTCTATTTGCCATAGTATTGGAAGTCTTAGCCACAGAAATCAGACAAGTAGAAGAAATAAATGTTATCCAAATTGGAAAGGAGGAAATAAAACTGTCACTATTTTGCAGATAACAGGATACTATACACAGAAAATCCTAAAGTCTCCACCAAAAAACTATTCAAACTAATAAATGAATTCAGTAAAGCTGCAGGATACAAGATTAATATACAAAAATCTGTTAATTTTCTATACATTAATAAAGATCTATCAGAAAGGGGAAGTAAGAAAACAATCCCATTTAAAATCCTATTTAAAATCACAACAAAAAGAATAAAATACCTAGGAATAAATGTAACCAAGATGGTGAAAGACCTATAGTCTGAAAAATATAAAACATTAATGAAGGAAGCTGAAGATGATACAATGAACTGGATTAGAAGAATTAACATCGTTAAAATGTCCTTACTACCCAAAATAATCTACAGATTTAATGCAATCCCTATCAAAATACCAATGGCATTTTTCACAGAACTAAAACAAACCATACTAAAATTTATATGGGACCACAAAAGACCCCAAATTGCCAAAGCAATCTTGAGAGAAAAGAGCAAAGCTGGCGGTATCACACTCTCTGACTTCAGACTATATTACAAAGCTACAGTAATCAAAACAGCATGGTACTGGCACAAAAACAGACATAGGTCGATGGAACAGAATAAGAGAGCCCAGAGATAAACCCATGCACTTATGGCCAATCAGTCTATAACAAAGGAGGCAAGAATATACAATGGAGAAAAGACAGTCTCTTCAATAAGTGGTGCTGGAAAAACTGAACAGCTACATGTAAAAAAATAAAATTAGAGTGATTCCTCATACCATATACAAAAATATACTCAAAATGGGCTAAAGACCTAAATGAAAGACCTGAAACCATGAAACTCCTAGAAGAGCGCATAGGAAGAACACTCTTTGACATAAATCATAGCAATATTTTTTTAAAGGCAAAAGAAACAAAAGGAAAAATAAACAAATTGTACCTAATTAAACTTAAAAGCCTTTGCACAGCAAAGGAAACCATTGACAAAACAAAAAGACAACCTACGGGATGAGAGAAAATACTTGCAAATGACACAACTGACAAGGGATTAATATCCAAAACAGCTCATACAACTCAATATCAAAAAAAGAAAAACAACTCAATTAAAAGACAAGCAGAAGATCTGAACAGACATTTTTCTAAAGAAGACATACAGATGGCCAATAGGCACATGAAAAGATGCTCAACATTTCTAATCATCAGGGAAATGCAAATCAAAACCACAATTAATAATCACCCCATACCTGTCAGAATGGTTATCATCAAACTGTCTACAAATAACAAATGTTGGCAAGGATGCAGAGAAAAGGGAACCCAAGTATACTGGTGGTAGGAATGTAAATCGGCACAGCCACTGTAGAAAACAGTATGGAGGCTCCTCAGAAAACTAAAAATAGAACTACCTTATGATCCAGCAATTCTACACCTGAGTATATATCTAAAGAAAATGAAAACACTAATTTGGAAAGATACAAGCACCCCAACATTCGAAGCAGCATTATTTACAATAGCCAAGATACAGAAGCAACCCAAGTGTCCCTCAACAGATGAATGGATAAAGAATATGTGGTACATATATACAATGGACTATTATTCAACCATTAAAAGAATGAAATTCTGCCATTTGTAACAATGTGGATGGATCTAAAGGGTATCATGCTTAGTGAAATAAGTCAGACAAAGACAAACACTCTATGTTATCACTTACATGTGGAATCTAAAACATTTTTAAAAAGAATGAATATAACAAAACAGAAATAGACTCACAGATACAGAGAATAAAACAGTGGTTACCAGTGGAATAGCGAAGGGGGAGGGGCAAGATAGTGGCAGGGGATTAAGGGACATAAACTACTATGGATAAAATAAGTAAGCAACAAGGATGTATTATACAACACAGGGAAATACAGTCATTATTTTGTAATAACTTTAAATTCTATTAAAATATTGAATTATTATGCTGTATACCTTCTGAAACTAATATAATATTTTAAATCAACTATACTTCATTAAAAAAAAGAAACAAGAAGACAACTCAACTTAAAAATGGGCAAAGGATTCAAACAGACATTTCTCCAAAGAAAGTATGCAAATGGCCAGTAAGCACATGAAAAAATGTTTAACATGATCAGTAATTAAAGAAACACAAATCAAAACTGCATTAAGGTACTTCATTCCCACTCGAATGGCTAAAGTAAAAAATTTTAAGACAATAACAAATGTTGATAACGATGTGGAGAAACTGGGATTCTCATATATATTGCTTATGGGAATGGAAAATTGGAAACAGTTTGGTGGTGCCTCAAAAGGTTAGAAATAGAGGTACCATATGATTCAGGAATTCCATTCCTAAAAATATACCCAAGAGAAAACATGAAGCCACACAAAAATTTGTACACAAAATTTCACAGCAGCATCATTTATAATAGTCAAAAGAACAGAAACTCAAATGTCCATCAACTAATGAATGGATAAATTTGAATCCATACAATGGACTATTATTCAGCAATAAAAAGGAACAGTGACACATATTACAACATGAATGAACCTGAAGAACATTATGCAAAGTGAAAGAAGCAAAAGGTGATAGACTGTGATTCTACCTATGAAATGATCGCAACAGGCAATCCATAGAGATAAAAAATAAATTAGTGGTTGCCAGGGGCTTGTGGGAGGGAGAAATGGCAAGTGACTGCTAATAGATAAGGTGTTTCTTTTTGGGGTGTTAAGATGTTCTAACATTAGAGAGTGGTGATTATTATACAACTCTGAGAATATACTGAATACCACTGAATTGTATATTTTTTAAATGGTGAATTTTATGGTATGAGAATTCTATCTCAATAAAGTTGACATTTTTTAAATCTTCGGTATGCCTGCTACCAAAATTCTGATAGTACACCCTCCCCACTGACAGGACAGTACTCCCACAACAGGTTTTTCAAGCTATAGAGTTATAATACTGAAAATATCTTTTCAAAATCTGCCACTCTATTTCCTTGGAGGACATGCCTTTGTAGTTGAAAATCATTGGTCAAAACCATAGTAAATTAAATAAAATTAAATGATTAATGATGGTAATAAGATTAGTATTAGACATTCTCTATAGAAATAACTCAGTCGTTATTTTTAGTTATTAAAAGTATTGAAATGATTAATGAAACTGAGTTATATAGATTAGTGCTTGTAATAAGGTTAACGACTACTTAATGAAGACTATTGAAGTCAGAGTATCTTGGACATAACAACAATGAACCTAATTTTCATCTTTTCTGACACTCGAACCATTTTTATCCAAAACTTACGTGGTGTAGCCATTTTTGTGAAGATAGGAGTCACAATATCCTCCAGTTGCTGTTTCTGCTCAAAAACCTCCTTAATGGAAGCTTCCAGGTGGGTTTCCAACCACTCATTTTTCACACGGCATGCATTGAGGACAGTATTCTAGAGACAGAAGCAAAGAGTTTACTTTCCACTTATTTATTAAAACATAAAATTCTACAGTCTCTCTAACCCAGCACTGTGCAACAGAGCTTTCTGTGATGATGGAAAAGTTCTGTATCTGCATTACCCAACAGTCACCATTAGAGATACACAGCTAGGGAGCACTAGAAAAGTGGCTAGTGTAACTGAGGAACTGAATTTTAAATTTTATTTAATTCTACTTTAAACAGCCACACATGGCTGGGGGCTACAATCCTGGACAGCAGCTCTAGCATCAGCGGAATGTGAGGATAAGGAAACTTCTCATCTAGAGTCATGAAGCCGTCCTTCCCCATTTCTCTACCCTACTCTCTAATTCTTTACTTTCAATGAGCCCTGGGGATAAAGAAAACGTCCAGCAAGGTTGGAAAAGAATAGATGGATGGTATGCACTGCATGCAACCCAGAGACAGTGCTGATGTTTTATTCCTTCTCAGGTGGTTCACAGGAGGAGGAAATGCACGAAATGCAAGGAGAGCTCCAGCTCACTGAAAACCTCTCAGTGTGCACTGCCAATCCACCCTCTGCATGTGCACAGCAAACTGCTGCTATCTGACTGCTGGTGTTTATTATTCTATGGTTTGTAACAATAAAGGGACATGAATAAATTTATTGTATGTCCTGTCAATATTAATAAATAAGCAGTAGTATATGCAGAAGAATGTAGAACCAAGTGGATTTGGAAAGATATTCGTAACATATTCTTAAAAAGGAAAAAAGCAAATTAAAGAAAAATTTGTGTAGTGTGATCCCACTTGTATTAGAACAAAATCTTTTACAAAGCCGTATGTGTGCATACATATGTTTATATAAGTGAAGGGAACAGTATGATGAGATTAACGCAAAATTGTTATTAGAATCACAGGGTGATAAGACTGGAAAGGGAAAAGAGAAAATATTAAGTTTGCTTTAGATGTTTCACTTTTATTCTAATCACTACTAAATGGACATCAGATTTTCTAGTTCAAATAACCAAATATTTAAAAATTGAAATTAAAAAAGGATGTTATATTAATTAGTTTGACAAAGCACTGTTTGTGCCAGAATGTTTTGCAGATCTAATAGCTGTGATAGCTATTCTAATAGAATTTTGCCTATATTTTGTTTGTTTCATAAGAGATTTTGTAAAGTGTTTTACAAACAATTGTACCTTATCATGTTCTCAGACATGATGATGTCTGTACACTTTAGCAATAGCTAATTCTTTCTCATCAGAATTATAAGTCACAGAAAATTCACAGAATATCCTACACAGAAATGCAGGAAGTAATTCAAAACCAATACAATTTCTGACACCTTGAGCATATCTTTTTTTTCAAATTAATAAACTAATTCACATGTACTTAGTATACAGTAAATGTGGCAAGCTGGCTTTACAATTAGCCATCTATACATCTGTGTATCTTTTTTCACCATCTGTAAAATTTGATACATTATAAAACATGTAACATGTATATACATAATTCTAAAGTATATGATGCAGATCTAAGTTTTGAAGCAAAATAATGAAATGAGTATCAGTGGATCCCAAGAACACTGCTAGTGGTATTAACGCTGCTTCTGTGCCCTTCCCTAGTTCATCCCCCTGCCCGCCTCCAAGAGATAATCACGATCTGTGCTTATTCCTCTGCTTTTCTTTTAAAATACTCTTACCACATATTCAGGCATCCCTAAACAATATAGCTTAGTTTTGCTTGGTTTTGAGCTTTATAAAAGTCTATGTATTCTTTGATGCTTTTTTTTTCCCACTTAACACTACATTTCTAAGATTCATTTGTGTTGTTGGGTGTAATATTGAGTACATCTCTTAGTCACTCTGCAGTATCATTCCATTTAATTTTTATTGGTTTCTTATCAGCAGTTTACCAAGAAAGGAAAAAAGGAAGGAAGGTGGGGAGAGAGAAGAGAGCAGTGAGGACCACCACCTACCTCTAGTGCATTAGTGTAGAAATTACAGGTAACAAGGCAAAAACCTCAAAAGACTTCAGAACAAACTATAATCACAATGCAGTACCTTGTCTTCCTTAAAGAGCTTCCCTGGTCCCTTTTCTGTGTCTGTAACAGTTGCAGAGACCTTTGCAATATATTTTTTCAACTCCAGCCTTGCCTCTGAAAGAACGAGACAGTAAAATGCACAGTATTAAGACAAAGACCAAAAAAACATGTTCAGCGGTTTGTAATGCACTGTGATATGTCCAGAGCTTTATAAAGACCGTGTAGGAGATTTGTTGCAGTTGTTTCCCTTGGGGGATTCCAAGAAAGGTTAACACTCAACTAGCACAGCATTCATCGTGTTCCTAGAACTATGCTAAACTTCTTGAAGGACAAATAAATATAAAATGTGATACCTGATCCCAAAGAAACCATATTCTTTAAAACATGTACTCAGGAGAAAGGAACAAAAACACTTCCAATAGAAAAACTGTCACTTGGTTTATCCTTCTTAATTCTTCCAAAAAAAAAAAAAATTCAAAATAGCTTCCCTCTTTTAAAAAAAAGTGTTTAAAATAATTCCATTCTCTATAGCACCCATCTCAAAATTTGCAAGACCTGTTTAAATAAAATTACAACACTTTGAGAGAAATAAAAGACTCATACAAATAGAAAGATTTACTATATTCCTAGACAGGAAAACTGAATATAGTAATGGTAGATTAGCCTCAAATTAATTTAATGATTGATGTATTTGTTTCCCGTGGCTGTTATAATAAATTGCCACAAATTTGGTGTCTTAAAACAACCCAAGTTTATCCTATTACAATTCTAGAGGCCAAAAGTCTAAAATCAGTTTTGCTGAGTTAAAGACAAAATGTTGACAGGGATAACTCCTTCTGGGGGCTCTAAGGGGAAAATCTATTTTCTTGCCATTTTCAACCTCTAGCACCAGCCTGTACTCCTTGGCTGATGGCTCCTTATTCCATTTTCAAAGTACATCACTCCAATCTCTACTTCCATCATCAGATCAACTTCTCTTCTTCTGTGTCAAATCTCTTCCTGCCTCTCACTTATAATGACATTGGTCATCACATTTAGGTCCCACCTGGGTAATCCAGGGTAATCTCCCCATCTCAAGATTCTTAATTTAAGGATCTACAAAATTCCATATGAGGTAAGAATTAGGACCCAGATATCTTGGTAGACATTATTCAGCCTGCCACAGTCTGCCCTCTGGCCTCCCCAGATTCACATCTATCCCATATACAAATGCTTACCCCATGCCAGCGTCCAAAAGTCTCAACCCATTACAATATTAAGTCCTGTCAAATGCTCATCTAAAATATCATCAGCTCAGAAGTCCCAGATCTCAACATCTAAATCATCTAAACTAAGTATGGGTGAGACTCTGGTATGATCTATTCGTCCTGGGGTAAAAGCCCTCTCCACCTGCAGACCTATGAAACCAGAGAATAAGTTCTTTGCTCCCAAAATACAGTCAGATACTGCCATTCAGAAATTGAGAAAATGGAAGGAGAAAAGGAGTCACCACGGTCCCAAGCAATCCTGAAATTCCACAGGGCAAATCTGATTAGGTGTTAAGGTCAGGGAATAATCCTCTGTGGTATAAGGCTCCATCCCTGGGCCTGCAGCTCCAGCCTGAGTCATCCTCTTTTCATGAAAGATAGCAAGTTTTTGCAGCTGAATCGTTCTGTCCGTCTATTTCCTGCCTGTAGAGTTTTAGGAGTCCAGCAGCCTTTTCTCTCTTTTTTCGTCTCTCTGTCCCTTTGTGCCCAAACTGGCAATGTTTCTACTGGTGTAAATTCTCAAAAGACCTTGTGAGTCCAAGGTCAAGGCACCAACATGGTTGCAATCTAGTGAGAGCCAGCGCCTTCTCACTGTGTCCTCACATTGTGGATGGGGCAAGGGAACCCTGTGGGGACTCTTTTATCAGAACACTGACCCCATTCATGAGGGCTCCACCTTCATGCCCTAGGCATCTTCCAAACACCATCACATTGAGCATCAGGATTTCAACGTATGAATTTGGCAGGAACACAAATACTGAGACCATGGCAATATTTGAACCCCTCTAATCTCAGTTTCTCTATCTATAAAATGGAAATACAGTACAGTCCTTATAGGGTTGCTGTAAGAATTAAACAAAATGTAGTATAATACATGCAAGTATCTTGGGGAGGAGGGTACAGCTCGTGGTAGAGCGTGTGCTTAGCATGCACAAGGTCCTGAGTTCAATCCCCAGTACCTCCATTAAATAAATAAATACATACATATATACATACATAAATGCAAATATCCTGACAAGGTGCTTGGCACACAGTAAAACACGCAGTAAGTTTATTATTATGTCACTCCTCTCCTCAAAACTCTATAAATGACTCCCTATTGACTACTGAATAAAACACAAAGCCCGCCAAGATCTATCCAGCTGCAAACTATCTTTCCAGCTTCGTCCCTTCCAGCACTCTTCCGGGGAGCCCATCCATTATTTACTTCCTGTTCCTTCTGCCCGTAGACGTCAACAGGGCTCGCTCCTCCAGTTCCTCAGGCCCCTGCTCCAGCGTCACCTTATCAGAGAGGCCTTTCCTGATTGTCTTCTATAAAATCACACACACTCATTCACTTGCTGGCAACTTCATAACCCCCTTACCACTCTATTTTTCTCCAGCGCTCCATAGATATATAGGGTTGGATAGATTCTATTTTCTGTGTCTCCCTACTTGAAAGTAGACTTCATGAACATAAAGATGGTTTCGTGCCTAGCTGTGAAGGTATTCTGAGCTCCTACAACAGGATTTAGCACACAGGAGGTATTCAATAAGTATCTGTGGTATAAATGTTTATACAAAATTTCTTTGCTTTTTATGTTCCCTCAACCTAAGATGCCCTCTGTGTTACCACCCACCAAATTTCTACTCATTCTTCAAAGCTTACTTAAAAGGCACTTCTGTGAAACTCCTAGTTCCCCCAGGTAGAAACTATTGCTCTACCAACAGTTACATGATTATGATTTGATTCCACTCTCAGGTTTAGTCTGTTTTGTAATTTTTTTATTATCTTATTTTTTGCTTCTACCTCTAGATTATACGCTCCTTAAAGGCAGGGTCTGTCTCACCTTATTATGTACCTGTGTCTCATCTTTTTTCACATACCATACCAAATTTCCCACGCCTCATCTGCTGACAGTACTGCATCTCCACCAAAAAGACATAAGTCAAAAGGGGGAGGCACTCGGTATTTGCTTAACTATTTGCAGGGAAAGACATTCCAGAATGATAAAACAGAAGCAGATGCTAGGCTGTATGAAATGGCAGAGCTATAGCTATTTTTCAAGTAGCTGTGAAGGTGCCATACTCCAAAAGGTTTCGAAGGGATATAGTAAGTTTTTTCCATGAAGTTTTTAAAATTATTTTTTTTAATATTTTAATTTATCATTGTATTATTTGTTTTATTTTGGTGGGGGTCGGGGGGTAATTAGGTTTATTTATTTTTAGAGGAGGTACTGGGGATTGAACCCAGGACCTCCTGCATGCATGAAGTTCTATTAATATCATTACAATTTAAATTTGTTAGCTAGCAAGATATTAGTAAAGTGTTTGTTCTTCAGAAAATTAAAGAGGCTCAAACCATTCTGGCAAGAAGTATTCCTAAGAAACACAAGTGATGATTGGCTAGGGGATATCTTTTACTTCCAATGTGTTTCTTTATGACATCATTGAATTCATCCCTGAATCACTATGACTGATGATGTCACAATGATCATCAGTGTATATATTGCTGGCTAGGAAAAGTACCTTAAGTGTGTTTCCGCTCTGTCTCTAACCAATTTTTTTACTACAATCTTTTTTCCAGCTGCGAAAGAAAGATGGTCAAGCAAGGACTATCCCTGATTTTTCCTCTGCTGTTTATCTGCTTATTCAGGGAGAGCGTCTGCATTTGTGATGGTACTATCTGGACAAAGGTTGGATGGGAGATCTTTCCAGAAGAAATGCATTATCTGAAAGTTAAGCCTTCTCCGTCTCACTGTCTACCTTATCCTCTGGACAAACTATGCTGCAGTTTTGCTAATATGGGTATATTTCACGGTAGTTTACATCTTATTTCTATCTCAGTGCAAGCTCTCTTTTTAATCTTGTCTGTTTTGTCTGCGCATTACCTGTGGATGAAATGGAAGAAACACAAAAAAAAGGTGAATTGGTGATACAACTCGTAATAGCTATAAGAATATCAAAGAGTTAAAACATAGGGTTACCAGCTTCTTTGAGAGAAGGAACCATGTGTTATTCTTCTCTGTATCCTTCCCTTCTCCCACCATTCACCCCCGGCATAGAGCGCAGTGTCTCGAACCTATGAGATGCTTGACATATGTGTACTGAATTAGAAAGTCCTTCAAATAATCTATTAGCTTAGACAGATTATTTCAGGTTACAAAACACATCAAGAAAGTAGTGAGCTGCAGTGAGTAGAATGCAGAGGAAAAGAAGTTATCTGTCTGGGCCCTTAGGTGAGTCACTGTATCTTTCTCAGCTGCCTGATCCATAAAATGAAGGATCTGGAACAAGACATCTCATTAGATTCCTCCTCAATCTATTCAAGAAAGCCAAGTATGCAGAAGTTGGCAGATATGTTTTTAATGGGCTGTAAACTGAATTCTAATTTTAGGATAACTTTCTGGAAAATAACACTCTTAAACTAATTTCCCACTTTGCCAACGACACCATATTTTGAGGCAATCTTAAAAGCTCATTGACCTCTACAACAATTAGATGTTTATAAAATGACTATGATTTTATCACATTACGTTTTAAGGCTGTTTAGTAAAGGCAAATATTTTACTAATAGTCAAATGTTCTAATCATAGAAAGTACCCATTAAACGTTTGCTGATGGTGATGATGATACTATAATCTTATACGGGGGCATTTACAAAAGAGTATTTCTTCCGTATTTAGACCTTTCTTCTACAGTAACCTTTCTTCTTTATAAATAAGCAACGTGTAGTGTTTGGAGTTTAAGCGTATATATCTAGAAAACAAATTTAATTTGAACTACAGTAAGGAAAACACTTATAATTATCATTCGTTTTTCTCTTTTTAGCTGAAGAAACAAACCTCAGACGCATTTGGCAATGATCTAGAAAACCAGTCTCTGTATGACATTGACCAAATCCTTTGCAGACTAGTGGCCACAACATCAATGATGAACAAGTACCTGAATCAGGTGTCCCATTATCCTTCAGCTAAGAAAATCAAGCATCGAAAACTGAAGAAAAAGAAGACTGAAGGAGGACAACGAGCTAGAGGGTACTAGACATGTCCTCATGCAAATATGGCTCAGCCCAATATGGCGACTACACAGGAAATCTATTGAGAGAACTCGTGTAAGGATAAAAATGGTTCTCTGGGAGCCTTTGTAATTTTCTGCCACATTTTTTACTGAAACTTTCCAACAAAGTCTGGGTTGAAAAGTTACTTCTATTCAGCTAAAATGGGGTCCATGCTTACCAAAAGTAGTGGGGAAAAGACTGTATATCACCACTGCTTCATGTTTAAGCATTTTGTTCTTTTTAATGTGTTAGATTACTAATCATTAAGCAATCTGTAGAATAGAATCTTGATTTAGTGTTTCAATAAATCCCTGATTTAAATAATATTTGTGATTTTTCTTAGTTTCCTGAGCAAATTTTATGGTCCAATGAGGCTTTAAACTTCCCATCTCAGATTATTAAAATAGTATGGAAATATTAAGGAATAGATTCATTGTTTAAAGTATAAATATTTCTATCTTTAGTATAATAAATAAGAAATTAAGAATCAACATTTTTTAATTTTCAAACTTTTGTTAAGATGCCTCAGTTTTTAAAAATATATCCACACTTTTATTGATCAGCCATCTCAATTTTTTAAAGTAAGGTTTCCGTATTTTTCAAACAAAAATTGAGAGACTGGTCTGAGACTAGAACTGATTTTATTAACAACATGTTTAAAAATCCCAGAAAAATACACCAGATCAATAACACACCTTCCATCAATAAAAGGGGAAAAAACTTCTACAAGAACAATCCTTTGTAGAGTAACAGAGATGTTTTTGCGAGTAACTCAAAAGAACTGCCTTGGGTTATGATGGATTATTAAAAGTTTATTATAGTTCCACTTTCCAGACTCCCTCCCTTCCTTCTACCTTTCCTTAACACAACCCTACTCCCACATTTCCATGAATGTTTGTTCCTCACCTTCAGAGTTCTGAACAGTCAGCTAACTCCCTCCAAGGTAACACTGATATATATTCCTTTAATGGAGGACCCTTGAACACTTAAAATGTCTACAAACCCCGGAAACTCCAAAAAATTAATCTCAAATAGTGGCATTTTCAGTAGTATGGGTAAGTCTCTGGGGCCCTGAACCCCATAAATCTCTCCAGGTGATTCCTACTCTAGTCCCCCAAGCAAGAAATGGAAGCAGTTTATATTCTTGTTAAATCTGAATTAAACAAACATTAAATTTTATGTTGAATAGTCTGTGTTTTTGACACTACACAGCTACATTACCATGAAGCTCCAATCCTTAAAACTCCGTCACTGATCTGGAAACAATACTGGTTTATAGTATTATAGTCTTCTTCTATCTTCATCACTAAGAAACGGTAGGTATAATTCCCCCAAGACTATAAGGACCCAAACTAAACAGGTGGACATTAGGGAGAAGGAAATCAATACAATTCAACACCTATAAGCCCCAAACTTTCAGAAAAATTATAGCAAACTTTGTTCCTGGACTGTGTTTTTTAAGTCCCATGGGACACTTCAAAAATGGATTTTAAAGTATATAATGTAAATTTCATCTATAGTAACTATTCATGAGGGGATCAATTAAAGTCTTTGCTATTTTCTTTTTACTTATATATCTAATCATAAAATTGAAGGTACTGACAAATATTGTCCCTAGAAAACATTTAGAACAATTGGACAATTACATATAAAATAATCCACAAAGTACAACTCATCTTATTCTTCCCAAATATGCTACCTTCCCTCAATTTCCTCATTTCTATTAGTTCTCCCAGTTCCTTTCTTCTCATTTTATGGATAAGCAAGCTCCTTATTGCTGTCATATGCATCTTTCTAAATATCACCTTCATCCTCTTCCTCTTCTACATAAAAACTTTCAATGGTTCCCAATGGCTACACAAATGAAATGAAAACACCATGCCTGACATCTGAGGGTATAATCTGATAGTAATAATAGCAGCAGCACTTTTCAAGTGCTGATCACAGCTAAGTGCTGTGTATCATCTCACAACAACCGTCCAAGAGGTAGGAACTATGATCAAGGCCCCCTTTCCTGGAAATTAGGAATCAGGTATAAAGGATTTAAATATCAATCCCACTTTTGGACATATATTCAGAGGGAACTCTAATTAGAAAAGATACATGCACCCCAATGTTCACAGCAGCACTATTTACAATAGCCAAGACATGGAAGCAACCTAAATGTCCATTGACAGATGACTGGATAAAGAAGTTGTGGTATATTTATACAATGGAATACTACTCAGCCATAAAAAGAATAAAATAATTCCATTTGCAGCAACATGCATGGACCTGAAGACTGTCATACTAAATGAAGTTAAATCAGAAAGAGAAAGAAAAATACCATATGATATCACTCATGTGGAATATATATATATATAAAAAAAGGACACTATGAACTCATCTACAAAACAGAAACATACTCCCAAACATAGTAAACAATATTATGGTTACCAAGGAAGGGGGTGGGAAGGGATAAATTTGGGAGCTTGAGATTTACAAATGTTAGCCTCTATATATAAAAATAGATTTTAAAAAAAGTTTCTGCTGTATAGCACAGGGAACTATGTTCAATATCTTGTAATAACTTTTAATGAAAAAAATACAAAAATGAATATATGTATGTATATGCATGACTGGGACATTGCGCTGTACACTAGAAATTGACACTTAAGAATTTAAGTTCTTGTCCAAGGTCACACAGGTTTCAAGTGGAGATACTAGTACGTAAACTCAAGCAATCGGACTCAAGAGCACATGTACGTACTCCTTTATTACTCCTGCCCGCCTGGTCCTGCAGCCTACCTGTGTAAATTATGACTTGCTGTTCCAGTAAGGCAATCGCATCACTGTATCCCCAACATATCATTTTCATTCCCAACTGTAAGATTTTGCTCACACCCTTTCCCTTTATATTGTGCATCCAAATCCCACCCATTCTTCAAGGCCCACCTCAACTCTAACACACTCTGTCTTCCTGTTCTCCTGCCACCCCATGGCAGGTCCCACCTGCTCTGCTCATTTTAACCCTTAAATATAGTCTTTCTGATATTGGTACTGAACTGTAGGATGCATCTATAGCTTATCATCCCCCACCTCACAAATGTCCAGAGGGCAAAAACAACCAGTTGTACCACAACGCTGTGTTCTTAGTGGGCATTTAATAAATGCTTGCTAAAAACACAAACGCAGATAACCATGTGAAATGAATGTCACAAACTTCCTTAGTACTGGTTTTTTAACCAATGTTTGTACACATACAGAGTTGCACGGGTATATTTTCCTGAAATCTCTAAGCTCTGTTTTACAGGGCCGTGAAAATGATGCAAGAAAAATATTAATGAAACTCAAAATAGTATATAGTTTATTGAGCTTGGATTGAAGCATAATATACATACAGAAAAGTGCAAATTTTATAAGCTCAGTGAACTTTTCACAAATGAGCATACCATGTAACCAACAAGCAGATCAAGAGAAAGGACATTATGGCCCAGAAGTCCCCCTCATGCCATAAAAATAACTGCTATTTTGACTTCTAACACCATAGATTAATTTTGCTTAGCAAACGACTTTAAATTATAATTATTTCTACCTGGGGAATCAAATATACTACTCAAATATGCCATTTTTAAAGCATTTAAGGAATGATCCCTCTGCCTAGGTCTCTCACAAAATGGCCTTGAACATATATTACACATATATTCTTATAGTAAAGAATTAGAAAAATTGTTAGAAGTTGGTAAATCAACCAGCTTCTAGAATAGTTGCTATTAAGCACAACGTTTTAGGCCAATAGCAAAATAGCAAGAAGGAAAAAAAGGCGTATTTCACATATTATCACCAACAATGACTATGGTTATAGCTATAGATAAAAAAACTTGATGGAAGATGAAAATACTAATCACCTCTTTGCTCTGTTGAAGACATGGCCTATAACCCCGTAACATAGGAGGAAAATCCATCAGTCGGTCAGTTTTCCACTACCTTACGAGCTTCCTTACCTGCCCAGTTCAGGAATTCAACACACTCAGTCTGGGAGTACCGAGCAGCAACATCTCGAGCTCTTTCCTCCCGGAAGTTCAGAGCTTCTATGTCAACACCCAGTTCCACCAGCACTTTCAATGTTTCCAAACGACCCCAGGCTGCGGCACAGTGTAAAAGTGTGTAACCTGAGAGACAGAATGAAGATGGTCAGAGCAAGGTGATAACGTTGTTTTAGGCTGTTTTATGGAGCAGAAGATCATCAGGGCCATCAAGCACTGAACAATGACCACGGGCTAGGCGCTGTCCTAAGTGTGTGACATACAGGAAACTCATTTAGTTCATAAAAAGCCCTACAAGGCAGATCCATTATAATATCCATTTCACAGATAAGGAAACTGAGGTCCAGAGAAGTTAAACTTACCCAAGGAACACAGCCAGTGAATGATGGACACGAGATACCAACACAGGCAGTCTTCAGCGTCTTCTAAGGCAGAAGGCAATCTCCAACAGTCATTTATTTTGGAACACAATTAGACTCATGACTTTAAGGGATTTTCATCAAACTCTAATCACTCTAACGTTATTGTTAACACAATCATACAAATTACTACAACTGCATATGCTTTGGGTTTGGAAATTAGTCATCTGAAATTAAAACTGAAATTATGACTTATCAAATTAGGAAGTTAGTTCTTAGAATTACTGAGGCAACTCCCATGAGGTATAATTGTAAAGGTGAAAAACATGGGTGGCATCTTTAAAATTTTTTCAGATTGGTATTAAAGAATCAAGCCAAAAGTTCATTGTTGTAACTTACCCACAAGGATATATTTATGACTCACCTAATTGGCCAAGGAAGCATGTAGTATTATTACAAGAAGAGTTGAGCAAAAGAATGAACCAGCTTGTATTAAATCTATTAACTACCAGGCACTTCATAAGCTACTACTTCATTTAACCCTTCCAATAACCCTATGTGATAGTATTATTAGCCTCCTGTAAAGGATACAGAGGAGGGTAAAGGTCAGAGACTATACATGCCCAAGGTCACACTGGCACTAAATAGCCAAAGCCATATTCAAATCCTGGTCTGTTGCCAAATAAAAGGTTTATAAGGAGCAGGGACAGCACCCAAATGTTTGCCACGGGCTAGAGAAAGGCAAGAGAAGAAATGATTCCTCCACTTCCTTCCAGAAACCTCTCCTGGGCTCCCTATCCACCACATCCCCACAATCCTGGGTCTGTCTGAGACCAAGCTGTAACCTGCCTTTGTCTTGAGGATATCATAAATCATAATAAAGGGTTAATAAGGAATCAAAAAGAGCATGAAGAGAACTATTCAAGGATCAGCCCAAACTGGAATTACCTCCATTCTTTGGCCCAAATTATTTTTTTTTAAATATCACAAGTGAGAAATTTCAGAACACCAAAAGAGAGAGACTGGCTCAAGAACTGTGTTGTGCCTTTCTCCTCTACAAAAAGGGGGGCCAAGAAATACCTAGATACCATCCTCATTGTTCCTGCCTTCTGGCTGAAGATGGACATCATCAGTCAGACGAATGGCCCCGGGCCCCTGATCTGCTGGGAGAGGGGGACACTCTACAGACAAAACACTGCTATAGCATGAACAAGAAGCCATTCCAAACAAAATGTTCTGGGTCATCATACTGCTTTTCTCAAGGCCAGTGGTAACACCAAATTTTTTTCCCTATTTTTTAAGATACAGATAAAAAACAAGAAAACAAGATTTCTGGGCAGAGGGAGACTTTTACCAAGGAATTTGAAACTTCTGTATGTTTTTTTCCCTTGTGGGAGATGACGTGTTTTCTAGAAGGAAACACACAGATCCTCATAGCACATTAACCCCAGAGCCTTCCCTGGAGAAGGAAAACATTTAATTAAGATGATTTCAAAAGCATCCAGACAAGAAGGGGATTTTCCTAAAGTTCTCCTGTAACACTGGCAATGGGCGTTGGATCCCAGGTGGGGGATACAGAAGGGTTACATGTTGGAAATCCCGGCAGGAAGAAAGGGACCGTAAACGGAATTCTGAAAAACTGGGATTGTGTCTAAGAGAAAAATAATCTCTGTGTGGAAGACTATTGGTTACTAAATATAGAGAGTCAACTGAGCAGGTAGTTCAGACTAAGGCAAAAGATCAGACAAGAAGATAAGGAATATTTTCCTCCATGCAGGACTGTTCTGTGTGCTTTACAAGAATCAACTCAATTTAATCCTCACTGTAATGTTATGATATAGGCACTAGCATTGTTCTCATTCATACATAAGGAAACAAAAGCACAGGGATGATAAGGACTTTTCTCAAGGTTGCTATAAATTAATGAAAGTTATTGATAAGGTTAAAATCCCAAACTGTGATGATGATAATTACAAAAAAGTAACAGGCCATGGAGCAAACTACTCGCCTCCGTTGAGTATTTTCCACAACCTACCTACCACCAGCAGTGCCAGACTCTGAATTCCCCAAATCATGTTGTTTCATGCCTCTATAACCGTGCATACGCTTTTTTTCTTGCTTGAAATAGTAATTACAGTAGCAGAATAAAATAATATCAGTATAAAGTTTATGTTTACTTAGCATTTATACTGGTATTTTATAAAACTGAGTTCAGAATTCATTTTTTTAATTAGTGAAACTGCTTAATATATTTAAATACAAAAATATATAACCACAAAATACCAGACAAAACATAACTATTAAATAGGAAGGTTAAGGATATACTGTCATTCTGTTAGCAATATAAATTGTCAGACAAAACTAATGAAAGTTAAAGATTAAAAGCCACTGTAAAATGAAGAAACTGTAATTAGTCATGAAAACTGCAAATGAAATATTTGATTTTTTAAGCGTGTCAGTGGTATCACTAGGGTATCTTTGTACAGATTTTTTCAGCTATTGAAGTTTTTCTCACTCAAAATTAGTTGGAAGTAGTTATAAACCAATACTAAATATTTTTCTTCAAATTATCTCATCTCTAACTTGAAAAGAGAGATATCTCTGAACAGCTTTTTGCTTTTTTGATAGAAGTGCAATCTTTTTTACTGCAAGTAAGCTATAATCTTTTTCCCCAAAGAAAACATTGCTGGTTCATATTTGTCTTTTTTAATTTCCTCGTATACAGAGATTCCATTTCAGTTTCCTTATCCAATCTCAAAACTGTGAGATTCACATTCTACTTGTTTGGGAAGTTTTTGAACTTGAGAATTATTCTTGTAACAGAAATTTTGCAATACCACGATACAGATCATCTAAATTTGCAGACTTCAGTTTGTCTTTTTATACACACTGAGCAATTAAATTGAGACAGGAAGCGGGCAGGGAACAGCCATTCAAGGAAGGATGCAGCAATTAACATCAAAATGGTGGAAGATTCAACCCCCAGGGGGCCAGGGGTTGAGGCTCAAGATGGTGGGAGATCTGACTTCTAGTAGACCTTGAGCTTCATTATACGCTCGTTGTAATATATCAGCATGATAAGTAACATGTCCACAGGCGCCATGACAGCTCCAAGGCTCACCATAGGTCAACCAGTGGGCAGTGGCCAACTTCCTGGGAATCCCAGCCCCTTCCCCAGGGTAGCTAAAGTGGTCCTCCCACTTGTTAGCATATGAAGCTACTGAGCCCATAAAAACTGGCAACACGGTGCCTCGGGGCCACCTCTCACTCTCTTCTCTTTGGAGATGGCCTCACTCTGTCTATGGAGAGTGTAACTACTTTTACTCTAACCTGAGCACCAACCCCCACACCTTGTGGCCTTTCTCTTGCCTTCTGAAACAGCCTACACTCTATGCAGTATGTATCTCTCTAAATAAATCTAACTTAACTCAACTGTGGCTCGCTCTTGAATTCTTTCCTGTGTGAAGTCAAGGACCCACACTTGGTGGGCGCATCCCAGGGGCTCAACCGAGACCTGGGACACGGTCCTCCTCACGCCCCACGTCCGTTTTTTCCTGCATCAAAATCATTGATACTGTTCTTAATCCATAAATGACTCTAATTTTATATTTTTAAAAATACCAAATAAAACTATTGTACCCATAAAAAGGCCAGTATTTCATTACCTAAACTAGTGGATAAGTATACCAGATAACAATATTGTAACACAATATTACAACACAATATTGTAACACTGATAACACTGTGGTTACTATACTGCCTGCATTGCCCTAACCTTCCACCTTTGTCTGGCAAACTCTTGGTCATTATTCAAGATTCATTATAACATTGCCTCCTCTGTGAAACCTTCCCTGACCATGCCCAGCACTTTTAGATAAAGTTGACTAATCACTCCTCTGAGCTAACACTGTATCTTGTCCCACATATATTAATTAGCTATTCACACATCTGCTAAACTGTGAACTTGTCCAAGGTTGTTGAATTCATTCATCCTTCTATCCCCATTTCCCAGAACAAGGCCTGGCTATTCCTCCTTAATAAACATCTGCTGATTGTTATGGGAAGACAGAGTTTAAAATGGTAATTAGTTCTGATCACGCCTGTTTGAGTACGGCCAGGCTGAGAGACCAAAGCCTTGCCAGAACCAGAGGAGGTTCCGTCATTAATAACTGCAGACTGCACAGGCCTGTCCTTGGCTCTGTCAGAAACAAAGGCACTTCCCAATAGGCCAGAAGTCAGTAATACAGAGAGCTGAGGCTTTAAGAACTGTTTTACCCTCCTTCCTTTGGATCAAAAAGTGTCCCATTCTCCAGTATTCAAAAGGACAGGAAATCCTGAATGCAAACATGACCCATCAATCCCCTAGAAAATCATTCTCCTTCCTTTACATCTCTGAGTATCACCAATAGATAAACGGCATATTTCATCTTACTTTACAGAGACATCTACCTACAGTTCTTCACCCAAAAGTTCTTTTTTAGGCCAATGGCTTCTTATGCTCCCAAAACCAGTAGTGTTCACATACACACACACAATGACTATTATTCAGCCTTAAAAAAAAAAGAAGAAAATTCTGTCATTTGTGACAACATGGATGAAACTGAAGGGCATTATGCTAAGCAAAATAAGCCAGACAGAGAAAGACAAGTACTGCACAGTATCACTTATATGTGGAATCTAAAAATAAAAAGTTGAACTCAGAGTAGAAAAGCGGTTACCAGGAGCCAAGGGGTGGGGGAAATACGGAAAGATTGGTAAAAGGGTTAACAAATTTTCAGTTATAAAATGAATAAGGTCTGAGGACCTAATGTATAACGTGGTCACTACAGTTGATAACTATATTTTATAACTGAAATTTGCTTAGAGTAGAACTTAAATGTTCGCACAAAACAAAAACAAAAAACCTTGATTTGATCTGTTCTCTCAGGTGAACAAGCTCATGGGAACTAAATCAATACCAACCAAACAAGAAACTTACTGGTAAACTTTAATGTAAGTCATTATTTTATGATGATTAAAATGATAATTGCCAAGTTGACTGGTAAAATTAGGTTGACCAGTTCATGCACACTTTCCATTATAATAGACCTAGAATTTCCCAAATCATCAAGTCCTGGTTCCTTTTAATCTACCAGTTTTCTCAATCTCTCTCTCCTCCAGCATTTTACTTAAAAGCAGCAAGAAAAAAGCAGGATGCACTTTCCCTTTCTGCTGAAGATCATTGTTTTATTTTCTACAATGACCACGTTTTATATTTGCAATCTGAAAAAAAAAAAAAAACTGACTGAATTTAAAGAGTTAATTAGATAATAACTGCAAAAACTTATAAATCTTCAAAGGAAAGAGATAATATTATTGAGCACTTACTGTACACCAACTTATATGTGCCAAGTATTGTGATAAGATATTTATATTTATTATCTTATTTAATCCTCATAGCCTATAAGGAAAATACAATTATTATTCCCATTTTGCAGATGAAGAAACAGAGACACAAAAAAGATCAGGTAACTTGTCCAAATCACACAGCTAATAAACAGTGAATTCTGTGTTCTTAACTACTATGCTATACTATAGCAACATGCATGCGCACACTCATGTATACGTATGCATTCATAATCTATGCAAAATATAAAGGAGGCACATCAAATTTATCCAAATTTAAAGACAGTACAGAGCATCTTTATGTAGTCATAAGTAATACTGATGAAGAAAAAAAGACAAAATACCTCTGGCGGTTTTTTCATTCAGATTCACACCATATTTTGCCAAAGCTCTAATCACATCACTTTGCCCAGCCATGCAAGCTGCATACAACAAATTTCTTCCAACGATGTCTTCCTGCAAGAGCAGCTGCATGGCCTGTTCATGGTGAGGGTTCTCAGGATCCTCAAAAATCTTCTGCAAACCTTCTACATCCCCTGTGAGCGCAGGTTGTAAGAGGGGATTAACGGTGCCAGCTTCCTCTGGTTCCTTGGCTTCTTCATCTTCTTCTTCATCAACTTCTTCTTCCTCTTCTTCTTGCTGTGAGAAAAATATTGATTTTTCTGAACTCTCTGACTCTGGGGGTCCTTCTGACTCCATTAATTCCAAAAATACCTGGAACAAAAAAAAAAAGTAATAGAAATCTTCTCAAACAAATCAGTATTTATTTTATCAGGCAACTGACAATATGAATGAAATGAAAATACTTGGCTGGTTGAAAATAGTTATAAAATAAGAGACTTCATCTGTTCTATCAATAAAGTTTATTGTGCACCAATACACTGCCTGAATATACACTAAAATGCTGAATGTGTGATGTAAACAGTAAATTCAATAGGAACAGGAGGAGAAAGAAATCAATGTGGGTGAGATTCATTAGGAAAAGACTGAAAGAGAATGTAAAAGAGACTCATCTGCCTAAACAAGAGTCCATGTAGGGGAGAAATGAGAAATACAGTTGAACCACTGGAGCCAGATTATTAAGACCTTAAAAATTAGGCACTGACATTTAGACAGAATTCATTTACTCAGTAATGCTCACTGAAAGCCTACTAACATACTAAGTGCTTTGTAGGCACTACGTAAATTAGAAAGAAGAATCAAATTTATTTCCTGCCCTCAACAACTTACTACTTCAGAGGAGAAAATATGACATGCACAAAATAAGTGCAATAAAAGATGACAAGTGCTAAGTATCATAAGAGATGAGGTGCTACGGGAGTTTAGAAGGGATGAGATTAATTCCAGGTAGAATCAATCAAGGAAGTCTTAATACTACTCACTCTGGCAGAACATATATTAAATTGGGAATGACTGATAAAGGAGTAGCATTGTCCCCTCGTGCGTATAAAAATGTTTGTAGCATCTCTGTTTGTAACACCAAAAATCCTGAGCAAGAAAAAAACAAAAACAAAAACAATGCCTGTGAACAGGAGCATAAACTGTGGCAAATTCACACAAAATAGTACATAGTAGTTAAAATGAAGAAATTACAGTGATATACTATGTGGTAGGAAGCTTCTGACATGGCTCCCATGACCCTACCCTTGGAAATGGATCTGCTCCAGTTGAACTTCAGAGGCCTGTGGTCCAGGCCACACCTTAACTGTAGCCTCATCAGAGACCCTGAAGTAAAAGATCTAGCTAAGCTGTGCCCTGCTTCCTGACTCAGACAAACTTTGAGACAATGAACGTGTGCTATTTTAAGCTACCAAGTTTGAGGATAATTTGTTGCACAGCAATACATAATTAAGACACAACAACAATATGAATGAATCTTAGCCATAAATTAGCTGAAAAAAAAAGTAAATCCAAAAGATTATATCTATCAAGATATATTTTTGTAAAGTTCAAAGCAATTAAAATTAAAATAGACATTTTAGGAATAGAAGTAGATGCAATAACACTATTTTTAAAAGAAGAAAAGCAAGATTGAACACAAGATTCAGGATAGTGTTGAGGAGAGGGTGAGGGAAGATGAAGGAAATCGGATAAAGAGAATCACACATTTAGTAAAGAATATGATATTTAAGCTGAGCTATAAAGAATGGGCAGGACTTGGTCATTCAGAAGTCAGAAGGAAGGGAAATCTAGTTAGAATAACATCTGTATCTACTATAGCCCTATATTAATCTCTACCTTCACTAAATGCATATAATATTTGTAATCTGTTGAAGCTAGGAATGCTTTGGCTGCAAATCACAGAAAAATAGTAAGACTGACTTTTTAAAATAGGAGATTATTACCTCACAAAACAGGAAATTTAAAGGTGGAGATGGTACAGCAGCTCAAAAATAGAGATCTGAGCTCTTTCTATTCCATCATTGTGTATTAAGACTTTCATCCTCATGGCTGTTGCCTAATGGTGACAAGATGGCTGTCATAATTCCTGTCATCATGTCAGCATTTACGCCAGTAAAAAGGGGAAATCCCTCAGAGGATACTAGTGGCATCCAACCCTTCTGAGAGGAAAGCAAAACAAAGTCTTTCCTAACAAGGCCCGACAAACTTCCAGTTGTACCTCAAAGGCCAGATTGTGCCCTTTATGTAAGAGAAGCAAAAAAAAGGGAAGTTTCTCCATGTTCCTGCCTCTATAACAGAAGTAAGCAAGGTGGACGAGGCTGGGAATGGGAGTTGAATTAGCCAATCAACCATGACTCCACTGTAAGATTTGGTCCAACTCATCTGAGATGGTTTCATTCAATTCATTCATTTTACAGAATAAATATACAGGAAACTTGTAATCCTTTTGAATGCCTGATATCCAACTCTCCACCCTCCAACCCCACCCCCCGACACACATACTTCCTTGAAGAACCTCAATCTCCATCTTAGCAAATTATTCTAACGGAAGATAAAGCTAACTTCCCACTCTCCATCTCAGCACAAGCTTGGGGGCAGGCACATAAGTCAGGCTCAGCTAATTAGCTACTCGGTCCTAGGATTTTGACTCTTTTTTTATGTTGCTGTTCATCTTTGCATTATTCTTTTTATTAACATATAACATTGCATTAGTTTAGGGTGTACAACAGAACGACCTGATATATGCATATATTGCAAAATGATTACCACAATAAGTTTAATATCCAACACCTCGTATAGTTACACATTTTTCTGGTGATGAAAACTTTTAAGATCTTAGCAACTTTCAAATAAAATACAGCTTTGTATTCCATTCAATATACTACTGTAAACTATAGTCACTATGCTTTTGGTACATGCTCAGGACATATTTATCTTATAACTGAAAGTTTGTACCTTTTGACCACCTTCACTTATTTTACCCACCACCTACATCTGTCTCTGCCAATTACCAATCTGTTCTCTGCATCTATGAGTTCGTTTTTTTTAGCTTCTACACGCAAGCAACCGGGACCTTGACTCTTGAACATGGGACACAAGGACATGAGGGGAGTTGAAGGTCATTCATCACCAGTGACAGCAACAGTACACTAATCAAACTTTCTGCTGTGAGAACATGCTGTGGTTCTTGTGGTCTGACCCTCCAGAGTTCCCTTGGTTTCTGCTCATCCAGCCTCCCTAATCACATGGGCCCCTGGTAAGTATAGTACTTAGACATAGTTCTTTCTCAAAGTCTAATCTCCCCTTCTTTAGGAATAAAATCCCATCCTCTTCTCTCAACCACACTTAAAAAAATTTTTTTTTAATTTCAAACCACAAAACTAATTTATTAGACAAAACTAACAGAAACCACACTTTTTTTCAAACCAAAATTTATATTGGAATAAAACTATTTCCCAGTCTCTCTTGCTATATGGTACAGCCATATATCCAAGTAGTTGACAATAGGATGTAAGTAGATACGTAGTATGCAACGTCTAGAAAAGTATCATTCCTTCTCACCGGATTGCAAGCATGATAACTGGAGCTTGCACAGCTAACTCAGACCATGAGGTGGATGTCCTGTCCAAATACATATATATTATTTCTATTGTAATATATAGTATATAGTAGTTTATGATATCATGTTTTAATTATATATGTAAAATATATAACATCTGTTAATAAAGTAACAATTAATTGTTCACTTGTAATGGACACTTTTGTCCTGGGCACATTGCAGTTGAAGGAGGATTAATAAAAAAATGGCTGCACTTAGGCTAACAGATTGCTTGTTCTTATGCTTGCCCTTAAAACGGTCAACTGACCTGACTGACTGGTTGCTACTCACAGTTTCAGGCCCACTGTTAAAACTAAAGCAATTGATATTACTGTTTCTACTTTATTCCAGGAATTGAAAGCAATAATCAAACTTGGTCTCTGAGTCCTTTTCCAAGGAGAAGGTCACAGGACTGTAACCTTAAAAAATAGCCTGAATTACCAAGAAGACCACACCTTGAGTGCTTATGAGATAAAGAGATCTAACCGCTGGCCTCTATAGAATTGGTCTCCTAGAGGCATCATATCGCCATTCTAAGTTTTCTGATGAGAAAATGATTCTGTTGCTTGTTATCAAGGCTTTATTGTTTGAACTGTATAACCACCCAACCCCATCCCTAAGGTGGGTTCACAGCTTTGAAGGCACTAGCCTGCTGTGAGTCCCCTTTGCCCGGCAAAGAAATAAAATTGCCTCTCTAAGCTCCAAGACCTTGTCTCTGGGTTATTTGACTCATCGGGGACGGGGGCCGATCTTTCAGCAACACATTTATTAGTATATTTGTATATATATAATTAAATAAAATATTATTTGTCCTTACAAAATCCCATTCTATTTTTTACATTTCTGGGGTGGGGAGGTTGAGGTTATTTATTTATTTATTTATTTATTTTACTGGAGGTACTGGGGATTGAACCCAGGACCCTGTGCATGCTAAGCACACACTCTACCACTGAGCTATATACCCTCTTTGCCAATCTATTTTTTTTTAATTAAAGCATAGTCCATTTACAATGTTGTGTTAATTTCTGGTATACAGCACAGTGATTCAGTTATATACATATATATATACACATATAGATTCCTTTTCATATTTTTTTATTATAGGCCATTAGAAGGTATTGAATATAGTCCCCTGTGCTATACAGTAGGACCTTATTGTTTATTTTTTTTAATTGAAGTACAATTTATTTACAATGTTGTATGAGTTTCTGGTGTACACCATAATGATTCAGTTATATACATCATTTTTCATTACAGTTTATTACAAACCATTAAATACAGTTCCTGGTGCTATACAGTAGGGCCTTGTTGTTTATCTATTTTATGTATAGCAGTATCTGCAAATCCCAAACTCCCAATTTATCCCTCCTCACCCCCTTCCCCTCCCTGGTAACCATAAGTTTGTTTTCTATGCCTGTGAGTCTGTTCCAGGATCGATCATTTTTAAGAGTGTAACAAAGTCCTAAGACCAGAAAGATTGAGGACCACTGCTTTAGAACATATATGTGACCTAGCAGCAGCAGACAGTCTTGCAGAGGAGGCTTGCCCCAACCTGGCTGCTGTAGCAAGGTGAGGAAGCTCTGTAGGGAGGGAGGGCAGCCGGGCAAACCACCCCCACCGGGGAGGAAGGGAAGACACAGCAAGAGCTCAGTGTAACCGAGTGAGACAGGGAGCACCAGAGCCAGGGAGAGCTACTAAGCTCTGACCAAACCAGGAGAGAAGTGTTCACAAGGTACCTGAGCTCAGACATGGCAAAGGGACCCCAGACACTTCCCCACAGATCTCGTGAGCCACCCAAATATATCCACATACCAAGACACCATCTCAAAGAGATAATCAGGGAGCATTTATCTGAGAACTTAAATGTCTTTATATGAGAAATTAAACATTTGACAAGGAAGCCATTTACAGATTAAATTTAAAACCAACTTAACATTATTTTTTCCTAATAACAACTGAGTGCTCATGAAAGAAACTAGATCAGTCACAAAAATAAATTACATTTTCTTTGCCTGGGAAAGTTGTAACATGGATGGAAATTGCAACCCACTACACATAACCGAAAGTTCACAGAGAATATGAGCATGGAGAGGGGAGAGGGGAGAGAGGAGGGCTGGAACGCTGAAGGCAGAATGGCTTACTGGACTATGGGTCAGAAGGCCCATGCTTTAGTCCTGATTCTGGTATTTATTAATTATGCGACTTTTCCGAACTCACTCTCCTCATTTGTGAAATGAGAGCAGCACCTGCTCTGCCTTACTGAATTAGGGGAGGAAAACAAGTCTGTAAACTTTTCCTTTCAACTATAAAGTGTGAGCTCTTTTGAGGCTGCTAAGGCACTAGTCTCAGACAATCTCCTAAATCCCTACCCCATCGGTGTCACAGTCTGGTGGGAAAGACACAAGTAAATCAGCAATGACAGAATGAGATGAGGGACAGAATGCAGATAAGGAAAGGGTGCTTGGAGCGTAAAGAGGTTGGACCTCTAAATTAGACTCCGAGTGCCGAGGTCCTGGAAATGCTTCCCAGAAGAGGTTGACACTTCAGTACCAAAGAGCAGGAGTTTTAAAAAGAGGAGAAAAGGGAAGTCCAGGCAATGGGATTAGCATACACAATGGGCAAGGAGGCAGACCAGCCGGCCTGAAGTTGTGGTAGCGGAATAAATCTGAAGGGCCTTTTAAGCCAACTGAGTTTTCTCTTAAAAAAAATGTCGTCCCTTGAGGATTTTAAGTCTCAGCTTTAGGAGAAGGCCTCAAAGGGCGGCCCTGGGCTCTCCAGGGTTAAACAATAGGAAGGCCCGAGGGAGTGGATACAGAGGGTGGCAGCCCCGCCTCGAGAACAGGGAGGTCGGGCCCAGGGTGCAGCGGTCACTACTGGGCACCAGAATCCGCCTTTCGGCCTGAAGCCAAGGAACTGGCCGCGGGGCGGGACCGGCTACGCAAAGCTCGGACAAAGGCAAAGCCTGGGGACGCCGCGGTTGAAGCCCATTCCCCGCCAGCCCCTGCCGAGCAGCCTGGCGGGGAGATGCCCATTGTCCCCCATGCCCACTGCTGCGCCCACCCCCGGCCCTGGGCCCAGGAACCCGGGACTCACCGCTCCCCGGGACCAGCCTTCCGCGGTTACCATGGTGACGGCGCACGCCGCGCGCAGCAGCTCCGCCCCCAGCGCCGTGGCTCCGGCGGCGCGCGAAGGTCAAGGTTACAAAGAGCTGGAAGCGCGAAGCAAAAGGTGGAAGGGCGTTCATCAAAACGATTAAAAGCGCTGTGTTCGGACAGTGACGTGCCGGACTTTCCCCCTTTATTTTGTAAGTTTTCTGTAACGTGGTGTATATTTATTTTACAACTTAAAAAATAAAATTTAAAAATACGATGTGGTACATTTTTGCAGGCCTGTTGTAGTCTTATCTTTGGCCTCTGAACGAAAGCATTTTCATGAAATATGAAGATGCATTCCAAAACTACGAAAGATTCTAATTATAACGGACAATTTGATTGATTTTCTGGTCTACTGGGGGTCTTTCTCCTATGGTTTATGGCCACTGTCACCAACAAGTAGCGGTTCCTAAGACCTCACCAGTGCCAACTATGGCAGGAGTGGTAGCAACTTGGAAACTATATCTCTTTTGATACAGGAATTTAAGATTCAAAACACACGACTTTTTAAAGGGGGGAGGGTAGAGGTGGGACAGGAGCATTGAAGAAACCAGCAGAGAGGGACTAAAGTTACCCAGAAATTATATAAATGTTCACACCGATCACAGAAATGAAGACCAGGGAGTTTGTACTGAAGACAAACGTGAAGGAAAACATTTCATTTCTCTCCTGTTTCTACAAGGAAATTATTAAGGACGAGTTAATATTTTAGAGGAACTCTAAACATTTGAGTTCAAGGCTGAATAGCCTAGTTTTAAAATGGATAGTTGGCCTAAAGCCCAAGTAAAATATCACTATTGTAGATCTGAACTTCTGGAATACAAGAATAATTTTGAAAAAATTTTGAACTATAATTATTGAAAATTTCTTATTTGAATAAGTTGTGATAGTCAAATTCCAGAGTTTGACATTATAGACAAGAACAATAATCTAGGAGCTTTGTCAGTTGCCAGCTTGCTCCTGCAGTCACCCATGCAGCACATTTGCTCTACTAAACACTCATTTCTTAACCAAAGTTAATAGAGGAGCAAGACATTTTAGGTATTTCACTTTTGATAGGTTCTTTTTTTTTCATAGTCTTTGGTTTGGGGAGTTTTTTAATGTATGGTTGGAAGATGACTTATAGTGCATGACTGTTTTTAATTAATCTTCATTGGTTGTGAAGGATTCCCAAATACAGTTGTTTCTTGAAAGTCTTAAATTGAGTTAACTATCTGAAAAGTAAATAGAATTATTTTTAGTGCTCTGAATGCTAGAAAGAGTGGGAAGATCTATTCAGATCTGGGAAACCTAAGAGCAAAGAGGCCTTGTTCTCTTCTTAACTGCTTGTCAGAAATAGCTGCATGATTCAGTTAAGCAGACTACATTAGAAACAGCCTGATGAAGGAGATTCCTGCCTCCACTGTGGCCCAGATGCAGCACATAGACACCTGTGATCACCTGTAACTCCTATTCCCTCCCACCCAAAGCTTGGAATTAGAGTATGGAGAAGAGCCATTGGATCTGAAGGGGACAAATGGATGTACCAGAGACATATCAGCAACAACCTATGGGTACTAACGATGGGGATCCAGAGAAGACAGTGAAGGCTGAGTGTACAAATGACTTAAGGAGCAGATGAGATAAGCGCTATTCAAGCCCCTCTGAAATTAGGTCAGCTCCAAAAAATTATGGTAGAGAGGTTTCCAAATTGATTGCATTCATTTTTTTCTACCCTAGGAGAATGGATCCTCCAAAAAGAATTTAAATTATTTTAATTATTATTATATTGCTTAAATTCCATAGTTCAGAGACTAAAACTCATGTTCTTTATACAATTTAATTTCTAATGGAATAGCAGTATTTCATGTATTTCATGTAACAGTATTATAATGAAATAACTAGCTGAGAAAGTTACTTGAAGGTAATTTAATGTAGTTTATAAATAATTATATTCCCTTGACTGAAGGTCTATCATATGCTAAATCATCTCTAATCCTCAGAGCAGCTCCGTGAAGGTGGTATTATTTTTCTTCAAACTGACACTCAGCAAAGTTGAGTCGCCTGAGACCACACAGCTAGGAAAGGGCTAAACCAGGAGTTGAACATAGGTCTGTCTGGCTTAAATCACCACAGGATTGCCACTGGTTAGATATAAACGAATTACATATTAAAAGACCCTGTCCAAAATGATAATTTAATTATACAATAATCTATCTTGAGCCATCTTTTTGGCAGTAATTAGATAATATTAATGTCATTCCTGGTGTACGACTAAAGGGCTGTTTCTGTGTATAGCTCACCTCCACAGTTGAAAAGTGAAGGAAAAAAATTTTTTTTTAATTTCTTCTGTATAGCACAGGGGACTATATTCAATATCTTGTAATAACCTTTAATGAAAAAGAATATGAAAATGAATATATGTATGTATATGCATGACTGGGACATTGTGCTGTACACCAGAAATTGACACATTGTAACTGACTATACTTCAATTTAAAAAAAAAGTGAAGGAGGAGGTACTGAATATCCATGGTTTTTGCCTGCCCATCCTTCCTCTTCTGGTTATGGTGCAGTTTTCTCGGAGGGAACCCCTTTGGCCCACTCTCAGCCCATATGGTTTAGGTGAGGCTGATCCCCCTCCAGATCAAGTCCTGTCCAAGTAGTGTTTTCTACACCCCAAGCCATAGTGATTAGGTCAGGAAGAAGCATAGCACATAGATCAGTGTAATCAAAGCTAATCTTGAATTTTGGCCAGAGCACTAAGTAAGTAGGCATTGTTTTTTCAGCCCAGGTTAAGAGGATGTCACCCTGAGCTGCCAGTAACTATCTTGCCACCATGTGTAGAGAGCTTGACAGAGCCATGAAAGAGCCAAGAAGTGAACAAGAAACTGAATCTTGATGCCATCACTTGAGCCCTGGAGCTAGACATGCCCAAAGCCATTTTTCCCCTCCTTTTTCAATTGTGTAAGTCAATGAGTTATTTTTTTTCCTAATTAATAAAAACATTGGATTTCTGTTACTTGTAACATCAATGCCCCATAATATGGAGGGGGAAAATATATGATGGCTTTATTTTTACTTTTATTTTTACTGAAGTACCTTCAGTTACTGTGTGTCAATTTCTGGTATACAGCACAATGTCCCAGGCAGGCATATACATACATATTTATTTTCATATTCTTTTTCATTAAAGGTTATTACAAGATATTGAACATAAGTTCCCTGTGCTATATAGCAGAAATTTTTTAAAAATCTATTTATATATACATATCGGCTAACATTTTTAAATCTCAAACTCCCAAGTTTATCCCTTCCCACTCCCTTTCCCTGGTAACCATAAGATTGTTTACTATGACTGCAAGTCTGTTTCTGTTTTGTAGATGAGTTCAGTGTCTTTTTTTTCTCTTTTTTTAAAAAAAATCCACATATGAGTGATATCACATGATATTTTTCTTTCTCTTTCTGGCTTATTTCACTTAGAATGATGATTTCCAGGTCCATACATGTTGCTGCAAATGGAATTATTTTATTCTTTTTTTATAGCTGAGTAGTATTCCATTGTATGAATATACCACAACTTCTTTAACTAGTCTTCTGTTGATGGACATTTAGGTTGTTTCCATGTCTTGGCTATTAATGTAGTGCTGCTATGAACACGGGTACATGTATCTTTTTTAATTAGAGTTCCCTCTGGATATATGCCCAGAAGTGGGATTGATACTTAAATTCTTTATACCTGAGTCTTAATTTCCAGAAAATGGGGCCTTGATGATAGTTCCTACCTCTTGGATGGTTGTTGTGAGATGATATACAGCACTTAGCTGTGATCAGCACTTGAAAAATGCTGCTGCTATTATTACTATCAGATTATACCCTCAGATGTCAGGCATGGTGTTTTCATTTCATTTGTGTAGCCATTGGGAACCATTGAAAGTTTTTATGTAGAAGAGGAAGAGGATGAAGGTGATATTTAGAAAGATGCATATGACAGCAATAAAGAGCTTGCTTATCCATAAAATGAGAAAGGAACTGGGAGAACTAATAGAAATAAGGAAATTGAGGGAAGGTAGCATATTTGGGAAGAATAAGATGAGTTGTACTTTGTGGATTATTTTATATGTAACTGTAGATCCCTTATGAAGAACAGCTAAAGAAAATCTGGTTAAGTTTGTGTTTAGCCTATGAAGTTATCAGGAAATCAGCAACAGTCTTCACTAATGTTACTGAAATTGTATCACCTACCCTATCATTTGTTTGTTTTCTAAACATAGAGCAAAATTCGGGTGGCTGTGTGCTAAGGGAAATCAGACAAAGGACTAAGTGAAAAAGAATTTTCTTTCCTTTAATACTAAAGTGAGTTCACAGAAGTGTTTGAAGTGTCTGGTGGTGAATACTAAATGAAAGGGCAAGCCGACATAGTCTTAGAATCCTGAATAAAACTCTGGTGTCTTGAAAGCTAAACTGGGGGAAACCTGGAAGGTCGGGTCTATTTCTGATTTGCCTGGGGATCCTCAGCAGTTTGCACGCAGTAGGGGCCTAATAGATATATGTCAACCCCATGTATGTGCCAACTAAAAATTGGCTCTTGCTATCTGCCTCTAAAAGGATTAAATCACTTTGGCACTTGTCATCTACCTACCTCTGCTTGGATTAAATCACGAACTGCTGCAGCCGCTGACCTCCAACACTCCCTGAAGGGAGTTCAGGGTGGATATCAGGAATGAGGAACTCTGCTCTGGCAAAACTGGAAAACCGGCAGAAAAGGCCTTCAGATAGTTAGATATTTTCAGATTTTATGAGCCCAAATTCTTGCATATCTCCTCACATCTAGAAAAGCACTAAAATCATTAATGGTGGCGTCTGATCCTCGTGACTTAGCAGCAAGCCTCCGTCTAAATATGTACTTGACTGTATGTACCCCACCTTCACTAAAATCATATATAATACTGAGTCCTCCCCACTCCCACCCCTCTTCTGAGCAGTTCCTAACAGCTATCTGAAGTCTTGTCTCCAGAGCTATAGCCCTCATTTTGCCCTCAAATAAAACTTAACACAGAACTCTTACGTTGTACGACTTTATTTCAGTGGACATATGCATTTGTCAATCACTCAGTCTACAATTAGGGAAAAGACTGTGCCACTAGGAAACCTACCAGCTACCTATAAATAAAAATTCCTAGCTTCCCCTGATTCCTCTCATCTTTCTATTGGATTCTGCTGGAGAAAACAAAGAAGAAAAGAGGAGGCTTCAGTATTCAAACACTGGCAGTTCAGCGGTGAACTTGTACGGTAGTTACCCTCGGGATACAAGGAACTGGATACAAGGACAGACCCAAATCCCCAACGAATGGTGTAGCTACTTCCTGATCCGCCCGGAACCTCTTGGCGGAGTATGTGGGTTCTAGGAGGAACGATTTAGTAATGGAACCACTTCCTGCTGCCGAAGTCGGGCGAGGGGCGGGGAGGAAATAGCGCGAGGAGCGGCACCCAGCTTGCGCTAGCCCCGGCAGAGAAGGAGGCCCAAAGGAAGAGGCGGGCGGAGGAGGCAGAGGAGGCTGCGGCGGCGAAGAAAGTGTCGGAGCCGGTAGGTTCGCAGCCTTGGAGCAGGGGACACTGGACAGCGCCCAGGACTCGCTTTGCAAATCTGTGCTCCCAAGTTGCGGAGCTGCCCAGTGGGGTGGGAGCCGTGCTTCGCCAGTCGCCTGTCAACTGGCATCAAGAAGGTGCTTTTGGGGCAGTGGGGCTGGGCCTTGCGGGGCACCAGAGTGCGATCGAGCTGGCTAACAGCCCTGCCCCGGAGCCAGGGAAGCGCTGGGCCGTTCTTTCCGAGGGCGTGGGCTCCACACTCTGGACAGCTTCCCTAGACAGGGGTTGGAATTCGGGGAGAAGGAAGTGGATACTGTACGTCCCACTTAACCCTCGGGACCTAGCGAGATCATGCCAAGTGGGTGATGGACATTGTTTTGGGGACTGAAGGAAGGACTTGTAAAGAGGTTGTTAGTCTGGAGCCTTCGTTTCTCTGCCCTGTTCTAGGTGACCGGGCTATCCGAAGCAGAGTTGTTTGTTTTTAAGGCAAATGCCTACTCCTGCTCCTGTCGCTTCCGGACAAGTTGACAGCTTTCAGCCTTCAGATTAAACCAACATAACATGTTCCCTTTCCAGTCTATCACGTTAAAACTGCTGTGGGTATCTGGTGAATGCTCTGTAGGGATACTTAATAGTGAGGTCAAAGTTAAATGCTCCAAGCACTTTTTGAAGAGAGAAAAGACTAACCTAGCTGTTAGAACTGTTTTTAGCTCACTTTCCCGTGCCTTCACGAATAATCGTTTTGGCGTTCAGAGTAAGGATAGTTGTCTTAAGGGACTAGGTAAGGGTTATGATTGTGCATCTACCTGTGGTCTAATAGGATATACAGTTATTTTTCACTGAACGACATGATTATATAGAGATTGTTACTGAAAAGGTCAGAAATTATTTTTATTAAGTTACTGCTTTTTTGTTGTCTTTAGGTTCGGCTTTAGAGTGTGGTGAAGGGTGCTTTTCATGGTGCATGGAAGGAAAGCCAATGCGCAGGTAGGCATCTAGGAAGAAAACCTTCAGTTTTACTAAATGAAATTCAGCATGTAATAATCCAGGCTTCATTTTAAAAATTTTTAAAGATTTTCAAATCTTACCAAATTCTGCCTGGAACTAATGATTCTTGTCCTAAAATAAGTCAAAAGAAATATCAGGAATTAATAGCTTTTTTAAACTATTTTTTAAATTGAAGTATAGTCAGTTACAATGTGTCAATTTCTGCTGTACAGCATAATATCCCAGTCATGCATGTATACACATGTATTCATTTTCATATTCTTTTTCATTAAATGTTATTACAAGATATTGAATATAGTTCCCTGTGATATACAGAAGGAATTAATAGCTTTTTAAATAGAATAAAATATAGAACTTAAATTTCTAAACAGTGCTATGAATTTTATGTAGTTATTAACATTTCAGTTTTTCTTTTTACATCTTAATTTTTTGTGATAATCATTAAGTGAACTATAATACTGTATGGGTTTATTATAGTCTTCAATTCCCTATAGAATGTAGAGGGTTCTGTTGCCATATAAGAATAATGGTTATTTATAATACACTGTAGTGAATATCTAATTATGGTTTTGATTATTTCATTGATGTTCAATAATACATTTGTTCTGTTAATTAAAATAGCTGCATTGAAGGGAAGATTGAGGACTAAAGAAGGTATTGTGCATAATAACTTAATCTATGGAAAAATAGAATAGTGTGTGGGAAAATATAGACAATTACAGACCCTCCCAACCCTAGAATTTAGTAATTCTTTTTCTCAATCTGTTCAAACACATAGGACTCAAATTCGTACTGAAACAAAATCAGCCCATTTCTATTTCTTCATTTTTAAAACTCATTTTCCATTTATTGAACTGTGTATAATCATCTGTTGTTTAACATCAAATATAAATAGCTCTGTCAGTCCCTTTTAAGAGAAGAAACATTTCGTGATGGAAGTAGGACTTAGAACCAGGAGCTAGAAGCAGAATACATTTTTCCAAATCTGTTATGACTTTTGATTGCTCTTGAGCTGTTTACCTTCTCTGTGCCCCAGTTTACTTCTCTAATGTATATGATCAAGATGTTGGGAATTAATGAATGCTTGCAAATGCTTTGAGATCTCCAGATTAAAAGATGATATGGATATAACAAATGCCATTATCTTACTTATATTTTACTCTATAGTAGGACTATTTGAAAGTACATGAAGTTAACAACACATATATTAAATGCTTCATCACTTCAACTTCTAAAATGATTGCAGAAACCACTGATTGCTTCTTATCCTCAGCTGCCATAAATGTCATAACTTATGTAATTGTTAAAATAAGAGCTTTTTATTTTTTAAAAAGAGAAGGCACAGCATGGGAATGTTTTTGGTTTATCAGTAATTTCTGTATAAAATATTTGTTTAATCATTCATACTTACCCTTTTTTAAAAAAATCTTGCTTTATTATATGATACTGTCAATTATTACAAATCATGTTGGAGAATTCTGGTGCCATTAATTGTTAAATTGCTGCTGTTTCTTTTCATCACTATCACTTGGCCAGAACTTGGCTTACCATTGCTCCCTGGTTTTACTTTTACCTGCTACCTATGTTAATCATGGTCACACTTCCCTACCCTCTCATTGGGCTGTCATTCTTGCTGCTATGACCCAAAAAGCAGTCTCTGGAAAGTAATTTTGGGTTTATACTTAGCTGTTATTGGAGAAGCTTTGGATGAGAATAACTCTTTATATTGAGATTAGTTAAATAAATGTTCATTCTCCCTAGAGTATGAGCTCTTTGAGTATCATATGTCTTCTGTATCTTTGCATCCCTGGCACCTAATGATCACTGAATAATTGTTTGAATGACAATAGCTGAACAGCATCTGGAGATTTTTCCCAGGGGGGTGGGGTGAGACTTTGAACAGGAAAAGATTGAAAATTGTTGTTAGGGGTATCCTAATGCTTAATAAAGTTTTATGAAATTGATTGGCATTTTATTAGCAAAGCTTCATTGCATTCATTTATTTAACTAGCTATTATGTGTAAATGCAACAAAATTTAAAAGATAAAATAGGATATTTAATGAAAAGTAAGTCTCCCAATGCTGACCTTGGCTCCCAGTTTTCTCCAGGGGAACCATTTGTAAGCGGTTTCTTATGCATTCTTTCACAGTATTGTAATGCATGTACAAGCATATATAAAATATCTCCGCTTTTTTAAAAACACTCATGTCAGCATATCATGTACATTCTTCTGTATCTTTCTTTTTTCACTTCACACATTATCTTGTAGATTATGACAAACACATATAGACCCACCTTATTCTTTTTAATAATTACATAGTATTCTCTTGTCTGTAGGTACCATAGTTAACCAGTCCCATTGAAAGACATTTAAGTTATTTCAAATGATTTGCTGTTATGACTGGTTCTACAGTGAATATCCTTGTATGTGATTTTTGCCCAATTGTGTACATATAGAATAAATTCCTAGATGTAGAATTGCCCAAAGAGTATGTGCATTTTAAAATTTTTGTTAATATTAACAGATTCCCCTCCGTAGAGATTATACCAATCTTCAGTCTTACCAACAATGTGCCTGTTTCCCAAGATACTATTTTTAATCATTTTTAAAATTTAGAGACACTAAAGCATTTTGAGATGTAATTCTTCCTTCTTTCCTTAAATATATAAGTAAGAAATTGAGCTTGATTTTATTATGAATGGTTTATTCACTACCATTTATATAGTACTTGTTCTATGCCTGTATACTGCATATATACGGATGAAGTGATGGAAAGACGTGAGCAGACTCCGTAATGCAACATGAACAGGGTTTTAATAGAGATGTAAACCTCTGCTCTGTGGAGATGAGGAAAGCTTCACAGAGATGGTGATATTTGAGCTGCATCTTCTAGAAAGGATAAGAATTTGCTTTAAAGAATGTACTTTAAAGGATAAGAATTAAAGAAGGGAGGTAATAAAGGACACTATAAACAGAAGGAACAGCTGTGCCACCACCAAAAAAAAAAAAGATACCAGGACCTGGAAGTGCATGACATATATGGAATGGTAAGTATATCTGGAGTGCAGAATATGTGAGGGAGAAAGAAGGGGGAACAAGGGGGAAAAAATCATGGAAAATGAGGCCACAACCATGGGAAAGAGTTTGACTTCACCCTTTAGGTATTTCAGAGCCAATGGGCATTGTTATACAAATCAGGTTTGTTCTTTGGACTGATATTTAAGAAGAAAGGACATGGACTAGAAAGACAGAAGAAATGATGTCAAAAAACTAATTTAAGGGAGTTGTGGTAGTTTTGATGAAAGCTGATAAGGACCTGAAGTAGATCTGTGGCAGTGGGGATTAAGAGAAGAGAATGGAACTGAGGTTGTTTAATAGTAAAATCAAAAGGATTTGGTGAATATAGAGTGAAGGAAAGGTAACGATATAAATGACTCCAAAGAGTTCAACTTGGGAAACTAGGTGCTGCTATAATCAAAAACACAGGAAAAGGCACAGGTTTCAGTAAGCCCAGAACAGATTCTCTCTCATATATTTTAATGGTACTGTGTCTAGGAAACAGCCAGGTAAAGATAGCATGTAATTGGAATATAGGTCGGGGGCAGCAGAGCTGTTTGGGCTGAAGAGAAAAAAAAAAATTGTGAGTCATTAATATGCTGAAGATTCTTGAAGTTGTAGGTGTGGGTGAGGGTACAACGGAAAAGGAGGATGCTAAAAACAGAATCCTAGGGAGTACCAGGGGAGTTTAAGGTGTGACCTAAGATGAAAACCCAGGGAAGATTCTAAAGTAGGTAAGAACCTTTAGGTTCTTTGGGTCTTGTTTAATTTAATTGTATCTAGAGTTTTTATTGATACTGTTCACTCACAGTGAAGAAAGATGAGCTCCTTGAGTTCAACATCAAAAGTCAAATCCCATCCAAATCTCTTGTCTTTAGAACTTCCTGTTTAGTCTAGTCAGTCTAAAATGTATGCTTAAAAATAGTAGTATGAGATACACCTGCTTGATTTGGCTTTCTTGGTGTGGCATGCACTGTAGGTTGGCTTGCTCAATGCTTTTCCTTCTACTATATATAGACACAAGAAAAATAAATATTATGCTTGCTGTCTTTAACCTTCTTCGCAATTTGGGTTGGCTGTGTAACACATGCTGCCAGTGAGCTGTCAGTGGAAGTCGCTGAGAGGTATCCTAGGAAGACTCGCTTTCCTGACATAAGGGAGACCAGCTTGCTTGCGTGGCCATTTGCCCTTCCTCCATCTTGCCTTGATTGCTGGCCAAGGCACCCAGTGCTGACCCTCCGTTCATCCAATAAACAGTGAGGAGATGTCTTAGGGCAGAAGCATTCATGACCTATTTTCAGTTCCTTCATGTCAATTCTTGAGGGATTGACAGCTTGGCTTCTTGGTCTGGAATCAGGTATGGAATGTAGTGCATAGTGGGTGCTCTTCTAAGAAGCAGAATTGGCACTTTGAGGTGTTCTGTCTGTTTTGAGGATTTGTGTGCTCAAATCTCTAGCTCTCCCCATTCAAGTGTGCTTAGGACTTCAAATGAGTCAACTCAGCTGAATCTTTTTAATGAGCAGGCTGTTAATTTGCAAATTAAAACAAAATTTTTGAAGTGTAAAAGGACAGATACTCATTTAATAGATAGGAAGCACAATTCTAAGCGAAGGAAAGATTCTGCAGGTCTTGGACTAAGAGATAAAGCTTAATTTTAAATGATGTAAATTTAGAAGGCTATGTTTTTTAAACCTTTTATTGTGCTTGATTTCAAGTTATCGTAGCCACTTACAGAAAATGACTCTTTCCTCAATTAAGAATATTTCTTTGGAAGTAGGTCTGAGGAACAAGTGATATGATAGCTCTGAAATTTAAGTTGACTCGCACATTTTGGGTGGGTGGAAATATTATTAAACGTACTTACCAAAAATTGAAACATTCCTTTAGCAAACATGAAGAATATTTTGGATATTTGATTTGTTCTTTGGTTTTTCTTCCTTTGTGCACATGGTTTGATTCTTCTATCATTTAAGGAGATTTCAGTAATAACCCCTCCATTTACCTAGCTTACGTTTCCTTGACCTCCTAAATTCCTGTGACTTTCACGTTCACCCACTTCAAAAATTCATGCCTACTATCACTCAGAAATCATAGGTCCCCGTAACTTGTTTTCTGACAATAACTGCAGCTTTTCCTTGATCCACTCATAATCAACATGCTTTTTGCCCCTTGTGTTTTTACACAATTTACTCCTACAACCACTTCAAACATTTTCTAGCTACCACCCAACTCCCGAGTTTGTCCGTGGCATTTCCCAACTCTAGATTAATGCAAGCATTTATACTCTCTAACTTGGGCTGTTGGTTACTGCAGGATAAAACCAGCCACTGGCAATTCATGCTACTGTGTTCAGAGTCTTTAATATCGTTGGGACCAGCAGTGACAGCTGACACTATTTCTGTGAGTCCCTAATCAATGCCTACTCATCCCGCCAGTAGCTGTGTCGCACCCGTACTCATTCTTCTCGTGATCCTGTTAGCACTCCTCTCAGTGGCAGCAAGTGACCTGCTCCCCCAACTCCCAACTTCACATTAAAAATAGAGGCCATCCGGCAAGAACTTCCTTGAGCTCCTGACGCCTCCTTACCCCAAAATAAATATATCTGTTTCCACACTCTCCTCATCTCTTATGCTGGGCTCTTCTTCCTTTTGTCTAAGGTCCATTCTTCTCTCTCCCGCTAAAACTTTCTCCCTTTGAAATTACTGTGACTTAATTATACTGAGTAGTTTAATTCTCTTTGTTATGATCCCGCTATCTCTAGAACAGTGGTTGAAAAACAAAATCCTTGTATATCTTTGGGAAGTTCACAGAAATTCATGGCACAGCCTCACATAAGACAGTAGTGGGGACTGTGCTGAACTAAGGGCCCAAACCCTCCTAATGATATTCAAGTTCAAGTTCAAAACAAAACAAGCCAAAAAATACTGCAAACGAAATACTTCTAATGGTCTTTATCGTCCCAAGGGGCCCTCACCTTGCCTTTTATAATTAACAGGCCTAAACAGATGTTTTAAAAATACCATCTGTCTCTGAAACAAATGCTGCCCTTTCCGCCAGAATGTGAAAGAGCAACAATTGAAAAACTTGAATAGCAGCTTCTTCCCATTATGTATAGAAATTCAAATGTAGCAATTATGATTTCTTAAAATAATTTGGCATATAATATCTGATGCCTGCCTTACAGATTTTTTTAGATTTATTGACATTTTGGTAAATGTGAATCCTTCTAATTTTATTTTATGTTTGACAATAACTTTGCCCTTAAATTTTTTTTTTTTATAGCTGCATTTTGAATCATTCTTTCTCCACATTGCTATTTCCTTTCAACTTAGGTCAGTGCATTCTTTTTGTAAAAACCACCATCCACTAAGAAAGGAATTTTATTTATTAGTCAAACTTATTAGCAGGTTATTAGTCAAACTTTAATTTGTGTTAAAATAACCTGCTTGCTAAATGCAGACTCTAGAGCCACACTCCCAGATATTTGGATTCTCTAGCCCCTCTTAAAGATGTGCATTTTTACCAAGAACTTCCCATATTGCTGCTGTTAGAGAAGCACAATATTTTAAAACTCAATATAACAGCTTAATAGGAGTTGGGCATTCAGCCAATGAAGAAAGAGTATCTAGTCTTCTTCCAACATTTTTTCTTCATTTGAAAGAAGAGGCACAGATTCAAACCATAATTCTAAATCTATCAATACCATATTTGGAAAATCTGATAATAATGGTGGAAGAACCTCTGTATACAGGAGTCAAGGCAAGGGCAATTTTCTATATTGAAATTGGTTAGTAAATTTAGAATATGTGACTAATTTTACTGTTTCACATTTTAACTGCTGTATTTTTGTTATCAAAATGTTTTGGGCTGAAAGTAACACAAAGTCCTGACTCAGACTGGCTTAATCAATAGGAAAATCTTTTATTTACACGATAAGAAGGCTAGAGATAGGGTAGCCTCCAGGGCTGGTCGAGGCAGGGCTTGATAGGATCATCTTGGACCCGAGTTCTCTCTGTCTCTCCAGACATCTCTGCACCATCAACTTCATCCTAACCTAAAACTGCTCTCCCATCCCCCGGCCACCACTGGCCATGTAGAACATGCATTCTTCCTTACTAACGCCCTGCACAAGAAACTCTCCCTTAAATCGTGGAATGTAAGTCTCTTCTGACAGTTTGGTGACCAGCTAAGGTAAGAGAATGCCATCAACTAATTGATTTAAGAGAATTCGGGGTTCATCTTTAAAACTGGGAACATAGTCAGCTGTCCCTGATGTCTATGGCTGGTAGAAGAACAAAATCAAGGCTATGTTAAAGTTTGGGAGATTTGATGGTAAGAATTTATCCTGAAGTTATGCTTTTCATAAGTTCTAAAAGAATACAAAATCTGCTAAACTTATCATTAAAAGATTTTGTAGCTTTTTGGTTTTAGAAAGACTGACACTTTACTAGAATTGGCAGTCATTTTGTAGGAGAAGGCAAAAGCTCGGTTTGGTCTCCCTAGTTTGTTAACTGTGGATAGAGTCCAGAATAATCCTTCCACTTTCCTCCTTTAACCTTAAAACACATGTAGATTAGTCTTGCAAATTAAGTTAATAAAAATTTTATCTGAGTTCAATTTCTTTTTATATACATTTGTTATGTCATTGGTTCAGTTTTGGGATAGAAACCCACAGACTGAAAAAGCAAATAATCTGAGATCCTCTGTAGTTTCTCTCGATGAATTTTCACTTGGACAGTCAGGCTTGTTCCCCCAAGCCTTTAATTAAAAGATTTCCTAGGGCTCTTTCCTGTCCTGGGGAGCAGTTTGCACTTCATTTTACTACCCTACCCCTCAAGTCATTAAAGTGCTTAATCCATCAGACTCCAAACAAAGTAGTTGTGAAAATAGATGTGACAAGGTGTGAGTACAATCTGTTTCCAGGGCCCTTATTATAATTTGCCTTGTAAGTTGCCCAGAAAAATGTACAGAAAGAAAAAAAAAGAAAACTTTTCTGCCAGTAGAACCCTTGGATGTGATGAGGATGATGGAGGACATGGGCTTAGATTTTTTTTAAAGTAAACATCTACAAAAGCAAATACAACTATGGAAGAAATAATGTATGGAATTAAATATAACTTCTAGAATTAAATACAACTTCTCAGAAGATTTAAAATGAGGTACCCTTTAAAGTCTCAGCCCACAGGTGATCCCTGTTCTTACTCATTTTTTCTAAAAGAGCAGCAGAGTCCAGCCATGTGGCAGTGTGCTTGCTTTTTCTTCCCTCTAAGAGTAACAGCCATGTAAAGCAGATTGCCAGGGCCATTTCTGTTTCAAATGCTTGATCCAGTTGACCAGGACAGTTCAGGATAAAGCACTGACTTTGGAGTCAGAGGACTTGCATTCAGACAAATCCTAACACTGTCACTCTCCTTGTGAGGTAAATATAATTTTCCTTGCATTACAAGTGATGAACTTGAAGATCAGAGAAGTTAGGTAATTTGCCCAACAGTACACCTAGTGAATGATGGTGCTAAGGTTTGAACTTGTGTTTGCCTAGCTCCAAACCTGGCATCCTTTCAAGAGAATTCAACAAGAAAGTTTGGAGGGTATAGCTTAGTTTTGAAGGAAGAAAAGTTGAGTTCAGTTGACAACTATTTAATGAGCACTGGATCCAGGTCTTTTTGAAGTATAGCATTGAACAAAAGAGAACAAAGGCCTTGTTCTAATGGAGCTTATGTCCTAGTTGGAGGAAAAAGCCAATATATTATGTCAGGAGGTAATTATATATGAAGAAATATTAAGCAAAGTAAAGAGGTTAGGATAGTAGAAGTAAGAGATGCTGTTTCGTATAAGGTGCTCTGATAAATTGACATTTGAACAGAGATCTGAAAAAATAAGGGAAGGAGCTCTGTAGATATTTGGGGAAGAACCTTTCATGAAGGATTAAGGCTCTGAAGCAAGAGAGGCCTTGGCATGTCCCAGAAATAGCAAAGAAGGCTATGTGACTAGAGCGCCATGAGCAAGGGGAAAGCAGTAGGAGATGAATTCAGAGTGAGCCAGGAGAACAGTCATAGAAGTCCATAAACCCAATAGGCTATAATAAACCTAGAGTTGTTTTTTTCCTGTGAGTGTTTAAAGGATTTTGAGCAGAGGAGTGGCATAATCTGACTTTTCCAAAGGATCATTTTGGTTGTTTAGAGAAGAGAATATAAATCAGCAAAGCTGAAAGCAAGCAGGCCACTTATGAGGCTATTATAATATAAAGAAGGGTGAGGGTAGCCTGAATTAGGGTGGGGCCAGTGGATATGTAGAGAAATGGTTGGATTCTACGTATTATTCAGAAGTAGAACGACAGGATTTGCTGGTGGATTGTGGTTGAGAGTGTGTGGAAGGGAAGGAGATCCAAGATTTTTGTCCTGAGCAACTGGAAGAATGAAACTGCCTTTTACTGATCTCGGGGAAGACTAGAGGAGAGACACCTGGGGGAAGGAATCCGTTTTAGATATATCATTGAGATATATTTGAGTGATGGTGGGACATACGTATGGATTTGAATTCAGAACTTATCCAGGTAGGAGATAAGAATCCATTAGTCATTCACATATGGGTGATGGGAACCATAAAATTAAATGAGCTTCTCCAAGAATGTGTGTAGAGAGCAGAGAGAACAGAACTTTTGAGAGTAAACACATTTAAGAGAATTCCTTCCAAGTTTGCAAACCAGACAGCTGACGAGTTGGTAAGAGTATGGAAATGACACACTATTAAAAGTCAGAATTTGTACTAATGCAATCATAGCAGCATTTTTTTTTTTTGCTATGCCATACTGTTTTTTTTTAAGTAGATATGTAGAAACTAGCTTTCGTATTATACTTAGGTGAAATGAAAAACCATTTACATCTGAGTTCAACAGTACCATTTTTGTGTACATGATTAAGGTTGCAACAAAAACCGCTTTAATTTCAACATACAATGTCAGTATTATAACAGCAATTTTTGAGTTGGTCTTTAGTGATTCTTTTTTAAAGCATGAGTGTACCACTGTAAACCATGTGATTTCTTCTTTCAGCATCTACTACAAACAAGGCACCATTAAGCACTTGTGGCTGAAAGCTTTCTTTTTTTTTTTTTAACATTTTTTTATTGAGTTATAGTCATTTTACAATGTTGTGTCAAATTCCAGTCTACAGCACAATTTTTCAGTTATACATGAACTTACATATATTCATTGTCACATTTTTTTTGCTATGAGCTTCCACAAGATCTTGTATATATTTCCCTGTGCTATACAGTATAATCTTGTTTATCTATTCTGCATATGCCTGTCAGTATCTACAAATTTTGAATTCCCAGTCTATCTCTTCCCACCCCTCCCACCCCCCGGCAGCCACAAGAGTTTGTATTCTATGTCTATGAGTCTGTTTCTGTTTTGTATTCATGTTCTTTTTTTTTTAGATTCCACATATGAGCAATTTCATATGGTATTTTTCTTTCTCTTTCTGGCTTACTTCACTTAGAATGACATTCTCCTGGGACATCCATGTTGCTGCAAATGGCGTTATGTTGTCATTTTTTTATGGCTGTGAAAGCTTTCTTTATTGTTTATGTGGGTGGTAAAAATTATTGTTGAACTGCTCCACTTTATGTTTCAGCTTTAAGTTGACAAGCATAAACAGTGCTGTTTCTGCCACATGTGAGGAATTATGAACAGTTTGTAGTCTAGAATACAGTTACCTGTAGGCTGAGGCCAAGCATAGAAAGACTGAATTTATAAGCACTTTGGAAAAACAGGTTGCTGTTGGGGAAAGGAAGAATCTGTTGTTTTCAAGTTACGTCTTTGTAATGTAAACGTGGTTTCTTCTTCCCAAAATGTCCTTTTAGATTCTCATCTCCTTCCCTGGGGACTCTCTCAAGCACTCTAGTGCTTTATTATACTGTAGGTCTTGTCAGTGCTACAGCTTTAGGGCCAGTAAACTGATACTGCCCCTTGCAGGCTAGATATTATATTAGATATTAGACAACATCAGTACATAGATGATTAATTTCTGAGGCTCACATGAGGCTGGCCTAAAATCCAGTGATCAGGGCTCTGGAGTCACCTACCTCCCTTTAAATAATATAATACCTTTGGAAGAATTATACATCAGAAGACTGCTTAGTAAGTATAGAATTAGAAACAGAAACAACGATCTGAAGCATGTGTGTAGTATATTTCCCCTAAGCTTCAGGAAAACCCAGTGTAATATTCCTACTTCACAAAAAAGATATATTCTTGTAGTAACCTGATAGCTTATGCTGGTCAGGGCTGTGTTCCAGTATAAACAAATACTTTATAGATTTTGCTTTTCTGAACCATGTTCTTTATCCTGGTTGCTCTCTTTCTGGCTATTCATGTATCTCTCCTTCTAATTAATTAGGTTCCCTGATGCCTGTTTACATTCCTTTGAATTTTCCTCAGTCCATAGCAAAATGCTTTGTAAATTATAAGAACTAATAAATATTTGTTAAAAGAAAATTACCGTCTTAACCGAGGGCCATAGATTCCCTTTTTTTTCCTGCACATTGATAGATACAGTGTGATGATTATGAAAATCCAAATACCTTAGTTCCAGTTATTTCTCAATAATTTAAGTTTGTGGCATTTACCTGGTTAGTTAGCACCTGAATTTCTATATATGAAATGATACATGAAATGTAGGAATGAGCATTTAAAAATATTGCCATCTTCTCTTTTCTCCCCCCCCCCACATTCCTGTAGGTGTACCAATATTCGACCAGGAGAGACTGGAATGGATGTAACAAGCCGCTGCACCCTTGGAGACCCCAACAAACTGCCAGAAGGGGTTCCCCAACCTGCCCGCATGCCCTATATCTCAGACAAGCACCCTCGACAAACCTTGGAAGTGATTAACCTTCTGAGAAAGCACCGGGAGCTATGCGACGTGGTGCTAGTTGTGGGCGCTAAGAAGATATATGCCCATCGAGTCATTCTGTCGGCCTGCAGTCCCTACTTCCGAGCTATGTTTACAGGAGAATTGGCAGAGAGCCGTCAGACCGAAGTAGTGATCCGAGACATAGACGAGAGGGCTATGGAACTGCTGATAGACTTTGCGTACACCTCCCAGATAACCGTGGAAGAGGGCAATGTCCAGACCCTTCTGCCAGCTGCTTGCCTCCTCCAGCTGGCAGAAATACAGGAAGCCTGTTGTGAGTTCTTAAAGAGACAGCTGGATCCTTCTAACTGCCTGGGCATTCGGGCTTTTGCTGACACACATTCGTGTCGTGAGTTGCTAAGGATAGCAGACAAGTTCACTCAACATAACTTTCAAGAGGTGAGTTGTAGTACTTGGTGGTTTGAATGCATTCACAATGTATTTATCAGGAGAACATTATGAGTTCACATTCTGCTAACTGACATATACCTGCTTAGGTATTTACTGCTGATTCTAACTTGCATCAGAGAAATAAGTTATAAATTCTAAGCCGTTTTTATTTTAGAGGACAGTTTCGTATTCTGTTAGCAAAAACTAAAGTTTAGGGATTGATTTCCCTACTCATATTCATAAAGGATAATTTATAAGCCAGAATGCAATTTATCAATTCAAAGGAGATCTGTATCTTATAGGATTCCTGGTATCTGTCATTTACATGAAGTATTTCCTTCCTGATTATATGGATTGTTCAGAAGAATAAATTTTAGATCAGAGATTATTTGGTAAGCTAATAATCAGAAAAAGGAAATTATTTGTTATCAAAAGAATTTTTCATTAAGCCTGTTATTTTTCATTTGTTCATTCATTTAATACATATTTATAAAGCTATTATGCTTCAGCCACTGTGCTTGGGAACAGAGGCTACAGAAGTGAACAAGATGCCTAGTGTCTTTTCTAGTGGAGTTTATAATCTAGCAGGGAAAGTAGCCATTGAATGCATAATTACACAAATAATTAATTACAGTTAATAGATGCTACAAAGAAGCAGCCCTGGATGATTTAACACTGCATTACATGGAAATTTAACTTTGGTTCTGGGACAGTTCATACAAAATTCTGAGACGTGAAGAAGCAAAACAAGTTTGAGGAACTGAAAGAAACCCAATGATACCCAGACAGCAAAGGGGAGAATGTTACATAATGATTTTACAGAAAGAACAGAGCCAGATCACATTGGAGTTAATAGACCATGTTAAGAATTTGAAATTTAATCTTAAGACCAATAGACAACCATTAAAGGGTTTTAAGCAAAGTAAAGATGTGGTCCATTTTATACTTTAATATCACTCTTCTGTCCACCAGGATAACCTCCAGTGGATCAGAGATTTAAAAGTACAGAGGGAAACCATGAAATAGTAGAAGATGACATGAAGCAATTCCTTTGTGTGAAGCGAAGAGGGCCTTTCTAATTTACTAAGGAAGCATAGAAGAAAATATTGATAGATTTGGCTATGTAAAAATTAAAAATTTACTCATGGTGAAACAAAACAATAACAAGACAAAAATCAAAGACGAACTGGGGGGAAATATTTGCAACTCATGTCAGATGATACTTCCTTAGTACCCCAAGAGCTCCTGTTGGTCAGTGACCTGACAGAAAAATGGGCAGTCTACAAGAAATCCTGATTGCCCTAAACATGAAAATCTGCTCAAGCTTGTTCATAATAACTGAAACATGAATTAAAACTACACCAAAGTACTATTTTTTTAATCTATCAGATTTCAAATTTGTAATGTATCTGATTACAAATATCCAGAAGTTTTACTACACACCCTATGGAGAAATAGCTACATTGCTAGTGTAAGTATAAATTGCTACAACCCCTCTGAAAGGGAATTTGGCAGCATCTATGAAAATTACACACTTTCTGCTCACGCTTTTTGCCTCAGCAGTCCCATTTCTGGGCACCTGTACTACAGATGTAATGGAGAGGGGAACAGTTTGAGGAGGTTATCTCATGGGTTCCATTTTAGGTATATTTGGTTTGAGATGCCTGTGAGATATCTAAGTAGAGATACCGAGCAGGTCACTGTTATATGAGTCTGTATCTTAGAAAAGGGGTTAGACTGAGATTAAAATTTAGGAGTCATCAACATAGTAATTAAGGCATAATAATTAAGCTATGGCTTCATTTTTTTTTTAGGTGGGATAGAACCCTAAGAGAAAATATGGATAAATTTTATTGTATACAAATTTAAAACTTTTTTTAAACTAAAAAGCACCATGAGCAAGGTTAAAAAAAATCAATGCCACTGAGGTCAGTTAGTAGGAAGACAGAAAAGAAAAGCCCTAAAAATTTTTCCAGTATTGAAGGATGATGAGTGAAAAAGCAACTGGCAAAGGAAACTGGGAATAATTAGAGTAGAGAGAAGAGGAAAACCAGCAATGTGGGGGCCATGAAATGCAAAGGAAGGGATTGTTTTAAAAAGGAGGAAATAAATAAATAAATAAATAAATAAATAAATAAATAAATACAGTTGGCCTTCCATATTCACTGCTTCTCCATTCGCAGATTTAAACAACCATGGATCAAAAAAGAAAAAAAAAATTCGAGAAAGTTCCCAAAGGTAACACTCGAATTTGTTGAGTGCCAGCAACTATTTACAGAGCATTTACATTGTATTAGGTATTGTAAGTAATCTAGAGATGATTTAAAGTATATGGGAGGATGTGCATAGGTTATATGCAAATACTATGCCATTTTATATAAGAGCCTTGAGCAGCCATCAATTTTGGTATCCTTGGGGTCCAGTCCTCCTCAGATACCGAGAGTTAACTACTTGTGCTAGAACAGCCAGGAAGTTCCTGAAAATTAATGTTAGAATCATTGGCCTTAAGAAGTATTTAAAAAGAATAAACAGTTTGGAACTAAAGAAAGAACAGATCAGTGGAGCTCAGAAAAGTCCAGAAGTAGATTTTTTAAGTCAGTGGAGGAAAATCAAATTGTTTAATGTATGTCATTAGGAAAACTGGTGATTTGAGGGAAAAAATAAATTTAAACAAATGGGATTATCAATGGATAAATAAATTAAACCTAAAAAATTCTAAAAGTTCAAGAAGGAAACATTAGTATGCTGGGGGTAAAAATGGCCTTTCTAAGCAGGATATAACCCAGAAGCCATAAAGAAAGTTGATAAATTTGATTGCATAAAAATTAAAAGTTGTGTATAACAACAGTAACAACCAAAACACCATAAACTAAGTAATATCAAACTCAGAAAACTATTTGAAGCATACATGACAGAAAAAACACTTAATTCCTACAAGACTCATACGAATTCCATGAGAAAAACCATTAAAAATATAGTAGAAAAATAGGCAAAGGATATGAAGAAGCAGTGTGTAAAAAAGATATTCAAATGTAAAATAAACATATGAAAGGATACTCACCCGTATACATAATTAAGGAAACATACATCAAAACAACATTTTTTTGACCTGTTAGATTGGAAAAATAATTTTTAAACTTTATTTGAAAAAAAATTTTTTTAAAGAAAAAATTCAAATTTATAAGAAGTTGTAGAAAAAAGAAAAAACCTTCATTTACCCTTTACCCAGATTCACCAGTTGTTAACATTTTGCCACTCCTTATTATGTATTTTTCTGTGAACAATTTGAGAGTATATTGCATACATCATTTTCCTTTACTCCTGAACACTTCAATGTGTATTTTCTAAGACCAAGAATATTCTATTACATAGAATTTTTTTTTTTACCACAGCTCAGGTATCAAATTCAGGAAGTTGATAAAAATATTAATCTAATCCAAACTCCCATTTTTCTATCTACATTCTGCCATAATGAAGAATTGTCCTTGTTCTGATTGACTGGCATTATGTCCTCATAGAATCTTATTCTAATTAGTGGGTTAGAGTCCTTTATTCCTTACTTACTTATCATTTATTTATTATTGATTACTTTGTTGCCATTTATTACTTTGTTGCTTTATAGTCTTTTTAAATTAAACCCAAGGTAAGTAGGAGGTAGAAAAGAGCAAAGGTTAGAGCAAAAATCAATGGTACTTTGAAAAAAAAAAATTGATGAACCTCTAGCTATACTGAGGAAAAAAGAAGAGAACACCCAAATTACCAGAATCAGAAATAAAAGAGATGACATCACTATAAATCCCTCAAACATTAAAAAGGACAATAAGGGAAGAATTCATAATTTAAAAACCTTCCCTCAGAGAAAATGCCAGTCCCAGGTGGTGAATTCTGTCAAACTTTTAAGAAAGAAAGAATAGTAATTCTACACAAACTCAGAAAAAGGTGAAGGAGGCTGCCGAATAAGGATAAAAATCACCCTGATATCAAAACCACAGACACTAAAACTACAGATCAGTATCTCTCATGGATTTAAATGGGAAAATCCTTAACAAAATGTTAGTAAATTGATTTCCAATAAAATACAAAAAAAGGAATACACCACAACTAAATGGAGTTTATACCTCACTAAAATTAACTGAGTCAATATTTTATAGTCACACTTAATTTCTCACTCAAAATAATTTATCCTCTTCACACAACTTCTTTAACTTTGTTCCGCTATTTTCAAATACCAAATCCATTCTCCAAAAAATAAAGATTTGCCATCACTGAGAATTCCAAAGTAATTTGCCAAAGTCATTGGACCCCAGATTAAGAACTCTGCTTTAGAACCTTTGGGGATGATGGTAATGTTCTACATGTTGGTTGTGGTCATGGTTACATGGGTATATACATTTATCAAAACTTACTGAACTAGACATTTAAAATAAATAAATAAAGTTGATTTTTAAAAATTTTCCACTTTAACTGTAGCTTGTGTTTTAGATCTAAGGTAGGTACACATATCTAAAGATTATTCACAACAATAGAGAAGGTTTAGAATCCCCAGCAGTTCTAACCCTGCCTCCGAAGTGAACCTGACATATAATGAAATCCCATGATGAAACCTCACCCTTGTTCACAGACTAGAATGGTTCTGTATAGATGCAAAAAAAAGCCAACATTTGGGGCTTAGCACTTGTGACTCATTTAAATTATTTTTTAACAAATCTCTAATTTCCTTCTGCTTTATTAAGCCTAGTTTAATTCATACAGCGTTCCTCTTGCCCATAAACATAAATTTAAAATTTTTCTTTCAACTCAACAGCACTGAGTTCACCATTCACTTCTCTTACAACAAATCTAGAATACCTTCCTTATTCATTGTTGTTTTCAGCTTTATTCATTCTTCAAATTGCATCTATATTTATCTGAAGAAATAAAAAAGTAAGCTCATTACCATAATAGTGTGGGACTTAAAATTTAGATCTCCTGCAAACTCTTATTTTAAAAGCAGGTATTTTAAAGCATTATTTTCTTAACCTGGTTGTTTGGTTCAAGGACAGACTTCAGTGCTAGATTTGCCCTACTGGTAGATCATTAATATTTTTCTCTTGTTGATACAAAAAGGAGAAGTGATATTTTAACCAGAATTTGTTCATTAAAAATATTATTTTTACTCTTTGCTCTTAATGCCAGAAAATACTTGCTCACACAGATGTCTGTGTCTTCTCGGCATCTAAGGTTTCCAGTAAGTTCCTTGTTAATTCATAAACTTTAAACTTGGTGATCCTCGCTATTTATGTAATATTTGGTTGATAATCAGTAAATTGGAGGGAAAAATGTATACTCTGACAAGATCCAAAGACAATGTTACGGCACTGCACAAAGATAGACGTACCATACTTGTACCTAAGTCAAGAAATCAGAGTGTCAAGAAGCGAAGAGGAGAGTAAGGTACAGCCATGGCTGCTGTTCCGCGTGCCGTGAAGGCCAGCACACTTCACTCGGAGCTAGGCCCTCAATTTGGCTGTTGACTTTATAACCCCCGGTATAGGGCTGCCGGATAAAACACAGGGTGCCCAGTTAAGTTTGTTTCAGATGAACAACAAATGGTTCTTAGCATAAGAATGCTGTGTATTTTTCTTTGCTAACTCTGACAACCCTGCCACAGAGAGTACAATGCAGCCATTCTAACTGCTAAGCGACCTGGCCAAGCAACCTCACCTCAAATTTAAAAGTTTCGTATTCAGTTTCCTGAATCCCAAAAAGTCTCTCAGTCAGAAGATACAAAGACTTGTGCCATAAAAATTGAAATGCTCACTGGTATTTTCTGCTGTAAGTACAGCTGACTTTATGGCCCTTAACTGTTTTATTTTGAGATTTGCAGTTAGGGAAAAAAATCTTAATCAGATATTTACATTGTTGTGGCTTATCTTGCATCCTGCTAAATATTCTGACTTTTCGATGAGCATGAAAAATAACCCTGACCTGAGAGGGTACATCTTCTGCATCAGAGGTTGCACGGTGGGAGTTTGAACTCTTAAGAGCTCACTTTCCTGCACTAATAGACGTCACATGTAGCACAATCTTCTGAATGAGAGGACAAACCCCACAGAGTGCGGCGGTGACTTGTTGCCCTCCTCTGCATTGCACTGTCCTTTTCACTTTACATACTGATGACAAGATTTATGAGATTTTGGAATTTGTGGCTGGACTGCACAAGAAGGGACTATCTTTGCTGCCATTTCATCTGCATTGTGATGATGCCCTAAGATTTGGGTAAAGAAAGGTTATTGGTGTGTTTGGAGTTTTACACACACACACACACACACATATGAATATATCAGAGTGGTTTGGTCCTCAGAGGTTTTCATAGGTCTGACTCGCTTGTCATTGTATTAATTCTTGCTTGTAGAATTGCTGACACCCTCATTCTTTTTTCAAACTGGCCCCTTGGTGTTTCTGCCCAAGACATTGCCCTTTCAGCAACTAATCTTCTTCTGAAAGCTTTTCCTGATTTTTTTAATGTGCCTCTTATATTTCTGGAGTTATAATTTGATACAATTAGTGTATTTTGAATATAAGTTTTTACTTTGATACTTCATTTTGGGAAAAAAGTATCGCTTTTCTTAAATTACGTGAATCATAAATTATTATTTTTCCTAAATTTAAATTGTCCTCTGTTTTCTCCTTTGTTTCCTTTTTAAAAAAGTTAATAAACTTCCTTTTTTAGAACAGTTTTAGGTTCACAGCAAAACTGAGCAGAAAGTGCCATTCCCCTATACCCTGTCTCCACACATATAACCTCTCTCAACGTAAACATCCTGTACCAGAAAAGTACATTTGTTGCAACTAATGAATTTACATTGACATGTTATCACCCAGAATCCATGATTTACATTAGGGTTCACCCTTGGTATTGTACACTCTATGAGTTTTGACCAATGTGTAATAACATACCCCCCATTGTAGTGTTGTACAAGGTAGCTTCATGGTCCTGATAGTCCTCTGTGCTCCACCTGTCCTTGCTTTCTTTTTATACTTTTCTTGTCCTCTGGTACTATGTTGAACTTCAGCTCCATCGTGGAATAGAGCTTTTCCCTACAACCCTGAAGAAAAATATTGAAACAGTGAGTCAAATCTGATCACAGGGGTTTTTTCTTTTGTTCTGACCTAACTTCGAACAGGTGATGGAAAGTGAAGAGTTCATGTTGCTTCCAGCCAATCAACTCATTGATATAATATCTAGTGATGAACTAAACGTTCGCAGTGAAGAACAGGTGTTCAATGCAGTGATGGCCTGGGTGAAATACAGTATTCAAGAAAGACGTCCTCAATTACCCCAGGTATGATGGAAATGCTTCTCGAAGTAACTGCTTTTTGTTGCATGAAATAATATGTATTTGACTTGCAAAAAAGAAACAATTATCACTGTCCTTAAGTGGATCATAAGTGGTCACTTAATGAAATGTTTAATGTTCTTATTATGACTATAGTCCTTAGCAACTTAATAGGATATTCTTCTGGATTGCTAATGAGAGTCCAATCATAGAAATTAATTATAGAAGAATTTACAACATATTGTGGAAAGCATAAAGTAGCATTCTAAAGTGATGTTAGTGTGCTTTCAATTTTCTGATTATTCTAATTACTGAATTGGTGGTTAGAATAAATTTTAATTTAGTTTAGTATTTATGCCTTCCCACCTTCATTTTTTATTAGTTAGATCAATTCATTAATTCAATTAGATCTCAGAACAATTGGGAATATAATAGGGGAGCATAGGTTATGTATCCTCTTAAATATCTTGTAGATGGGAGTGTGTGCCTTTAATCATGTTTGCTGTCTCACAGGTGCTGCAGCATGTTCGTCTGCCTTTGCTGAGTCCCAAGTTCCTGGTGGGCACTGTAGGCTCTGACCCCCTCATCAAAAGTGATGAAGAATGCAGGTATGAGTGGCCCTGGGTGGAAAAAATCAACAGCCAAACATGCCTGTTTCCTCCTAGTTTCCTTTTTTATATTGTTCCCAAATATTGTTTTTTTTAGTGCTGAGATCAAGGCAGTATTTAATAGGTTTTTCTCCTGGGCTAGTAGGGTCACAAGGAGATGGAAGAAGAGAGGACTGAACTTCCAGTATTCCATTCCATTAGTTTTTTTTTAATGTATGGTGTTTACTGGTGTGGAAGTGGCAATAAAGAGGTAGATTTCTAAGATTTTAATGCAGGGTTGAACTTGAAGAGGCAGTTCTATGCCAGTACATGTTTTCTTGAAATAAGTTAAATAGTGCTGTTGATTCTATCAAAAAGTATGTCAGGAGCACTTTTTCATTCCATCCCGTGTGCCTAGTTCGGGGATAGGACCAGCCTTGCTCTCTGAGACTGGACAGAGTTAAAGGTCTACCCCACTCCTGAAGGAGCTGTGGGAAAGATTTCCACTAGAGCTTCATGAAGCAGTTTTATAATATTGTTTTGATTGGAAGAAACTCTAAATGCGTTTACAAAGCAAACTAACAGAATGACTTTTTTATTGGGCTCTCTCTGTAATATATACAAAATTTAATAAACTATTTATCCCAGTTTGACAGATTTTTAAGATTTAGGTTCAAATCTGAAACCATGTGGTGTTTTTAACCATTTTCCCCCAGCATGTTCCATATATAAGAGCTCCAAAGAGCAAGTCACTACTCAGACTTCTTAAACTACACCAGCCTTTGGCTCTCAGTGACTGAAGAGACTGATTCTAGAGTCAGGAATCCCTAGAACAGATGGAGGGCGTATACAGTCATTCCCATTTCCTCCAGGATCTGAAGCCGGTTCCTTTAACAGGAGATGTTAGAGGGGGTTTTAGATGTTTATCTTAAAAGACAAATGCCAATTAAGTCCCCCAAATATTTATAACAGCAGAAAGGAAACCACATACGGATGCTGAAATCTGAAGAAACAATAACAGAGGTGCTCTTCCCCTATAAAGTGTAAGTCAGATTATACTGATTCCAACACAGAAAGTAAAGATACTTTCAAAGTCACTTTTAAAAGAAGCCCCTCCCTGATATCCTGCCCTATTATTTACCAGCTGTGTGGCCTTAGTCAGATTACTTGACCCTTTCTCTGGTACAGTGCTTTCATCCCTAAAACAGGGATAGTGACGATGCCTGTTCCCTAGGCTGTGGCGGCGGTCACTGGAGGTAACGTGTATAAAGCCCTTGTTCTGTGGTTACTGTTAGTTCTATGCTAGCCGCTAAGTCAACTCTAGAGCACTCTTTCTAGGAACCCCCGAATAACTTGATGTAAAAATAGCTATTAGGAGATCACAGTCTTTATTTTCAGCTGAGGAGGCTAGGGAAGGTTATTGGTCATCAGCTTGGGTTTTTTGGGGGGGGGTTTGTTTGTTTTTGTTTTTAGCATAAATAAACTCAGAAGGGGCCTTACCAAAGCCATGTACTGGAAGTACATTTTTGGGTCATGCCTGGGACTGGTGCAGCAGGAATAAATTACTCGTTGTAACATAAAATAACTAGAGAAAGGAAAATGTAGCATAGTTTAGGAAACACTTTCAGAGCTGAGAACGAACAGAGCAACAGCCTGAATTTGCACTTGTCGAACACTAAATCACTCAAAGGACTCAAGTGAAATAAGTACATAAATAGTTTGAACAAATGTAATTACTATGTTCTTTTCATAAAGCACGTTAACAGGGAAAAAAAAAAACTATGTTCATCCTCAATAGACTTGTTGAGAGTAAACCATTCATACAATACCAGATGGCAAATTAATATTAAATGACAGTAGTTTCATTTCAGCAATCCAATTTTTTACCTATTTTACTACTTAAATTAATCCAGCGAATATCTAGTGCCATGGCTGTTGTGCTCCTTTGCCAGTGTCCTGCAGAATCTAATAACATTCTTTAGAAAGCAGTAACTATGCAGGCTGGTAATTAAATTGTAACTTTTAGTTTCCCATAAGTTATTATTAGCCTCAAACATGTTGAGTTTTAGACTAAATTTGCACTAAGATATGAAGTGATGATGGAAACACCAATCACTTTACAACTCATGGTGTCACTGCCGTCATCGCTCTGTTTGTGACCTTTCTCATGTTGGCTGGTATTCATGGTTTGGTTTGATTTATGCTTGCTCGCCTTGCCATCTGACACATTTACCTAAACCATATTGGGATTCAACTAACAATATTGTTTAAACATTTGGAATAAAGGCAGAATTTTTTCCACAGAGATTTGGTAGATGAGGCTAAAAACTATCTCCTGTTGCCTCAAGAACGACCACTAATGCAAGGACCAAGGACAAGACCACGGAAACCTATCCGATGTGGAGAAGTACTCTTTGCAGGTTTGGATCTTAATATACTGTGACTAAACTGAGTATTTCCCCACATGAGGAACTGTCATTTGAATAGTCCTTTGGACAGTTGGGATGTCCACTGTCATAAGAAATACATAATAACCTATTGTGTATCTTGACTCTTAACTCATGATCCAACACAGGTTCTCTCCAAAAGAATGCTGTATTTTTATATAAATCTAATAATGTCATGCAGTGGACGTTTTGTTAAAATGAATCATATGGGGGAAGTATAGCTCTGTGGTAGCGCACGTGCTTAGCATGCATGAGGACTAATAAAAATTTTTTTAAATGGATCATATGCATTAATTTATATTCCAACGTGCACGTCACCTCATAATTACACAAAACTGTCAAAAAACATTATCTTACGTTAGACAGTTCCACTCTGTCCTAGCTCTGCTGAGCTAGCTATCAGCCCAAGACAGCCTGCTATGTCATTTTGCTCCCACTCTCTGCCCCTGCATCTCTGAGAACTTTGAATCTCAGATGTTTCACTTCTGTCCATGTAAATTCAGTTCCCTTAGTCACTTGAATGACAACTTTCTATTTGGTAAAACTTCTCACTAGGTCTACCTTAGTCCCTTCAGGCTGCTACAACAGAAAGCCATAGACTGGATGGCTTATAAACAACAAATTTATTTCTCACAGTTCAGGAGGCTGGGAAGTCCAAGATCAAGGTGCCAGAAGATTTCGGTGGGTGAGGGCCCGCTTCCTCCTTCTTCAAAGACTGCCATCTTCTCATCTTCTTGCTAAGTCCTCATGTGGAGGACCCATCATGGTTAATGGAAAAAGAAAATTAGAAAGCAATAATGGATTACTAATGTCACTTTGTATATGAAAGATAACCTATTTTTAAATAACACTTTTTGTTTTTCTGATTATAGAAGTGAATACACATGCAGTATAGAAATATTAGCACAGAAATACATAAAGAAGAAAAGTTAAATCATCTGTCACCTCTTTTACACTAAAGTTTTCATTTTCACTTGTAGAGAAAAGCTATTAGGTCTTTTCCTTTACAACTGGTTTTGGTTTTCCCTGCTTTCGCAGTCTTTTTGTGCTGTCCAGATCTGAACCCCATTCTTGAGTGATACTGTTCCACTGACATTATTTTAGATCTTGACACATCTGTCTCTACTTAAAACTTAATTCTCATTTTGCTTTGTTTATTGCAATTTTGTTTTCATTATCTGAAATGCCAAATTACCAGTTCTCACTTATTTGGTGAAATGAGTCTTCCTTTCTTCATCCTGGAAGCCTCAGAGCCAGCTTATAACAGCAGTAGTTTTTCACTCGGGAGCACTTTACTCCCACTGATGTCTTCCGGCTTGTACTCTTGTTTTCCATTAGGCTTCTTGATGCTTCTCAATTCTGTATTTCTATTTTGTTTGGGATTTTTTGTGTGTGTTCACAGCTCAGTGATCCTTATTCCAGATACTTTATGAAAGTTGCCTATTTTAAGGTAACACTTTTTGACCAATCTGCCTTTGAAGTAATTCTTTTTAGAGTTAACATCTCACACATATAAAACTGTATGTCCCTCTTTTAGCAGTATTTTTCCTTAAGTACACCATTTTAACACAAATTGAGAGTTCCCGCAGCAAAAACTGTGTGTACACCTTATTTCGCTAAGTACAGTATACTCTGCTTATAATAATAACTTAGATAATTCTGTCCCAGTAATGCCAACACCTGCTGCCTTGGAAATCATAATGCACAGAAAATTGCCATGAGGCAGTGGAATTGAACAACCCCTTCCTTTTCTTGTTTCCCCAGTTCACAGGAAAGATTTAAATTTGATTTCCTAATGGCCTATTTTTTTCTTTTTTAGTATGGAAGAACAGTTTATGAAGTGATATTAAATTGATTTGGAGCCATGTAATCCAATAAAAAGCTGAACTTAGTGGCTTCCTTTATAAGACTGTGCCTGAGGGTTAATGATTAGGCTATTTGATTTGTCTCAAGTGCTTATAACTGTCAGATTTGCAGGCAAACTTTATTTTGGAAGATGTTTCTCTGGTACTGAAACTCCTGGCATACATCCAGAACAGAATTCAAAGTTAAGGAAATTAATATGTACAAAACTTACTGTGATTTAGTATTCATTGAATATCCTAATTTAAATGAAACCACAATAAAATAAAATGTATGCAGCACATTGAGATTTGAAACAAGGAATTGAGTTTTCAGATCCGTCTAGAAGGTTAGAAACTTGATTCCCATTTTAGTCTGGCTCAGGAGACCCCCTAGAAGCCATTAGTTTGCAAATGTTTTGAGGTTACGATATCCTTAGTCTTCACTTTCTAAGCTCCAGAATCTAGCTCTTATTTTAGATTAAAATAGAAATGGTTTTAAAGAATAACAAACTAAATTTATCTGCTACAATTACATTTTTTTCAGGGAGCACTCAGAGCCTTTATGGAGCTCAGTTTGAACCTGTTGTTCTGAGTATTCCTTATGAAAAATGTGATTTCTTCAAAATGTCTTCTGATCTTAAATGTCACTTTTAAATTGTTTTTTCTTAATAAATAAGGTAGTTTGCAGGATTTCCCCAAGGTTACATAGCTTAGTAGAGGCAACAGTCAAGTCCTAGTTTTCTAACTAAATGCAATGTTGTCTCCATTAAATGCCACATTCCCTCCCAACCTGATTTGGTGTCCTTGCCCTCCTCTGTGAAATGACCTAATACTAACTTACTTAGAAAACTGAAGATACAGCAATCCCAGTGGAGTAAGTAAAAATCATAACATGTTTTTAACCTGCTTCCAGAGGCATTTGGTAAGTCAAAGAATTAGGTCACAATTTAAAGATTAGCAGTGAGTGATACATTCTATACTTTAGGACAGGTATTCTCCTGACCGTTTCTGTTACTTCCCCAGTTGGTGGCTGGTGCAGTGGAGATGCCATTTCCAGTGTTGAACGATACGATCCACAGACCAACGAGTGGCGAATGGTAGCTTCAATGAGCAAAAGGCGATGTGGAGTCGGGGTCAGTGTGCTTGACGACCTCTTATATGCAGTGGGGGGCCATGACGGGTCCTCTTATCTCAACAGTGTTGAAAGGTAAGTAAGGACAACTGGACATCTTTCTCTCTACCATTCATCTTGTTTTGTTTGAGATGTTAAGTAGAAGCAGATGTGGCTTGTTGCTTTATATCGTGTCTGCGGCACTAGTTGGCAGCCTAGACCACTTAGTGTGACGTACAAGTCCTTTATGATCCGACCTCTGCCTGTTTTCCCAGTCTTTCTCACCTGGCACACCACTGTTCCCTAAACATGCTAGTGCAGACCCTCCAAACTGCTTCTAGTCCCTTGGACATGCTATCCTCTTTCATGCCTCTTTGCCTGCATACTGTTCCTTCTTCCCCCAGAATAGGAATATCACTTCAAGATTCAAATGTTACTTTCTATATAAAGCCTTCCCTGGCACTGTAAAAATAAGTTAGTTACTTCTTCCTCTGATCTTTCATAAATATTTTGAACAGACTTGTACCTACCACATTGACTATAATTGTTTGTTGAAATGTCTTTTCCCATATCTGTCACAAAGCCTGGCACACTGGAAACCTACAGTAATTGATTTTTTAATGACTTCTAGCTTCTTGCTCTCACACACCCTTTTTCATTCAGCTGTGTTGATTTACAGTAATTCTTGACACTTCCCAAACATGAAGCCCTGAAGTATATCAAGATCTAGAGATATAGATTGTGTAGCTGAAAAGAAAGAAAAAACAGAGGGATCAACTCCATAGAAGTTTAAAAACACACACACACACACACACACACACACACACACACACACACACACACACACACACTAAAAACAAGTTGATGAGTTAAATAAATAAAAGTGGAAATGATTAAATATTTACAACTTAGTAACAGTTGAGACCATATGTAGCAAAATGTGTGGAATGTAACTAAAGTAGTAGTCACAGGCAAACATATATATTATAACTTATCTGCATTCATTTGAAAATAAGAAAGATGGGGAAAAAAGCAAAGAAAATAGAAAGAAAGAAATTAAATGGAAAAAAAATTAATGAAATTAAAAACAAAATGGATAAAGATACAAAAAGAGCAATTTGATAGTAGTTTTTAAAATTAAAAATGAATATACCCTATGCCTCATGATTCTGCTTCTCATCATCCATTTGCACAAGGAGAAATATATAAGGGTAATCATTGTTTTTAATAACAAAATGTCAGAAACAACTTAAGGATAATATCAATAAGAATATGATTTAAATAATATATGACACATGCACTATAATGAAGTAGTTCAAAGGAAAAATCTAGAGCTATATCTATTATCATGAACAGATCTCAGAAATATGTTGAGTGAGGGGGAGGGAATAGCTCAGTGTAAGAGCACATGCTTAGCATGCAAGAGGTCCTGGGTTCAATCCCCAGTACCTCCTCTAAACAAACAAACAAACCTATTGCCCCCCACCAAAAAAATTTTTAAAAAAGTATTTGAGTGAAGAAGCAATGCCTAATGTATGGCATTATTTATGCAAAGAAAGCATGCTTAAAATATAAAGAAATATATATGTGGATAGATATCTATTTAAAAGTATTTTACTGAAAAGCCTTGAAGGATATACACCAAATCAAAATGGGAAGAGACCAGAAATTGGGTGGAACTCAAAGGGAACTTTAGCTTTATCTATAACATCCTGGAAAAAAATTTTTTAAGAAAATATATTCATATATAACTTGTTTAAGTAAAACAATTTCAAAAAATAAAAACATAAATTAGAGTTTCATGTTATTAATCAGGTAATATTTAGAGAAAGACTATGTTGGTATTATATCTCATTGAATATGTAAACATAACCAGACTTTCTTTGTGTAATATAAACTCTGTTCCTGACGTGTTCTTTGCAGGTATGACCCCAAAACAAACCAATGGAGCAGTGACGTGGCTCCTACAAGCACCTGCAGGACAAGTGTTGGTGTGGCGGTGCTTGGAGGCTTTCTCTATGCTGTGGGTGGCCAGGATGGTGTGTCTTGCCTCAACATTGTTGAGAGGTGATTTTTTTGTCATTTTCAAATTTTTTTATTTACACGAATACAGAGGGCTCTTTAAAAGAAACAATTCAAGGGCACAAGGGGATTCACTATTTAGTAGATTTCCCATGAGCTTTAAGGAAATAGTTTCCAGTTAACCTTAAAGCCTAGGAAGATGACCAATGTAACCAGGTTTTTTAAATTATGTGTTACACTGATTGAGCCTAACATTGAAGCATTGGGATCATATTTTAAATTATATTTTATATATGATATCAAGCATACCATGTCTAAAATATGTTCTGATTTTTTTCCCCAGTACTTGGAATGACTTTGCCGAGACTTCCTCCAGAAAAATGATTAAAGTAATAATACTTTGTCTAGCACATCTTATAAAGACTCCAAAGTATTTTGTATATGGATTCTTATCGGTTCTTGAAGTGAACTTAGGGAAATCTTGGTGGGATTTATAAATCAGTTAATTTTGGTGAAATAGATTTTGTTCTTAATTTCTTGCCCCATTAGTTTTCTATCTTAGAGATTAGATTTTGGAGTCTTATGTGCTATGATTACTGGCAAGAACACACTATACTTCATTATCACTTCTTAAAAAGAAATGAATTTTTGAAATAGCATTTACTAGTTAGGTTACCATATTTAAGCTGAAGCACTTAACTCTCTTAAATAGAGATAAAGTTGCAGGTAACTCTTAAAGGCAATGCCAGTTCCCTTTTATCTGTCTATCAAGAAACTTACTTCCTCACTTTCAAAATTTTATGCGGCTGGTTGGGGGAGTGGAGGGAGGAGGAATAGCTCAGTGGTAGAGTGCATGCTTAGCATGCACAAGGTCCTGGGTTCAGTCCCCAGAACCTCCATTAAAAGAAAAGAGGGAGAGAATAAAACTCTATGCAAGAGGATTCTGGGAAGATAATAGCAGCAACAGCATAAATTTATAATCTCGCCTTGGCAGAGGAAAAATGCAGTGTTCAGAGTTCTAGCCCCAGCGTCTTAAGTCAGAGTATAGAAAATAGCTTAATAACTAAGGCACAAGTTCTAAGACTTTTTTTTATTTCTTTTTTTTTTAAACATTGAAGACTTTTTTTTCTTAATAACTAAGTAAAACATGTTAGATTCTCACTGTGCATCTGACCATAACAAGTCTATGTATCTAGCATATGTTTAGCATGATTTCATACCTTACAGAAAAGGCGTCACTTAATTAAAAAAAAAAAAAAAAAAGCATGCAGTCTTTGGTTACTCTCCCTGCAGGTATGATCCAAAGGAGAACAAGTGGACTCGAGTGGCTTCTATGAGTACCAGAAGACTAGGCGTGGCCGTGGCTGTGTTAGGAGGGTTCCTATATGCTGTGGGTGGCTCTGATGGGACATCTCCACTCAACACAGGTTAGTCCCTTCCAATGTCAGTCTGGTTCCCCCAAAGCAGCATGTTTTCCTTAGGAGAGTTCCTCTATGAAATTATAAAAAGTCCAGGTTATCTTATAATTAATTAAGAAAAATGATTTCCCACTTTAGGGGAGTACACCTCTCAGCTCTTCCCCAGCTCCTTCTGCAGCCGTAGTCTGCTAGTATAGTCCCAAAGTATTTCTTTCTCTTTTTTCTCCCTTTGCTCTGCAAGTTGCTGGGAATTTATAATGCATTTTTTAAATTATTTTCTTAATATGATTATTTTTCTCCCCCCAACCATATCTCCTCAAAAACAAACCAAAAAACCCCCTCTATATTATAATCTAAAAATAAATAAAAACTTGTAGCTATAAACTGGATTATGTGTTAGTTGTTTCTATTTAGAAATAATGGATATTTTTGCCTGAGAATATTGTCATTGTGACACTCATATCAGATTCATTGTTACACATCTTCTTTCCAGTGGCTCAGAACACAGTAGGAATATAGGCAGTAGAGTACAGGAATACCGAGGTTGTCTGATTATGACAATAAACTATTAGTAAGGAATGGTGCTGACAGATCATATGGTCTGATCCTTTCATTTAAAGATAAGGAGAGTGAGGCCATGAGTGGCCCAGCTAATGAGTCATGTAGCCAGAACTAGAACCAGGTACCTCGACTCCAACACGTGCCCTTTCCAGCAACCATTCCTAAAAGAAGCCAGTCCCTGATGAAGAGTATAGTGGTATTGTCCAAAGGTAGATAAGTCCTCTGAAGCAAAAATCAGATAGCTTATTGAAAATATATGTTATCACAAAGCAAAGTGGCTATGAAGAAAACTAGAGGTGAGAGGGAATGATTGAACGGTCACTCACTGGCTTTTCTTTTCCCTGCAGTGGAGCGCTACAATCCTCAGGAAAACAGATGGCACACCATAGCCCCAATGGGAACCCGGAGGAAACACCTAGGCTGTGCAGTGTATCAGGACATGATCTATGCCGTGGGGGGCAGAGATGACACCACAGAGCTCAGCAGTGCTGAGAGGTACAACCCCAGGACCAACCAGTGGTCTCCGGTGGTTGCTATGACGTCCCGCCGTAGTGGGGTAAGTGCCCAGCTGCTGAAGACTTGGCGAAACAAGCACCAAGGGAGGGATGAGCACAAGGAGACTCTGACCCGTAAAGTACAAAACATTGGGACAGTAAGGAGATGCACTGTGTAGGTAAAACAACCCCTGCTACTTTTGTACTGGGAAAAAAAGTTAATTTCTCTTAATTACTGTTACCTCAAGTAGTTAAATATCCTATATCCAATCACATCTTTAATTAGAGAATGACTTTTTATGATTTATCTTGTAATCAGTTCCTCCTCTGAAAAGCCTCTCCCTGTCTTATCTACTTCGTTACCTAACCTCATTCGTACTCATTGGTATCTCATAGATACATGCATCCAGCCATATCTGTTAGAGCTAAGTGTTCCTACCTGATGTTTCTAGGTAGTTGGCACACCAGTACAAATGTTTAGGCAGAGACACATCTGGCTCCACCACCAAACTCCCCAAACTGGTTTGAGTCTATGCCATCTATTGTATAGGCCAGATCAGGCTGCCCTATGTCATGTTCTAGACCACGACTGACCCATAACTACAGGAAACTTCCTGGGCAGAGTATAGAATTTATGCGTCCTGGGACATTTGGCTCAGAGTGAAAAGTAACCCATAACCCACTGATCCTATCAGGAGCCCATCAACATAGGATAACAGGTGGGAGAACCCAGCTTCAGCCAAAGACTCCATAGTCTGAGGATAAAAGGGAGTGAATTCTGGTTTGCGCAGATCAGGGACCACCGCCAGTAGGCATCAGCAAGTCAAAGCATTCACATGCCTGAGGTTCTTTTCTACTGGGAACGAACAGCTTGTCTGTCACATTCCTGTTGTTTTCACAGCTACATTGTGTTGATTGTATTTTCACACATTTAGCAAATATTTATTAAGTGCTTACTGTGTGCTGCGAAAGCAAAAATTACTATGACTTGATTCTGCTCCTCAAGAAGCCCCCAGTTTAGTGGAAGAAATTGAAGTGTTTACAGCTTACTAGAGAAAACAAATTGTACACTATTGGCATGTGCATTGTAGGAGAACATGGGCGAGTTATGCTTAATGCTTTTGGAACTGTGAAGACACTTACCAGAGTAAGTCACAGGTAAGCTAGACCATGAATGAAGAATAAGGTTTTCTAGAAGAGGGAAGGAAAACACCAGCCAGGGAACAACAAGTACAAAAGTATGGAGGTATTAAAAAATGTTTGGTATTTTCTGTTTGGTCTAGCAATCCAGTATTACTGCTGCACAGAGTGCATTAGGAGGTGAGGCTACAACACGGGCTGGTGTGGCTTTCTGGAGGGCCTGAATAACATAGTAACAGGCAAATACCTAAAGAACTGAGAGCAGTGTAGCTCCCATAATTAGATTTTTGTGATTACTTTTCCCCTGTGTTCAAATAAACCAGCATGTAAGGCCATAAAGAATTATCTTTTATTAAAGAGATTTATCTAGAAACTGTCTAAATTTTCCTAGTGATTCTCTAGTTTCTTCAGCAGCCACTGTGTTTTGGTCCCGTAGGTTGGCCTAGCAGTAGTGAATGGACAGCTAATGGCTGTGGGAGGTTTTGACGGCACAACATACTTGAAGACCATTGAAGTTTTTGATCCTGATGCCAATACATGGAGGTAACCTTTAAGCTATGTTGCACATCACCTCACTGCTGCCTAGAAAGTCATGGGCTGGAGACAGTCTGTGACCGTCAAATTCAGGATGGTCAGTACATGGAACTACTTCTTGGAGTACTTTGAAAAAGGTTCAGAGTTACCATATTTGATGGTTTATTTTGACTTCATTGCTCTAAAGTGTCTGGCATCTTACAAAATTCTTCTCTTTGGTAACTGTCCAGTTTTATAATTAGAAATAGCAAAAACATAAAAAAAAATTCTTTACTTTGCTTTTAAATCCTTCATTGTCTAACATATCATCCCTAAGTACTTTAGTTCTTGTAAATACACATAAATCAGGTGACTCTTGCATGTATTTTAAATATTCAAAAACTTTTACAAATTTAGCAAAATTCTCTTAAACTTTTCAACTTAAAATCTTCAGTCTAAATCTTTGCTTAATCACACATTTTATACTTGATTCACAAACTAATCTGATAGATGCTCTAATATGCCATTCTCTTAAACACTAGAAGAACTTAAAAATGTCAACTATATAATTAATTCTCAAAATTAATATAAAATATTTACACCATGGGTTTGAGGGACCTTACACCTGTGCTAACTAATATCTATTCTAAATACTAGCTTTCTAAGAAAACAGTTTTACCTTCCAAGCATTTATAGGTTCCTTTCTCAGTAAGTTCAGCTTATTTGCCTAAACAAGTCTAGGGCAACCATTGCAGTGGCTGAGGCTGTACATTAACCACAGATACCAGTCTGGACAGGACATCTGAGGCAGCAGACAAACATTCTGAAAGTTTTTTTCATTTTTCTCTGTTTTATAGTCACTGTTCCAAAAGGGGCAGTCCCATAGTCCATTCCCACTGCATTCTAAGTATACATTTTCCAATTTTGAGCCTGTAACTACCCACCCAGATTTTTTTTTTTCCATTGGTCTAGAGAAGATTCAGCTAATGAATTTCCTGGGTTCTTTTTATAGTCTTCATCTCTGAGAAAGCCACAACTTTGATAGATATCAAAATGACATTCTTTGGATTCTGTATGTTTCTTGTGCTCTGTATGGCTCAGCGGTCACCAATACTAAAGGCAAACTAATGACCCTATAGCACATTTTGCTTCTGCATCACATTTTCACAACCTTGTTCATAAAGTAAAGATATTACTGAGTGTTCTAGACCCTAGGGATACAAAAGTGAACAAAGCAAAATCCCCTGGCCTCCTGGAGCTGACATTACAATGAGGGATAAACAGTGCCACACGAGGTGGCAGTGCTGTGGCGAAGAGCAGAGAGGTGGGGAGTCCAGGGAGGAGTGTCCATGTTAAAAGGTGGCTCAGGAAGGCCTCACTGAAAAGGTAACATTTTAGCAAAACCTAACAGAGGGAGGAGAGAGAATGGCAGTTTCCATGACTAGGAGCCTTTCACTTGTGGAATGTGTCCTTCCATATACAGCCTTCTATTTTCAGTAGGAATTTGGGTAAGCATAATTTGGGAACACAGCCAAATTTATTTCTGCCAATTAATGGCTATGATCCTATGTACGGACTTGTTTCTTAGTAACTATTACTAATATATGTTCATAATATTTGACTAAGTCATATTCTTGAAATTCTTAAGGATCATCTGTTGAGAGATTACTATCTAAATTTTTGTAGTTACATAGTCCAGATTTAAAGCCAATTTAAAATCACACCTTACAGCTGACAGAGGATCTTATATTCTTTTCCATGGAAATCGTTAATTTTGAAGATGATCCTGTTCACATGTCACAAACTAGATGATGACTTTATTTAATCATGTCCAGTTTTGTTCCATAAATGGTTTGAGAAGGCTTCTAAGAGTACATACAAAACAAAAGGATAAAAATTAATAATTAGGCAAAGGGAAAATGTGGGAAATTATAGCCAGGGTCAAAATTAGATACAAAAATATAGAAAATGTGATTCTGTATAATTGTTAGTAGTCAGTCTATGAATAGAGTTACAAAGTTATAATGCAAACAATGGATATGGTGCTCTCTTAAAACAGTATCCTAGAAGTCAGAGCATTTCAGTCAGTGTCTGAAATAATTCTGCTACTTGCCAGTGCTCAATTCCAGCTCCTACTCTTTGGAAGAGACATATGACCCTAAAAATATTAGTTGTGATATAAAACATAGAAATGTGTTTATTAACCTCTACATTATGGAAGAAACAGAGCTTTTTCCATGTGAAATCTGATTGTGTTTCTTTCTTTGCAGGTTATATGGTGGGATGAATTACCGCCGGCTTGGGGGTGGTGTAGGAGTTATAAAAATGACACATTGTGAATCCCATATATGGTGAACATATGGAAGACAGTCGTGTATATGCTTCTCTGTATTCTGGAGAACTTTGACTTTGGAGCTTTGTATAGCTCTAGAAAACACTAAACAAATTTTATTCTTTGCCGGTGCCTCAACATGTGGAAATACAAATACAATGAAAGTACTTCACTTGCAAGATGCCACCTTTGCACAATAATTTTCAGTTCTGTGCTGAAGAATATTTATTTTTTGGTTTTAATTTATCATGGATTTTTTGTTGTTGGTTATTTTCTTCCTTTTTTTTCTTTTTTCTTTTTTTTGATTTAGCCTCCCTGCTACCAAAAAAAAAAAGGAAAAACAAAAAAAAGACAAAAATTTCAAACAGTGAAATCTTAAGCTATTGATTACGTTTGGAAGAACTAATAAGGAAAGAGGGCTACATATGATCTAGTTGTTGATTCTAAGCACTCCATCCACATGACTTCATTACTTACAGGGACTACCAGTGACAAAGTGTGCAAAGTGTTTTAGTTAGCCATCATTCTGTACCAAGCACCAGAAGACTTGAAAAGCTAAAAAACAAAACAAAGGAAACATCTCATTTATCAAGAACAATTCAAAAGGAATATTAAATCGACAAACCAGGACTCAAATGCTAAAGTTTTCATCAGTGGAAGTTCATAAATTGTTTCCTTCCATATGAACTTGTTTTCTGCTGTATTTAAAGTCTTATTTTCATACAGTTTCTGCTAGAGCTAGAGCTCTGCTCAGTGCCTCTACAAAAACAGCATACAGTTCTCTTACACTGTCTTGAGAATCCCCCAGTAGAATCATGCGCAACTCTGCAAGAGTTTCTGCTCAAAAACATTACTGCCTGAAGCAACTTTCCTTCTCTATTTCCTATTGCTAGACCAGCAGGGAGACACGTCCTCTCCCCAGCAGTGAATACTGATATGCAATTCACACTTGACGCTCAGGCCTGCTGAAGCTGAGGCTCACCTGTAATCACAGCCTCCAAGGGAATGAATTCTTCGGTCCATGTAATAGTATGCTAATGAGAATAATTTCAATAGAGGCATTTTATTAATAATATCTTGGTTCTTTTATAAAACTAGATACCATTATCCTCATTCTATAAAGCCACTGTTACTACTACTCTCAAATTGCACTTTCTGGTAAAAAGTTAATGATTTTTAAGGAAAAAAAAATGATAGATTTCAGAGGTTAAAGTTTGTTTTGTTACTGTGTTCACAGACCAGGTTTTTTCAATGTATTTTGCAGGAAACCTTTGAATAAGACTTTAACCACAACCAAAAGGAATAACCTCCCCCCTACCCACTACAAAAATGTTTGGCAACTTTTGTGTTTACATTTAAAGATCATTTGCACCTCTACAAGGAAAAGAAAATAAGTATTTGGTAAATAATTGTTTACATGTATCATTTATGCTTTTTTCTAGCATGTATAACTTTTTAAAATAAAGGTAGTACTTACCATAAAAAATTTTGGTTAATGCTTTTTTATGCTTGTATCTTTGCTAGTTAGACTTTCTGCTTCTATAGCATTTATATTTCCTATATGTAATGTTTTAAGTAATTTCAACCTGAAGGAATAAAGGGATTGACAGCTAGAATAATGAATTTTTATTATATTAGATTCATACAATTTTTGAGCTGGAAGGAGATTTAATAATCCTCTGGTTCAAATCCATTTATTTCTCTACCCTGAGACTGAAAACCAAGGGAGTCCTGCCTAAGAGTAAATAGTCAATGATAGAACCGACGTTTGAAATCATTCCCCAAACTCCTGCTCAGTTTCTCTTTCTGTGCTGCACAGCCACTGCAGACCTGCCTGAAACGTGGCCTGGAACTGAATGTACTAATAGACCTTAATTTTAAGTAAGTCTGCTTTGCAACACTGAAAAAGTATAAAATTTTTTTTGAAATCCTTACAGTACTACATCATTAACAGTCCACCTTCAAGACAGTATCACACACTTCCCTAGACTCCACTGTTGTGTATACTTAAAGAAAAGGAGAGGAATGAGAACAGGAACAGAATTCTAGGGATTAGACTCTCGTAAGCAGGGATGAGAGCAGATCACGTGACAGTGATTCACGAGTAGAGGCCCACTGGTGTGGAACAGAATATTAACTTATTTGCATAGTGATTTCCACAACTCTGGAAAGTAAACCCAGAGCTGGGTTGGATTGGTGGTCACCTTCATTTTATAAATAAATAAAGTGAAGCTTAGAAAAGTTTAAATGACATGATAGAAGCTGAACCTCAAATTCACACCCCCCAGTTCCAAATCCATCCTTCCCTCCACATCCTATTTCTGATGTCCTTGTTCCCCAGTTTGGTTCTCCTATATTTTACTTGCATCTTTCTACACTGCAGAGACTAGTTCTTGACAACTGTAAACTAGAAAAGTTGCCTCCTAAACAATATTTGAGAGTGGGGAAAAAGCTTTTCAGACTTTATATTAACTTAGTAAACAGATGGGAAAAGGAAAAAAAAAAGACAGGGGCGGGGATAAGGAAGGAAATGCAAGAGAGGAGAGAAAAAGCAAGAGACAAAAACAGCCCAGGAAACCTGAGTATCACTGGCTGGTTGTCTTTTTAAATAGTTTGTGACAACCAGCTCTGCAAATTGCTTTTAAACAGAGGTCTCTGTTCTGGAAATGATAAGAATAGTTCCTAGAAATGATAAAACTCTTCAACTAGAGTTGTCTTGAGGGTCCTTAACAATAGTAACCTTTCAGTTATTTAGTCATTTATGGTTAGGAACTTACATTCTTTTAAATGTAGAAGATGCATTGTATTTATTATACTAACATTAAATATTTGGGGCTATTCCAGTAACAATAACACTGATACCACTATCCTAGAAAGTTAGAATATTTACTTAAGGGATTCTGAATTCTTAGGAAAAGGTGACACATATCTTCAGGGTGAATTTAGATCAATGAACACTTGGACTCCTACTAAACAGAACAGTCCCTGCCTTCAAAAAACTTACAATTTCAAACCTGAGTTTGATCAAGCGTCTATGTTAGTGGTTCTCAGAATGTCTCTGTGGACCTCTGAAAAGTCCTCAAGATTCTTTCAGAGTATCTATGAGTCAAAGCTTTTTTCTTAGTAATCCTAGGAAGTTTTTTGCCTTTTTCTTTTTTTTTTTTTTTTTTTTTTTTACATTTGCACTGAGGATGCAAAAACAATGGTAGATAAACTGCCCAGGCTTTAGCACAATTCAAGGCAGTTGGCACCAAACTGTACTACCAGTCATGGTATCACCACCATCCCCTCACAGTTCAAAAAATTTTGTCAATTTCACTTAAGAAATCTCAACCCTTGGATATATGGAATATTTCTGCTACATACCAAAATGCAGTGCCTGTCACAAGAAAAATCTTATGTGATTGTTTTGAGTTGCAAGCTGAACAAGACACTTTTTGAAAGAATGATTGTCAGATTATTCAGACTTGGGTGTTTGGTGGACATTTTCTGGAAAATGAGCAAAGGGAGGCTGTCACTTCAAGGAAAACTGACAGCATTTATCATCAATGATAAAATCCAAGCTTTCAAGAGAAAATTAGACTTTGGGGAAAGTTGTACAAATCACTGTGGTGGTTAATTTTACGTGTCAAGCTGACTGGGCTAAGGGATGCCCAGAGATCTAGTAAAGCATTTTTTTTCTTGGTGTGTCTATGAAGATGTTTCTGGAAGAAATAAGCATTGGATTCAGTAGACTGAGTAAAGATTCCACACTCACCGATGTGAGCAGGCATCAATTAATCCGTTTTGGGCCATATGGAACAAAAAAAGCAAAAGAAGAGGGAATTCTCTTTCTCTTTCTGAGCTGGGACATCCATCTCTTCCTGCCCTCGAACATCAGAGCTCCTAGTTCTCAGGCCTTCAGATTCGGATTGCATTGTACTGCTGGCTTTGCTGGTTCTCCAGCTTGCAGAGGCAGACTGTGGGACTTAGCCTCCAGAACTGTATCGTGCCAATTACTATAATAAATCAACAGATAAGATAGATAGGTAGGTAGGTAGATAATAGATAGATAGATAGGGTTAGATAGAGATAAATTTATCCTATTGGTCTATTTCTCTAGAGAACCCTGAATAATAGTTACTATGAGCTTAGATTCAACCAACCTCAAACGCGGTAAGCATTGTAGTACTTACCGTGTGTAAGTGGACCCATAGTTCAAACCCAAGTTGTTCAAAGGTTGACCTCACAGCCCAGCAGTAGTGATTCAATAGTCTGGCCTGATGGAGACTCAAAGAGTGATCTGAAAAGAAGTTGTGACTGAGAAAAGATTGAAAGACAGTTGTAGTTTTGCTTGCTAAGTAAGCAAGAGTGGAAAGGGCACCCCAGACAGAGCAGCATCTGCAAAATACACAGAATTAAAGGCAATGAGATAAAATGGAGAGTTTAGGGAAACTAAAGCAGTTTGATTTATCAGGATAGTAAAATGCAAAAAGACAAGTCCAGAAATAAGACAGGAGAACCAAGCAGCAGGCAGGTACCATCCTAATGGATCTCATATGCCAATAGTTTCCTCTCTTAACTTTCTTTCCTGACGTTTATTCCCATCTCTTTTTGTCTGTGTGGGTATGGTACTAGGCTCCAAGATGCCCCCAGTGGTGGTCCCTGCCTTCTGGCATTCATGCCCTGTGTAACAGCCTTCTGCACTGCACCAAGGTTGGTCTGGTCTGTGAGTCTGAGTGTATGCTACAAAAGTGATGGTACATCATTTCCAAATTAGGTCGTAACACACTCTGCTTTCACCGTGGGTGTCTCTCTCTGCCCCTCTTCTCTTACTCTGGGAGAAGCAAATACATGGGGGGAAAAAAGAATGTAACAAATCCATGAATGCCCAAGTACCACCATGCAGCTTCAAAAATGATTACCACTTTGCTAATCTTGTTTGATGTATTCCCTCCCACTCTTACTTCTTCCACCACCACTGGAGTATTTTAAAGCAAATCCCAGGCACATGCTATTTTACTCACATTTGAATACTTAATTTTAACAGATAAGGTCTACTTATAATAACACTACCACACTTGATAAAATTGACAGTTTGTTAACATTACCTAGTACCTAGTCCATATGAAAGTTTCCCTCGTTCTCATTTTACTTAATGTTTACAATTATACCTTGGAGCTTTCTTTTTTTCTGTCCTTCCATGTGCTCACTTGGTTAAATTGCTTTTTTGTTCCTTTGCTCAATTATTTTTAGAAATTCTTCCATAGTCTTTGCACTCTCTGTTCCATGTATATGTGTGTATCCTCCATTGTGAAAGGAGTCATCAAACCTACATCTCTATAAAGACACTGAAATTAAATAATACTTAGAAATACTTCGTAAGTGTTCTATTGCATCAGTCAGGACATATGTAATATCTGGAAGCCCATTCTGTCCCTTGTATTATTGCTGTCATTCATTTATATATAGACATACATAAATATATGTTTAAATGTATATATATTTTGTATTATTTATAAACACTTATATTATGTACATTATATATAATAAGCATACATATTCGAACATATTGTTCTATTATTTTGAACATACTGTCATGGTATATCAATTAAGAATAAGAAAAATAAAATTTTTAAATTTTACCTTCACTTATTCCTTCTTTGATGCTCTTCCTTACTTTATACAGGTGCAATGATACAGGTTTCTGACCTGTATTATTTTCCTTCTAAAAAATTTCTTTTAACATTTCTTGCATGGCAGGTCTACTGATGACAAATTTCCTATTGATGAAATTTCCTTTTGCTTGTCCAACAAAATGTTTGCAACTCCTTCACTTTTGAAGGATAATTTCATAGGGTACAGAATTCTACATTGATAGGTTTTTATTTTCTCTTAACACTCCACTCTCTCCTTTCTTGCATGGTTTCTGAGGAGACGTCAGATGTAATTCTTAACTTTGTTCCTGTATAGGTAACGTGTTCTCTTCCTTCTGGCTTCTTTCAGGATTTTTTCCCCTTATCTTTGAATTTCTATAGTTTGAATATTTTATGCTTAGGCATAGTTTCTTGGCACTTAAACTGCTTGTTGTTGTTCTCTGAGCTTCCTGGATCTGTAGTTTGGTGTCTGACATTAATCTGAGGAAATTCTCAGTCATTACCGTTTCAGGTATTTCTTCTATTCCTTTCTCTCTCCTGGTATTCTCATTATGTGTAACAGTTAGCCATTGAACAACACAGGCAGCTGGGGCACTAAACTTTCGCACAGTCTGATAAAGGGTATCTATGAAGAAACCTACAGGTAACATCGTATTTAGTGGTAAAATACGCCTTCCCTCTGAGATCAGGTGCAAGATAAGACTGTTCACTCTCACTGCTTCTACCTATCTGCCATTGTGCTAGAGATTCTAGCTATGGCAATTTGGCAAGAAAAAGAACTAAAAGGCATTCAGATTGAAATTAAGAAGTAAAAATGTCTTTATTCATAAATGACATGAATCTTATATATAGACAATCCTACGGAATTCATTCCAAAAACTACTGGAATAAACAAGTTCGGCAAAATCATAGAATACAAGTGCAATATACAAAATCAGCTATATTTCTATACACTAGAATCAAACAATCCAACAATGAAATTAAGCAAACAATTCCATTCCCAATAGCATAAAAAACAATTTAGAAATAAATGTAACCAAAAAAGTGCAATACTTGGATGCTGAAAACAATAAAACATTGTGGGGTTTTTTTTTAAACATTTTTTTATCGATTTATAATCATTTTACAATGTTGTATCAAATAATAAAATATTGTTGAAAGAAATTTTGAAAGATTTAAATAAATGAAAAGATATCTCATGTTCACAGACTAGAAAATTTAATATCATTATGATGACAGTACTCTCAAAACTGATCTACAGAGTCAAGGCAATCACCATCAAAATCCCAGCTAACTTTATAATAAAGATTGACCAGTTGATCCTAAAATTCTTATGAAAATGCCAAACACCAAAATGAATAGCCAGAACAAACTTAAAAAAAGGACAAAGTTGGAAGACTCACACTCCTGATTTCAAAACACTACCAAGCTACAGTGCGGTACTGGCATAGGGACTGACATATAGATGAATAAAACAGAACTGAGGGTACAGATATAAACTCAAACATCTATGGCCAACTGATTTTTAAGAAAGGTGACAGACGATTCAATGGGAAAATAACAGTCTTTTCAATAAGTGGTGCTAGAACAAATGAATATCCATATGCAAAATGATGAACTTGAATGCTTACTTCACACCATAAATAAAAACTCAAAATGGATTACAGACCTAAATTCTTGCCAAATTGTCAACTCAAAATGGATTACAGACTTAAGAGCTAAAACTATAAAATCCTTAGAAAACTTAGGAGTAAATCTTCAGGACCTTGGGGTAAGCAATGATTTCTTAGATACAACACCTAAAGCATGTGAAACAAAAAAAAATTTGATAAAGTGGGCTTCATCAAAATTAGGAATGTTTGCATTTCAGAAATAAATGAGTTCATGCTGGTATCTCCAATTCAGACTTAATATTACAGTTTCTACTTAGCTCACTTGATTTTATCTTTTCTATTATACTGGAAACCTTAGGTCTTAACATTGTTATAATTACATGTATTTTATCTTACTATGAATAGTGGTAAAATAACAATATCAATACTATTTAAGTCAATGCAATTTAAGATTCCTCTGCTGCTTTTATTTTCCTAGGATATAGCCCACTGAAGATATATAGTCAAAACACAAGGATTTAGAGGTACTAAAAATAATCCTTTGTGTGATTATGGCACAAACTTAACATAGGTTCATTTGTTTTCAATTTTTAGGGATTGCTTTTCTTCTTTTTGATCTAATTTTGTTTCATAATTACATAAAACACTTAAATGGTTTCAAACTATAAACAAGAAACATTCAGATAAGTCCTAACTTTCATTCCTGTCCCCTCTACCCAGTTAATTTCCCTCACCTCCATTAGTAACCACTTTTCTTAGTTTTTAGTTTAGCCTTCCAAAGTTTTTTCAAAAAGTAAGCAAATATACACACACTCATATTTTCCCCATTCCTTCCATAAAATATAGCATACTATACACTCTATCTATCCACATCTTGCTTTTTCATGTAACAATATAGCCTAGAGATAACTCTATGGTGGTATTAACTATCTTCCTCAAACCCTTGTATAATTACATAGTAATTCACTGCACAGCTATACCATATTCAACCAATCCCTCTCTGAGCATCTGGATTGTTTTTAGTCTTGCTATTACAAATTTTGTTGTAATAAACAGCCTCGTTCCTGCTTCATTTTGTATTTTTGCTAGTGAATTTTGGGGATAGAATCCCAGAAGTGGGATTGCTGGTCAAAGGATAAATGACACATAATTTTGCTAGATATTGGTAACTTCTCCATGAGGTTGTACCATTTCTAACAACCTTTTAACTGTTCCCTTTTCTACTCTTGTCCACCTACAACTTATTCTCCATGTCTTATAAAATCTTATAAAATACAAATTGGGTCATATTACTCTTCTTCATATTACTTTTCTACTAAAACTTCAGTGGCTCCCTATTGCATTTAGAATAAAATCCAGTCTCTTCACAGTACCTGTTAAACCTTAGATGATGTGGACCCTGCCTCTGTATCAGTTAGCGTTAAGTTTGGCTATGAGCAAGAGAACCAAAGTAACAATAGCTTAAACAAGATAGAAGCTTACATCTCTGATGTGTAAGTCTGGAGGAAGACCGCCCGAGGCTGGTGCTGGAGTTCAGTCCAAGAGCCCTCAGGGCACAGACTTCTTCCAGGCCGTGCTCTGCCATCCCTAGGACCTGACCCTCATCCCAGTGACACATTAAGGAGAAAAATTGGAAGCAGCAGCAGCACAGGGCAAGGGGTATAGGGGCTTTTTTAAGGAAGATTCCTAGAAGCTCTACATGACACTTCCATTTATATGCCATGGGTCAGAACCTATTCATATGATTGTATCAACCTATGAAAAAGGCTAGGAAATGTCATTTTTATTCTGGGCAGCCACATGCCCAGCCCCAAACTGGGAGATGCAACACCATGAAAGAAGTCACTGCTGCACAGTCTCCTTAGTTTCACCTCGTGCCACTCCACCCTTACTTAGCAGGCTCCGGCCACACAAACTTCCTTTACTCTTCACACAAGCCAGCTCTTACCTGCATCAAGGTCTTTCCTGCCCAGCACAGGCTTCCTCAGGTCTTCACACTGCTGGTTCCCTCTCATCACCCAGGACTCAGCTCAAATGTCACGTCCTCAGAGAGACCTTCTTGGACAACTGTATGTAAAGTAGGCCCCAGCCCAGTCACCCTCTTTCCTATTGTGCTGCCTTATTTACAGCATTTATCTCCATCTGAAATGATTTTTCTTTTGTCTTCCTCTACTAGAATATATTCCCACAGGACAGGGATCTTTCTTGTCTTCACTGCTATACGCCTTATAGACCCAACGTAGGTCTAAGTACACAGCAGGAGTGTAGAGTTAGTTGAATGAATGAATGTCTGACTCCAAAGCCAATGCTTTCCCACTACCTCTGCTGTTCCTAGTATATGTGAAATAATACCCCCTTCCAGAAGTTAATCTTTGTTTTGAATGACAGCCCATTAAAGTTATTTTCTTTCAAACAAGATTTTTAAAAATATTATTTAAAATCTTCCTCTGCTCAGTGAGTAAAAAGAAGAATTTTAGATATAACATCTTGTGCAAGTCAAAGTTGCTCGATCTCATAGTTTTCATCTGTAAAATCAAAGAGTTGGTTAAAATTAATTTACTTAAGCAAGCTACAGATATTTACCAAGCACTGTGCTAAAGCAAAATAGGAACACGAAAGTTAAGTAATATAATTTCTGCCCTCAAAAGAGGCTCACAGGTGTCTTTCAACTCTACAATTTGTATGATCCCGTACAGTTGTTGTGTAACCTTTGTGCTACAGAAAAAGCCTAAAGCTTCCCATTCCTGAGAAATTAATTAAAAATCTGTCACCAAGATACCGATAAACACATGCTTCATTTTAAAAGTGAATATTTAATTCAACATTGCAGTAAGAATTGAACAGTATTAAAAACAGAAGCATATTAGTGGCTTAAAAAAATGTATAGTAAACTTTAGTTTCCCTTGGGAAGGATTTTGATTGCCAGTTCTCTACAGCAAAACAATGCTATGAAAATGCCTACAGAAGACAAATTCTAAGTGTAAGTCTAAAACGCTTAAAATTAGTGATTAAAGGTTTTAAAGATGCAAATCAGAAATAGTCAACATTAAAGATATCTCACTTCAATCCTAAAAGTTTCACATAATAAACATCATATATAAATTTAGAAAGATGGCCAACAAATTAAGAACTCGGCATATTCTAGAGACTGGCTCCCAGACGATCATGACTGTTACATGAGCACCTGGCTGTAGTTCATCTACTACCACCTTCTTTGTTCTTCTAGACACTTCTTGACTGTCATCTGGGTATTTCCAAGGCACTGTAAGGAAAACATGCAGAGAGAGATGCCCATTTCTTCTGCAGTCCCTCTCAGCATTGCAATTCAGCAGATTATCAGTGAGAAAAAAGTATAGAATCCATAATGTATAGTCCCCACAAGGCCTCACTCAATTTGAAAAATCGCCAATTCTGTCAAATATGCCAAAACTCCAATAAGGTATTTATGACACAGAATCTGAAAAAAAAAAAAAAAAAAAGACATTTAAAATTAAAATAGAATTAACTATAACAAAGTAGTTTGATATTTGATAAATATTCCAGGCTTATTTTAAAATCCATTATCTACAAGCTAAGATACAAACATGAGCCCAAACCATTGCTGTTCTAAGTCAAATAGACTTTATTTAACGAAGACAACTGACTGTAATAAATTTACAACTACTAGTCAGTAGTGCTTAGGAGTAATTAGACTAGGGTTCTTGTTTATCCTGGCTTCTATGGGTGAGCTATCTGCCTGAAGAGAGAGGCATAGGGGTATCTACGAACCCCTTGGACTTATATGCAAATTGAGCATCTACATTTTCTACAAAGAGTTCCATGGCTTCCTTCTTCTCAAAGGGATACACAATTCCACAAGTGTCTTGTAGAAACTAAGCAGAGGCAGAAATCTGGTGAATACATTAATTTCAAACTTTTGACAGGCAATACAGCGTTGCAGTTAAAAGCATAAGCTTTTGAGTCAGATGAGTAGGTTCCAATTCCAATTCCAGTTACTAGTTGTGTGATCTTAGGAAGCCTACTCATCCTCTGTGCCACAATTTCCTCTTTACAATCTATGCAGACAGGTTGCTGTGAAAACTAAATGAGACAGTATGTGTAAAATGCTCAATAATGCATGGCACAGCTAGTGCTTAATAAGTGTAAGCTACCATCACGGCATTACTTGAACCTAGGAGCCACAGTTACTGTCTTACATCATTAAGAGAGGTTCTTAGCGGGGAGGGTATAGCTCAAGTCGTAGAGCACACACACAGCACACACTAGGTCCTGGGTTCAATCCCCAGGACCTCCTTTAAACATAAAAACAAGTAAGTAAAAACCTAATTATCTCCCCACCTCAAAAAAAAAAAAAAAATAATAAAAGAGAGCTTCTTAAAATAGACCAGAAAAAACAGGACCACCCTTAAATTCATAAATGGGTAAGAACACATGATATAAACTAGTTTTTAAATGTAGTTCACTAATAGAATGAGAGCATATGGAAATAGAATTTAAAAATACGCAGACTTCATGAAGTTGAATTCTGAGGTGCTAAAATGTAAATTCTTTCTTTATAATGTCAAAGTAACATGGTATAGTACAATCTTTCAAATTTTTTACTGCAAACCACAGTAAGAAATAAATTTAACATCACGACCCAGTATAAGCAATGTATATCCTAACCACATGTAATACACTCATTTTTATATTTTCTATTCTATTTTTCTTTTTTGTTTTTTTAAAGCTGGTCTCTTCCCATCAAAATTACTTCCCAACCTACTGTTGCATTATGACTTGCAGTTTGAAAAGCACTAATGTAGTACTTATAGACAGAGTATGAACTTCTTGGAACCTAAGAGGTTAAGTGTTTAAATCCTGACTCTTCCCCTTACTAAGCTATCTTGCTGTGTCATTTAAACCTATCTTGGCTTTAGTTTCCTTGTTTTAAAAATAAAGTGAATGCAGATAAAAACACCTAACTACAGGGTTTCTCTAAAGATTAAAGTATGTTAAACACCTAGGACAGGGACAAGACCAATATTCACTGAGTGTTTATTATGGCTGTATTTTAATATAGTTTAAATATATTAACATAATATATTTAAATATATTTAAGTGCCTACTCTCATTTTATTTCTGATATTTCTCCTAATGAGGACTTCATAGACAGTAAAACAATGTCTCTATTATTTCTTTCCCTGTAGGGATAGAAAAACCTAAAATACAAAGATTATATTTTAGTTCTGTGTTTCTGCTATAATTTTCTTATGTAACACACAAAATCCTCTGTTACTCTGATAATTATTTCAAAGTTGACAAGAAACAATTCTGAAGGCTTCAAAGCTCCTACAGAATAATTCATATTATTACCAGTCTACAGAACACAGCATACAATATCCTTCGATTATAAAGCTGCATCTAGAAAACTAAAAACTTTTCAGCAAACCATTTACAAAGCATAAAATAAAATCTCTCTGTCTTGAACTAGAAGACATTCCATTGTGTTTCTTCCACGTGGAAAATAAAATTGCCATACATTTGGAAAACTACGCAACAAGTAAAAAAAAAAAAACTTAACTAGATTTGCTCAAACTAACCTTTATTTTTCCATCAGTATGTGCTGAAGCTACAGATGTTGAAACACGAACCAATCTTGTGGCTGATAAATGGATTTTGAAATGCCTATGGAAATGTGAATACAGGCAATCCATGAATAAGTCAACTTCCTCCTGAGTAACTTCCCCAGGTGTTTTATGGACACTGTCCCACAAAGCTTTGGCATCCTCTGGATGTATGGCATAAGAAATGTCCAGACTTTGAGGGCTACAGGGTACAGACCAAAGAAATTCAGTGGTAGCCATATAACGGTCCATTTTGCATGCAGTCCACATAGCAGCCAACCAGGAAAGATTAAACGCACTGATTGCTAAGGGACGGAAATAACAGTCAAAAGTTTTCTGAAACCAGGTTCCAATTATGGCTGTATTAGTCTCTGCTCCATTTGCAAGGAATAAAGGTAGGCAGGTGAAATCTTCTGAAACAGTCTCCAGAAGACTATCTCCAAATATACAGCAGAACCAACCAGTCCACAACACTTTACCTTCTCTGTGTTCAGAAGGCAATTGAGATTTTGATAGGATCTGCAAAGAAGAAGAAAATCAAACAGGTTCATTAAATTCTAAAGTACATTTACTTCAGGAGGGGAAGGTATAGCTCAAGTGGTAGAGCGCCCGCTTAGCATACACAAGGTCCTGGGTTCAATCCCCAGTACCTCCTCTGAAAATAAGTAAGTAAACCTAACTACCTCCACACACACAATAAAAATAAGGTAAATTTTTTTAAAAGTACCTTTACTTCTAAATTATATCTTCTCAACATTAATTAGTATATTTAAAAATAAGAAGATACGTTGTATTACCTGCCAAAAACCACAGAGGGCACAGTCTTCCTGATCACTATTAGGGTTTACCAAGTTAATTGACCTTTCTCCTAATATTCTTATCAGGACATGGTATATGGCAAGATGTTGGTGCAATCAAAATGCAAAATAAAGGAGGCCAATGTGGTATAACCAGGTATAGTATCCAGAAAAAAAGAATCTCAAAATCTCAACCAAAGTTCTAAAGAAGGGGCTGTAAAAGGTCACCAAATCCAATGCGCTTGAATTATTCCACTGAGGAAGACGTCACTATTTCCTAAGGCAGCTCTTTCTATCCACTTAAAATGCTCTTACATATGTTAGGCCCTGTGGATTCCAACCACTGGTCCTGCTTTCTTCCTTATGAGCACATAGAACAAATCATATCTAATTTCTCTTCTACAGAGAAAAACCTTTAAATACTTGATCCCTATCATACATACTGCCAATTTCATTATCTCCAGTTTCTTCAACCATTCCTCCTATGACATACGTTCAAGTTCTCACACTATCTGGACACTCTTTTCTGAAATTCTTCTGCAGGGGAGACATATTCATAAGAACACATAATTACTTCAAAAAGGTGTGATTACAGGACTGACACCATCTTTAACCCAGATTATACTCTTATTAATATAATTTTAGACTGCAATAGTTTTCTGGGTTTTAGTTGACAGTGTTACATAAATTAGCCCTACATACTCATTTTTGCTGTTAACTGGAGAATTCCCCCCAACCTATACGGAGGCAGTAAACTTATCCCTATTAAAATTTTAATCTCAATTTCGCCCATTGTGCCAATCCATTCAGATCTTTTAGAATCATGATTATATTTTCCAGCAGATTGACTAACTCCTCAAACTTTAAATTTGTAAATTACATAACAAACATACCTTCCAGATATTCACAGAAGTTTTAAAGTTTGACCAGGAGGTGGAGATCACAGCCCTACATCATATCCCTTTAGGATGATCATTTAAACAATTACTTTTACCATATAGCTCCTTCTTGTTCAAGAAGTTATAAGCCTTCCAAATACCTTAAAGCCCAGATGTCTACCCCTTTTTAAAATAACTTACGAGTCTTGTAACCCTGTTAAGAAATGAGATTTAACATGAAAGCTATTAGGACACTAACCTAGGAGTTCAAGAGGTCATTTCTATTCCTCACAAGAACATTTGCTTGCCTGATGACATGCTAACCATGTAACTTCTTTGGGCATCAACTGCTTCACTTGACAGAGGCTGCTAATTACCTACCCAGCATGTATTTTCCTTCCACAGCAATACAGTGTTTTTACTTAAGGTGACAAAGCACCCACTGAAAAAGAAAATTTTTCTAGTCTCCCTTTCAACTGGGATGTAAAGAGAAGTTGATGAGTCTCAGCAAGTCTCATTAAAGATCTACACAGTGGCAGGCACCCTGTTTGCCCTTTCCATCTTCTTCCCATTTCTTGCCTTGAACTTACACATAATATTCAGAGCTCCACGAGCCAACTTAGATTACAATGTGACAGCAAGCATGAAAGCCATGCACCAAGGATGGTAGGGAAGAGAGAAGCAGCTTCGATTATCAGTAATTTCATGAAGCATTTACCAGTCTTAAACAGCTTACCTCGACACCTTTTTGTAAGACAAATCTCTATCTTCTTTAATTTACTATTATTTAGACTTTCTGTAATATACAGCTGAACCTAATTCTAGACACTATCTGGACAGTGGTCTATACTGGGGTCAGCAAATCTTCTCTGTAGCAGGCCAGATAGTAAATAATTTAGGCTCTGCAAGCCATATGGTCTCTGTAGCAACTAGTCAACTCTGCTGTTGTAGCACAAAAGGAGCCATAGATAATACGTAAAAAAATGAATAGGGATCTATTTCAATAAAACCTTATTTATAAAACAAGCAGCAGATCAGATCTGGCCTGACCCCTGATCTATACAAATAAACACACAAACAAAATCATGACTTTTCAACTATTTCAGAACTTCATTTGTCGATGACTAAAATGAGTTAACTCAGCAGAAACAGAAGTAGCAGGCATGAATAATAACCTAATGACATGAGTTAAACCATCTAACACACTGATTACTAGTTAAAAAAAAAAAAAAGCCATAATGCACATAATGCAAAGTTGGTCACACCTAATTTCTATAATTTGGTCAAACAAGACATAAAATAGGTTTACAAATAGATTATAAACAAGCTTAAGAATTTTAAAAACAGTAATACCACAATTTCTAAACCAAGACAATGCAGATTCTTTTCTCGTAGGAAGCAAGTATTGCTTGCTTATACAATATACCTGGACAAGAAATGCTTCAGGGTCCCTCTGTGTTCCTTTCATTTCTAGGAGAGTAGAGAAAATCACTTTGATGTTGAAGTCATCTCCCACTTCCACAGCAAGTCCTTTTTGCTTTTCAGCAGCAATAAATGCACTCAGAAGTTTAGAATACTCTTTGAAATTAGTATAGGAGAATTTATATAAGGGAGTTAAACTATATAAAGTCCATTGTTTATGCAGAAGGAATGCAACCTTTTGAGGATCAACATCTTCCTAAAAAAATCAAGACAAAAAAAAGTTTAAGAATTAGGAAATATTCATAAGAACTTAATCATAGTATTTTAAGTATTTAATAAAACTGTATTTCTGGGTGCCTGATCTTTGCACCCCAGCCAAACTGGAGTTTGCAGGACTCTTTGAACATCCTTGAACAGGCCTTTCCACCTGTTACACCTTCTCTTCCCTTTGGAATGCTCTTCTCATGGATTTCACATGGCATGTTCCTTTCCTTCTTTAGGCCTCTGCCCAAATGCTACTCAAGAGGCCACCCTATCTAAAGTAGCACCAGTGGGGAAGGCACAGCTCAGTGGTAGAGCACACACTTAGCATGCAAGAGGTCCTGGGTTCAATCCACAGTACCTCTATTAAGATAAATGAGTAAATAGATAAACCTAATTACCTCCCCCCAAAACCAAACCAAACAAACAAACAAAAAGCAAAAGAATAAATAAAAATAAAGTAATACCTGCAACCCATTCCAACTCTGTCACTCTGCATCTCCTTAAAAATGCTTTTTTTTATACAGCATTTATAACCATCTGGCATTACATACTTGTCTGATTTTTATTGTCTGTCTTCCCTACTCGAGCATGAGTTTGATGAGAACAGAGATTTTGCCTATTTTATTCACTATTACATCTCTAGCTAGCACCTAGAGCAATGCCATCTAGAACAGTTGTTCAGTAAATATTTATTGGATGAATATTTGTTTTACTTTTAGAAACTTCAAATTATAGATTTTGAAAATAGTAACGATTCCTGGTGCATCTAATCTGATTGGTTTTAATTAAGTAATTTCTAAAATTATTCGGCAATAAATTCACTCTATCACTCTAATTCGGTAGATTAAATAAAAAGATACGTGGGAGTATTTTGGCCATGCTTTATTAGAACCGCAGGTACCATCAAAAACAAAATACTTCGTTTATAGTAGCCCTATGCATTGCTGAGGGTTTTCACATACACCTCCACATAAGCTCCTAGTTTTATCCTGAATTGAATTTTTCTATAAAATCCACACTTTCTGACATAGTCTCTTGGCCCCAACTATCTTTTGGAACTTTCAGTACAGTTTGTCCATTTGACAAAAATATTTGTTCTGATGAGAGTATTCATGGAAAAGTTGTAAACTTTTATCAAAAAGTTATAAACTTTTTACTTATTACTGTCAAAAGATACAGCAAAATCACTTGTATCATAGAGAAAAGGAAACACTGAACTAGACATTCCAGTCTTTAATTTACACACAATTTCTGTTTTCTGGTTAAGAACCATCACTTTCATTACTAGCACCAGTAATTTTTTTTTAAGAAAGTTTTCACGAAGAAGGAAAATTTTTCTCATATTCCAAAAGATACTAGACCCAGATAACACAGATAAGAAAACAAAGTTACAAAGAAGGTGTGGGTGACTGATAAGCCAGGCTCCCTGCTAAGTGACTCAGAACCACACACCAAACTTGTACTGACTAGGGCTTTATTTCATGTTTCAGTAAAATTACAAATTGCTAATGTTATATACCTTCAAGGTTGTTTATAAATGATCAAAACAGAGCATGTTGCCACCAGACATATCTGGGACAATTTAAACACTAAAATAGTTTAGTAAGGAATTAGAAAATTTTGAAAAACAGAAATTCATGAGTCCATTACTAACAATTAGATAAATAAATGGAGAAGTGAGAACTTACAATAGAATGCCAAAGGCTGGTTGGTAAATAAGGAGCAAATAGAGATGGAAAACCATTATTTTGCAACCATCATGATAAAGACAGGATCAAGCAAAAATTATCAATATATAACGGATGTAAGTGTAAGGCGAAATTTTGACATGGAACAGGATATTTGTATTATCTTAAAGTGTCCTCCCATAGACAGTTTATTAGTTGCAGAGGTGAATAAAACCATAATTACTGGGCAACACCTTGACAGAATGATCAAAACTCACATCATCCGTGTGCTACCAGATGTTATTCCCCAAGAAGGACACAACAGCACCTATGCAGTATTCCGGCCAGGAATACATAACTTCAGTCCAAAGAAAACATCAAACAAATACAAAATGAGGAATATTCTATTTAAAATGGGGAGGGGAGGAACAAATGTCAATGTCAAAGAAGACAAAGAAACATTGTGGAAATATTCCAGATTGAAGGACCTTAAAATACATAACAGAGGTGACACTGAGAGTGTGAATAATTGTTTGCTTTAGCTGTTTCTAATTTATTTTATTACCTAAGGAGGTAAGAAGATACTGAAAATACTACAAACAGTAACACAAATTGAAACATTTTATTCACAGGTATTCTCAATTATTGGTAACACAAAGGAACACAAAAAAACATACCTGTAACTGTGAACACTGGGGAAGTTTCCTTCGAGGTGGAGTCGGGACAAATGAAGTCTGCTTTCTGACTGATTCTAATCGTTTCTGCAGAGGGGTGGCACCTATAAAGTAATCTTTAAGCCTTGAGGTTGCATTTTGTCTAGGAGTTGATTCTGGTGCATTGTAAGAATCCATGGTCTATAAATAAATAAAACCAGAAATTCTAAACACTAAAAAGTTAATTCACGCTCATAGTTTCACTGATTTCTCTCCTTACTATAAAAGAATTCTTTGTCCTTCCTCCCAGTCCCTGCCCCCAGTTTTGACTTTTTAACCAAGTCTTGTATTTCTTATTGACTATTTTTATGATCACCTTACAGATATCTCAAACACAGTATGTTCAAAACTAAATTCAACTCCTTCCCATCCTCCTCCTTCCAAAAACTAGCTGGTCCTTTTTTAGATTCCTGTCAATTTTCTAAATTAATTTAAATAGTTTCCCACTTTCAAATTTTTTAACATGTAGTCATTAAGCACATTCTTTTTCCTTCAACAGTTTCTGTCATCTGTTCCCAAAGCTACTTTCTTAGCCAGGTTCTTATTATCACAACTAAGGATTTTCCTTATCTGAAAGTAATCAGCTCTTCAGAAATGGCACTTTATTATTAGTCACCTGTGCAAAAATCTTACAGTGATGAGATAAATTCTACGCTCCTGCTGGGTATTTAAGATCTCTCGTAATTCAGCTTGTCCTTATCCTACTTGCCCTAGACATAAACACATTCTTGTCTCCATGTGCTTTATCATTATATTCCCTGTGTGAAGTGTTCTTTTTCCATTTCACCTCCATTACGACCAAGTTTGAATTTGACCCCCTTTTAAACAGTAGGGGTTTGTTAGCCTTCTTCCCCCAGAAACCCTATGTAAAACACTTCTTGGGGGAAGGGTGTTGTAGAATGAGACCCCAGGGATAACTATTTTGAAAAAAGCCCAAAGCCCTCTAGATGACTAACAAAGTCCTTCAAGAATGTTCTATAAAATCCTTCAAGAATGTTCTATAAAATCTTTGGAGATTAATAATACACAAGCTCATACAGCTCTCTTCGATCACTTAATCTATACCACTGATTTTGGCCCATATTCATATAATTCTTTGTACTTTTTTTTGGTGTGCACGTTTTTTCTTCCCAAAAAGACTAAACTACTTTGACTGAAACCATGCTCTTTATGTTTCTCTTCTATAATTACCCTAATATAATGCTGACTGCTCCTTAATTAAGCAAGTATTGGTTTAATAGAACAGAAATATTTCACAGAACTCCAAAATTGTAACACATCTTTCATTGAAAGGAATTATGATTTAAGCTATAAAAATTACTCCCAAGTACTGGCACAGTTAGTTACCCTTTAAATTTTTTTTCTCATAAATGAACTTTTATTTAATACTACATTTAAATTTCATTATATCAAAGTAGGACACCCTCTATATCTTGCACAAAACTCCATAAGTTAAATATATAGTTCTCAAAACTCAGATAATGCCCAGAGCAAGATCATAATAACAGACAACTCAAATTGCAGCTACTCTAAAGCATTCTAGCTTTAAATGCATAATGAATTGTCTATTCAAAAGAGAATTTTAATTAGTCTCATTCACATAGAGTGTTTCTTTCAAATGTGTTATTTGGAATAACTGCTAACATTTATTGAGTGTTCATCATGTGCCAGGTACTCTTCCAAGCCCTTAACAAAAATTGTCTCATTTAATCCTCAAACAATCCTATGAGATGGATTACTATACTCCCAGTTGACAGATGAGAAGACAAAGAAATGAAGTAACTTATAAAGATGCAAGGGCCAAACTTTGAACCCAGACAGTCTAACACCAGAGATGGTGGTCTAATCCCCTTCCACATTGCCTTCCAACAGGGATCAATGTCAATGCAAAATAAGCCCTACTAAATTTGACTCCTTAAAAGAGAAATGCTGTAAATTCCAAAAAGATTTTAAAGTCTCTCTAGGTGAGAAAGACTATTAGCTCTGAAAGGACTGGCTTTGAGAAAACATTTCCCGTGAGTATTTAATGCTGTGGTAATGTGAAGTAGCCCAATCTATGCATTAAATATTAGAAAGTGATTTATACCTATTTTACGTTCTCACTCCATACACAATAATGTATAATTCTGCCTTGCTCAATAATTAAGAGGTTAAAAATAAATTTTGACTCAATAATTTACTGTCCCAATATTCTTCCTTCCAATTCTAAGAAAAGAGGTCCCTTTACTTGCTTTCTAAAGCTAATCCATCAACCAACAGACTATATCTCCATATCCCTTCACATCTCCCTCTGACACCACCTCCCGTGTTTATTTCAAACCTCTATCATCTCTAGTCTCTACTCCACAGGATACGTTTCTTCCACTGCCAAGCATATTTTAATAGTCCTAACACTAAAAATTTTTGGTTTAAATCCTATTCATATCATTCCTTTTGAGACCAATTTCCTGGAAATGTGGTATACAACTACTGCCTCCACTTACTAATAAATATTTTATTGGAAATCTTCAGCAATCTCTCCTCTGTATCCATCATTATAAAGAAACGGCACTTTTGAAAATCACCAACGTTTTTGCCAAAACCAGGGCCTAATACTTGGTTCATCAAATTTGTTCCCCCTTACTCCTCCAAACTTCCTGTTAATCTTGTTTTTTTTCAGACTTAATTTTTCTCCTCCTTATTTCCTACAGTTCTTTCTGATTTACTTGTTGATTCCTGTTCTTTCTCCTGTCCCAACAGTGGGTGTCTTCCCAGACTCTGAAACCACTCATTCTCCATATGAAAACATTCATTCTGCGTATAACTCCTAAATCTTTACTTTCATATCTTTACAACTGCCTTTCCATTTTTCTGTAGAACATTAAGCTTTTGTGTCTTAAAACGCATTAAATTCAAAGCTAAACATTATTTCACAACAAATCTTTCCTTTCCAACCTTGTTTCTCAGTAATAATTCCATTCTTCTCATTTAAAATACACCTTCTCTTTAACTCCTCCCTCAACTTAACTTTTACATCCAATGTATCATCAAATTCTGACATATTTCTTAAAAGGATATATACTAGCCCTCTGAGATTTGGCCTTCACTTCCACTCTTAACTACAGCCACTTATTCCCAATCGTAACCCCCTTCTCCAATCAATGACTAGTCTTTCCATAGACACCACTTTAATCTTGTCATTACCTTGTTTGAGATCCCATAACAATATCCACAAATCTGAACAAATGAAGTCAGAACTTCTCCGTCTGGATTAAGGTACCACATTATCTGATCTTATTCAGGTTTATTTTCTACTACTTCAGGAGTTCTTACCCCAAGATCCATGAATGAACAGTCTTTCCAAAATCTAACAGCCCTCTAAGGTTGGATGAAAAATGTTATATGCGTGTGTACATGGTGGGAGAAGGGAGTGAAGAAAGGCCCAGTATATGATACTTTAAATAAACAAGATCCTACTGTAGCACAGGGAACTATATTCAATACCTTGCAATGGCCTATAATGAAAAGGAGTATTAATATATAGAGAGAAAATATATATACACACATAACTGAATCCCTATGCTGTATACCAGAAATTAACACAACATTGTAGATCGACTATACTTGAACTAAAAAAAAAAGTTAGGAACCAGCGCCTTACATACAAGCATACGCCCCCTAATCTAGACTGCTCATCACCCTGCTGCTTGCTCTTCATGCCTGTGTTTTTCCTCTTCTCCTCGGGAGAAGCTTCCAAGCATCTGCAGAGCCAGCTCTCCAGTCAATGCCTCTTGCATTTGCAGTTCAAAACACACAATTACAACTAAGCCGTTTTTCTTGTGGTAAGTCCGTGAAGGAAGGGACCTGGGCTTAAAAATCACTTTCGTACATCGCCACCAGCACCTAACTCCAATCGCCCCAACGCTAATGCCTAGGCCAATGCTAAGCACGTCGTAAAAACACAAGTACTGTAACGATAACGACCACACAACGGGGCAAAATATAAAGTTTACTGCCACGCCTGGACCAATAACGAAGCATCTTACCGATAAAATGTCGTGTTGACGCTGTCATCCATTCCCTTCACGAATCATTCTTCAATTCTGGATCCAAAACTACGACGAGACTGGAATCCCCTAAAGTAAAAAAGCCGCCAAAATGACAGCTAAGAGAAAGTCCGGAGGAACCCCTGGCCCTTCCCAAATTCCTTCTCGCTCCACCACAGGTGAGTTCACGAAGGACGCAGACGGGCCCAGCTGGGAGACCTCCGCTCCCTCCGACTCCAGCCGAGCCCTGAGACTTCACGCCTGGAGGGACATTTTCGCTAACCCAGCTCCGCGGCCCTCGCTCCTGCGGAGTTGGCTTCTGCTCGCGGAGGGAAAGGGCAAAGGACAGTGTGTCCCTATTCGCCCCTCTCCACTTCAGCCCTCAGGAGCTAGGGCCAGCTCGGAAATCCCGCCATTGAGAAAGCGGCAATTTAGCGTCCTGCCGCCGCCTCTGTTTAAAATCGTTTCCCGACTCGCTCTGCGGCCTGACGCAAGACGCCTCTGCGGCCTGACGCAGACGCCTCCGCAGTGCCGATTCCAAGTCAGTGAAGCAACTACGGTCGCCATTTTAACTAAGGGCACGGGAGCGACTAACCACTATCGTCAACTTGCCTATCGCACGACGTTATCTTCCGCGCTTTTCTATCGGCGCGAAGCTTTCCTTCAGATCTCTGCCCGTAGTAAAGATGGCAGCGTCCCCCTCCGCTCTGATTGGTCGAATCCCTCCCTTAATCTTGGGTGCTCTTGGGGCTGGTTAAGGAGCGCTTGGCTGCTAGCTGAAATCTGTGTGTAGTTTCGGGCCGTAAAACCATTTTGGATTTGCTTGCCTTCCTCTTTCTGAAGACCCTAGGTCGGCCGCCAGGTCTGGGAGATTTGAAATGCGGGGCTGAGTTCCTCCTTGTTTTCCGGTTCTGCCTGTAGGAACCTTCGAAGAAGGGTGTATGGAGGGGAAGGGCGTGCGCCTGCTGACTGGCCCCTTCTGCCTCTGCAGGGGTCCCGCCTCGCGCTGCTGTCTGGAGTCGTTCTCTTGTCACTGCCTGCCACATCTTTGTTAATAGAAGTGGAAACTGATGCATTGGGTGGGGGAAGGTCTTTCCCCTAACAAACTTCCCCAAGGGTCCCAAAGACCTTGCAGGTTTGTCTAGTTTCTAGACATATATACTTAAATGTTCAGCGGAGAAGGGCTTAAATATTGGAGAAGAGAGTGGAAACTCTTAGCATTTTAAGAGATTTGTGTGTATTTGCAAAACTGACTTGACCACGGTCCAAAATCCGCAGCGTGAGATTCCTGAGCGTCCCGCCAGACCTGCTCCAACATGTTCTCCTGTTGGTTAAGTCGGCTATACTGGGCTTTATCCAAACCCACCGGAAGGACCAAGCCGCTCATCTGGAGTTCTCTCTCCCGAAGTCTGGTACTGAGTTCACAAAGGAGAATTCCAGGTGAATGCATTGAAGAGCTTTGTCCTCTGAATAGCACTTCCTCCTGTTCTCTGCAGCCAGTGATTATTCCATTTTCCCCCTAATCTTGACTGTGTAGCTTTATGAGTATACTCAGATCATTCACTCTCTTAATTTCTTATAATGTATTATAAGAAATATATAACTAATTTTTTCCCCTGGAGTTTAAAAGGACCGGAAAAGTGACCACATGAATAGGCTATTCATTTAGTTGATGCTACTAATAAGAAGCCTAAAAAATTCGTTCATACTTGAGAATACTTTGAATAGAGTTTTATTGTGTACAAGTGACTGTTTCACTCTGTAGTCATACTAAAACTAGTTACTGCACCATCAAACTTAAGTAATTCTCAAGATACTTTTTTCATTTGGGGAAGAAATGTGCAGTATTAAGAATAGGGTAATTTTACGTCAGTGCGTATGCTGGGTGATCAAAAATATTTAGATTTCTTAACACAAGGCAAAAAATTACATTAAGATAGTTTATTCACTTAGTTTTTGACATATTTGCAGGTAAACTTAATAGTGATTGATTACATTCTTCGACTATAAATTTCACCCATTGACATGAAATACTAAAGGTAATGTGATTTGAGGGTCTATTTACAAGCAATTTTGTAAATGATATATTTTTAATCTTGCTTTTTTCTTCTTTTTTTAAGAACTCAGTAGCTTCGTTGCCCGGACCAACACGTGTGGAGAGTTGCGTTCTTCTCACTTAGGTCAAGAAGTCACCTTATGTGGATGGATTCAATACCGAAGGTAGAGACAGATAGTTTAAGGATGTATTGTGGTGGTGTTTTCCCAAGGCAGTTCCAAACCTTTGTTTATTTTTAAGC